>NC_041386.1:150015799-150074536 GCF_002162155.2 Triticum dicoccoides
CGAGTGGTGAGTAGACCTCCCACTCGGGGGGCTTAGCTGCAGTCCAGTACTCGCCTAAGTTTGAAAAAATCCTACCGAGTGGAGAGCAGACCTCCCACTCGGGGGCTTAGCTGCAGTCCAGTACTCGCCTAAGTTTGAAAAAATCCTATCGAGTAGAGAGCAGACCTCCCACTCGGGGGCTTAGCTGCAGTCCAGTACTCGCCTAAGTTTGAAAAAATCCTACGGAGTGGAGAGCAGACCTCCCACTCGGGGGCTTAGCTGCAGTCCAGTACTCGCCTAAGTTTTTAAAATCCTACCGAGTGGAGAGCAGAACTTCCACTCGGAGGCTTAGCTGCAGCCCAGTGCTCACCTAAGTACGGAACACATCCAATCCGCAAGGACGACGAGGTGCAAATCGACTGCTACCTTCTCCTTCGGAGTTGCACCACAAATACAAAGTTATTTCGAGTGAAGAACAAGTTCCACTCGACAGATAATTCATGAAGATATTCAACGATAAATCAAGTTCAGATAAGATCCAAAGGTTCTAGACCGCAGATCAAAGTACTCGAGCCTCCAGCTCGACAGAGTTTAAGGTTACAAAATCCACTCGGCATTCCGAGGCAAATTTAAAGTGAAGCATAAAAGTTTTTATTCCTCATGCGGAGGACTGGAAGGGGCGACGAACTCGTCCAAGTCGATCCCGTCTGCAATGCGAGTGGCAGCAGCAATGAAAGTCTCCATGAAGTCTTGAAAGTTGTGCTTCCTGGTATTGGCAACTTGGATGGTGGCCAACTTTTCTTCTCGCGCCTCCTTGCAGTGGACGCGGACCAGAGACAGAGCGACGTCAGCGCCACATCTAGCAGAAGATTTCTTCCATTCCGCCACTCGACCTGGGACTTCATTCAGTCGAGTCATCAGGGACTCGAGGTCATTCTGAAGCGTCGTCCTAGGCCAGAGCGACGTGTCGATCCGTGACATCGCAACCTTCAACAGAGCAAGATAGCCAACAACGCCGGCAACACGAGATTCCAGTCGGAGCACGTTCATAGCAGCCTCGTCCTTCACTGGAGAATTGATGGGGTCCAAGTCTGTCTCCACTCGACTGGTCTCCTCTTCGAAGTTCTGGCAGAATTCTGTAAACACAATTCAAGGATAAGTCAGTGGCTCTACGCATATTTGGTAACTGCAAGTCAGTCGGGCCAGAGTAATTACCCTCGAGCATGACGAACAGCTTCTTGGCGAGTCCACCGAGATAAGCCTCCAGATCGTTCCTCTTCCCCGCCAGTTCACTTGCCTTGTCATTCAGAGCTATATTGCCATTCTTCAGACGGCTGACCTCTCGATTAGCCGCGTCGAGAGCAGTTTTCAGCCTGGAGTTTTCCTTTTCAAGAGTACGGACTGAAGCCAGTTTTTCTTCTGCAAGCTTCGTTTTGTTCAGGGCCTCCTTCTGCGCTTCGGCAAGGTCTTGATCCTTCTTCTTCAGAGCCTCCTCCATTTTGTCTGCGAAACAGCTAGTGAGATCAACATCGAGGACGGCCAGAAAGAAAGAACAGTCGACAAAAGCTCAGCAGCCATACCTTTTGCTTCGCCCCTCGCCTTCTGCAAGTTCTCCTGAGCAAGCTTCAAGTCAAGGTTCAGCTGGATCTGTTTGTTCTCCAACTCAGTGTAGCGAGCCACAAGTTCGCAGTATTTCTGCAAAAAATCAGTCGACAGACATCCAAGATAAGTTGCTTCCGAGTAACCAAGAGACAATGATGGCGTTTCTAAGACTACAGCCACATCAAAAACATTCGACAGTAGTCTCAGGGACTACACCCAGTGGGTGCACTCAGCGTGCCCCCACTAGTTCGACAAAAAAAATTCAAGGCCTGAACAGACCGAGTGAAGAAGTTCAGCTAAAGCAACACAATATAAAGACTACAGTCGACTGCCATCAGTCCACCGTAGTCTCGGGGACTACACCCAGTGGGTGCACTTAGCGTGCCCCCACTCGTCAAAAAGATTAATAGACACACCCAGTGGGCGTACAGATATAAAGATCTTCGGAAAAGAGATTCTTCAGATAGCATATCCTAACAGAACAAGCGGTGAATCGACTGACCTGGATGTTGCTCTGAAGAGCTGAGCTCGCGTCATAAGCTGCTTGGCTGTCTTCCCGAACCACCTTCACTTGCTCCATCATGATCCCCGCCTGGCGTATAGCCTCTTTAGCGGCACCCACTTGGTCCTCAGGGACGTGGTGTGTGGCAAAAAGCGAAGGCGGATTTGCAGTCGACGTCGAAGGCCGGACACTCGTTAGAGGTTCAGCGAAGGTCACAGAAACCCGAGTGGTATCACCACCCTCCCGGACTGCGGCTTCAGGCGCCGGAGTAGTTTGTGGGGTCTTGCCAGCCGGCGCCCTCCTGTTCCTTCACGCCCTCAGCAGCACTTCGTCGTCATCATCAGGGAGGTCAATGACATGAGGAGGATCTACAAGAAAAATCCAATCAACCGGAATTATAAGAAATCGTCAGTCGACTAAAAGCAAAGCATCAGTAATCGTACCGGGGTTGAAGGTAACAGCGTCTTCCATCTCTTGATCATCGTCCTTGGCGGAGATCTCTGAGGTGGCAGCACTGCAAATTTCGAAAGTCAGTCAGCTTATTCAATGAGTCGACCAAGAGTCCGTCACATTCGACAAAGGAAAACAAATTCTACTATTACCCAGAAATGGTGGGGACAGCCATCTTCATCTTGGGCAGAGCCTTGGGCGGCTTGGACGGCGTCGCGCGTGGGTGCTTGGGAGCTTTTTCTGTCGGCGCTGGAGATGAGGTCCGAGGGCGCTTCAACGACTGCCCAACAGGGACAGTCGCCTTACCACGTTCCCGCGCAGGGTCGTGTGTAAGCTTGGATCGCCGTTCCGAGCGGGGAGGTTCGACTTCTTCCTCCTCCTCTTCACTGGAGTCGTCATCGTCATCCCCCTCTCCTTCGCCGTCAGATTCCCACTCTTCTCCCTCGTCTCCACTTTCGCCTCCGCTCGCGTCTCCTTCCTCGGCCTGCTCCTGTGCTCCATTGGGTGTCGAGTACATCTCAGTAGTGGCCTAGAGGACAACAAATGAGACAAAAGTCAATCGACTGATCCAAAAAGAACAAATAAGGAAAGCAAGATCACAGTCGGAAACGCAAGGTCAGACCTTGTCCACTTCGTATGTTTGGTCGAGTGGAGGAATCCTCCTGGCTCCTCGGGGGTTGTCCTTGTTCCCTGTGATACTCGACAGCCACCCTTCCAACATCTCATCAGTGACCTCCTCTGGGTGAATCCGAGTGGTGTCTTCGAGACCCAAGTACAGCCACATCGGGTGGTCACAAGCCTGAAGCGGTTGGATGCGCCTCCGAAGGAAGACTTCCAACAAGTCCATGTCAGTCACACCCTCGCGGACAAGCTGAACCACTCGACCGACCAGCACCTTGACTTGCGCCTTTTCCTCCGGCGTCACTTTCAGAGAGGCAGGTTTTTGTGCTCGATTCAGAGAAAAAGGGGGAAGCCCAGTCGACTGTCCTGGGGTCACCTGGTCTTTACAGTAAAACCAAGTCGACTGCCACCCACGGACTGACTCGGGAAAAGTGATAGACGGAAAGGAACTTTTTCCCCTCATCTGGATCACCAGGCCCCTGCACAGCTGGATCACCTGTGTCCGTTCGTCACTCGACTTGGTCTTCTTGACCGACTGAGAGCGGCAAGTGAAGATGTGCTTGAAGAGTCCCCAATGGGGGCGGCAACCCAAGAAGTTTTCACACAAGGAAACGAAAGCAGCAAGATACACAATAGAATTGGGAGTAAAGTGATGGAGCTGTGCTCTCAAGAAGTTCAAGAAGCTCCGGAAAAAAGGATGAGGAGGCAGAGAGAATCCACGATTGATATGGGTGGCGAGGAGGACGCACTCACCATCAAGAGGCTGGGGTTCGACTTCTTTCCCCGGGAGGCGCGCAGATTCGTGGGGAATGAATCCCCCCTCGACCAGATCATTGAGATCATCCTGCCGAATCACCAACGGCATCCAGTCGCCCTGGATCCAATCCTTGGGTAGAGCAGTCCTCGAGGAAGATCCGCCCCGAGCGGACTTCTTCCCCTTCCCCTGCACCGCCGCCTTCTTCGCGCGCTCCAGAGCCGACGTCTTCTCCTTCACCATCGTCACCGGCGAAGCTCGAACAGACCTACGGCACCAAGGTGGGAGCGGAGGTAGCGGAAGATCTTGTGAAGGAAGGGGGAAAAGTGAAGGCGCACTGTTCGGGGGTCCCGAGCCGGCAGCTTATAAGAGGTTGCTTCCGAGTGGCTGACTGGTACACCCAGGCAATCCCGTCAAATCCCGCAACAGGCGCGCGCGCGGTACGTGGCTAAAAAGGTGGCGCGGGGATCAAGGATCTTCCGTCCTATCCCATCCGATTACTTCGGCCGCCCCCATCCCGCGCGCTTCCCGAAATTCAAATCCTGCAAAATCCGCGGGCTGCAGAACAACTCGTCAAACAGAAGATCCCTTTCACACCGTCACTCGGAACTTCACAAGTAAAGAAATTCACTCGACAAGAGGCCAAGAATGGATCAAGGCGACTGAAAGAAGTTGACGACGTCATCCGTGACAATTGATCCAAAACAAGACATTCATATAACATGAAGAACCAGTCGGAAAGATCCCCAACTCCTTCCCCACTCGAACCTCGATCCATTCGGGGGCTAATGATGAAGCTATGTACCTAGGATAGGGGCATGGACCTATCCTAAGTACCCTACCCAAGGACATCCCTAGAAGAAGTCACCTTTCAATCGACTTGGAGGTATCCCACTCGACAGATTCAAGACACTCGACCACGAAGCAATCACTCGACCAAGAGTCCAACCACTCGACTGCCAGGGGATCTAAAGTCACCCTGCACGCAAACGGTCGGTCATTAAGTAGCTTTTATGGTCATCATAGAACTTTATTAGGGGCGTTACCAGTAACCCCCAATCTTAATGTAC
Source organism: Triticum dicoccoides (assembly GCF_002162155.2). Lineage (NCBI taxonomy): Eukaryota > Viridiplantae > Streptophyta > Magnoliopsida > Poales > Poaceae > Triticum > Triticum dicoccoides. Next base: position 150,020,778 of record NC_041386.1, read on the forward strand.
TTTAAACCTTGCATTACTGAGGGCTGGAGGGGCATGGCGAACTCTATATAAGCCACCCCCTCCTCAGTATCAAGGGTTGGCACCCCTGTTATTCATACACACATAATTCAGTCAACCGCCTCCGGGCACCGAGACGTAGGGCTGTTACTTCCTCCGAGAAGGGCCTGAACTCGTAATCCTCATGTGCTTACAACTCCTCCATAGCTAAGATCTAGCCTCTCCATACATACCCCCCTACATCACTGTCAGAGTTAGAACCACGACAGCCATGCCCCGTTATCTACGCTGGTCTGAACAGCCAATCATATGGAGCAGAGAGGACCACCCTCCCCAGGTTGATAATCCGGGTCAGTTGGCTCTGGTGGTGGCGCCTCAGGTGGGAGGTTACAAGTTCACCAAAGTGCTCAAGGATGGAGGGAGCAGCATTAATATTTTGTACTATGAGACCTTCCGTCATATGGGACTAACAGATAAAAATCCCAAACCGTCTAATACGGTGTTCCACGGTGTGGTACCTGGCAAATCAGCATATCATGTTGGTAAGATAGCTCTGGAAGTGGCCTTTGGGGATGATCATGATTCTAGGTCGGAGACATTGACGTTTGAAGTGGTGAAAATCCAGAGTCCATATCACGCCCTGTTTGGGCGACTGGCCTACGCCAAGTTTATGGCACGGCCCTGTTATGTGTATTTGCAGCTCAAGATGCCGGGTCACAAGGGGACAATAATGGTTCACGGAAGCCGCAAAATCGCTTTGGAGTGCGAGGAAGGAGATGCGGCCTATGCAGAGTCGGTTTGTGCCACCGAGGAGCTGAAGTATTATAAGGACAATGTTGATCCGGCGGACATGACTCCATTGAAAAAGCCAACTACGGAGCATGATCCGGCCCTGAAGTTTAAATCGGCAGCAGAAACTAAGCTTGTTGACTTCGTACCTGGCGATTCGTCCAAGTAGTTCAGCATCAGTGCCAACTTGGATCCGAAATAGGAAAGCGCGCTCATCGAGTTCCTCCGTGAGAATCTGGACATTTTTGCATGGAAGCCCTCTGACATGCCAGGTGTACCGAGGCAACTCACTGAGCACACCCTTAATGTGGATCCTAAATACAAACCGGTGAAACAGTTCCTCCGCCGGTTTAACGAAGAAAGACGCAAGGCGATTGGAGAAGAGGTAGCCAGGCTCTTAGTAGCTGGCTTTATTGTTGAAGTTTTTCACCCTGAGTGGCTTGCCAATCCGGTGCTGGTCCTTAAGAAAAACGGCACCTGGCGCATGTGCGTGGATTACACAGATCTTAATAAGGCTTGTCCAGCAGATCCTTTTGCCCTCCCCCGTATTGATCAAATTATTGATGCTACGGCGGGTTGTGAGCGTTTAAGTTTTTTGGATGCATATTCTGGCTATCATCAGATCAAAATGGCAGTTAAGGACCAGGAGAAGATGGCATTCATAACTCTCTTTGGAGCCTTCTGCTATGTGTCTATGCCCTTTGGGCTCAAGAGTGCCCAGGCAACTTATCAACGGTGTGTGCAAAATTGTCTTCACAAGCAGATTGGACGTAATGTACATGCTTACGTGGATGATATCGTGGTTAAGTCTAGGGAGAAGGAGACTCTGATTGATGATTTGAAGGAAACCTTTGATAACCTGAGGACATACAAGATGATGCTTAATCCGGACAAGTGTGTCTTTGGTGTACCTGCAGGCAAGTTATTGGGTTTTCTGGTGTCCAACAAGGGAATTGAGGCTAATCTGGAGAAGATCACAGCCATCACCTCCCTGGCTAAACCGAAGTGTATCAATGATGTTCAACGCCTGGCAGGCCGGATTGCCACGTTAAGCCGGTTTATCAGTCGCCTTGGTGAGAAGGCAATCCCTTTGTATCAGATGTTGAAGAAGACGGATCAGTTTGTCTGGAGTTCCGCCGCTGATGAAGCATTTGAGGACTTAAAGCGGCAATTGGCCAATCCGCCTGTGCTCGCCGCTCCCATTGACAAGGAGCCGTTACTGCTATATGTTGCTGCTAATGCTCGTGCGGTCAGCGTGGCTATTGTGGTGGAGCGGAAGGAGGCAGGTAAGGAGCATCCGGTTCAATGTCCGGTCTATTATATCAGAGAGGTACTCATTGAGTCCAAGCAAAGATATCCGCATTGGCAGAAGCTGGTGTATGGAGTTTTTATGGCATGCCAGAAGCTTAAAGAATACTTCCAAGGGCACCCAATTACGGTGGTCAGTTCTGCTCCTTTGGGGGATATCATCCAGAACCGGGAAGCAACTGGCCGGATTGCCAAGTGGGCTATAGAGCTTGGGCCGCACGGTTTGAAGTATGTGCCTCGCACGGCGGTTAAGTCTCAAGCACTTGTTGATTTCATCAATGATTGGACGGAAATGCAAGCACATGAAGAAAAGCTGGATCAGACATATTGGACCATCCATTTTGACGGATCCAGGCAATTGGAAGGCTCGGGGGCTGGAGTCGTATTAACTTCCCCACGAGGTGATAAGTTTTGTTATGTTCTCCGCTTAATGTTCCCTTGTACTAACAATGCAGCTGAGTATGAAGCCTTTCTCCATGGTCTCCGGATGGCTAAGGAGATGAATCTAAGTCGAGTTAAGTGCTTCAGTGACTCGGACCTTGTGGCTCAGCAAGTGTCTGGCACTTGGGACTCCAAGGACCCACTCGTGGCAGCATATCGTCGTGAGGTGGATATTGTTGCAGGTCACTTTAAAGGCTATCAGGTGGACCACGTGGACCAGCGGAAGAATGAAGCGGCGGACGCTTTAAGCCGGCTGGGCTCTCAGCGCAAACCGGTCCCGCCCAATGTTTTTCTGGATATGCTGCACAACCCGTCGGTTAAGATCCCTGGTGAAGTGGATTTGGCTATTCCTGATCCGGAGGCTCAATTGGTGGCAGCTCCTCATGTTATTCTGGATTGGACGCTTCCTTACCTGGTACAAGAACCGGGGCGAGTTACCAGAGGATGAGACTCTGGCCCGACAGATAATACGGCGGTCCAAGTCTATGACCATTATCAACGGCGAGTTGCATCATTGCAGTGTGTCAGGGGCGTTTCAACGCTGTGTGTCTCCTGAAGAAGGCTGTGAAATTTTGCGTGAGATCCACGAAGGAGATTGTGGTCACCACGCCGGTTCAAAATCTCTGGTGTCTTAGGCGTTTCGCCATGGCTTCTATTAGTTAATTGCTCATGCTGATGCGGAGGATCTGGTCAGACGATGTGATGGTTGCCAAAAGTTTTCAAGACGTGCTCATGTGCCGGCTCAAGAATTAAGAATGACTCCAATTACTTGGCCGTTTGCGACTTGGGGGCTGGATATGGTTGGGCCTTTCAAAAGGTCCAAAGATAAGAAGACCCACCTCCTGGTGGCGGTTGACAAGTTTACAAAGTGGGTGGAGGCAGAAACTGTTAGCAAGTGGGATGCGGCCACGGCGGTTCAGTTCATCAAAAAAGTGATTTTCCGGTTTGGCTTTCCACACAGTATCATCACAAATAATGGTACCAATTTTTCCAAAGGTGCCATGGAGGAGTTCTGCGAACGGGAGCACATCCGGCTCGACGTTTCATCGGTGGCACACCCACAGTCCAATGGTGAAGCAGAAAGGGCTAATCAAGAGATCTTGAGAGGCATCAAGCCCCGGCTTATGGTTCCTTTGCAGAGAACACCGGGTTGTTGGGTAGAAGAGTTACCATCTATGTTATGGAGCATCAATACTACACCCAACAGATCAATAGGATACACACCGTTCTTCATGGTTTATGGAGCGGAGGCGATTTTCCCCAGTGATATCCGTCATGATTCACCCCGTGTGGCGGCTTATGTTGAAGCGGACAATGAGACGGCATGGCAAGACGCTTTGGACCTGTTGGATGAAGAACGTGACATAGCAGCTGCCCGCTTGGTGATTTACCAACAGGATCTTCGTCGTTATCACAGTCGTCGAGTCAGAACCAGAACCTTTCAGGAAGGAGATTTGGTGCTTCGGCTCATCCAAGATTAGACTGATATGCATAAGCTATCCCCACCTTGGGAGGGGCCTTTCGTGGTCAGCAAGAATCTGCACAACGTTGTCATACTATCTGATCGATATTCGAGAGCATAAAGACTCACGTACATCAGAGGAGGAGACCAACAGGCCATGGAACATAGCTCATCTTCGGCCTTACTATACCTGAGCCATTGGCTCTACTTATGTACATATCATGACGATGTATATATTATGATTAAATATAATAAACCGGAACCTCAGCTAAAGCGGGGTATCTGTTCTTTTACATCATGTGTGGTTACACAGAGTTGTTCTAAAGCGGCCTCCGGTTTACCCCTTGAGTTAGCTTTTCAAAAGTGTCATGTTATATCACTTGGGGGCTTGGTCGTGTCCGAACCAATGCAATACCTCTTGATAGGCGAGAGCCACCAGACCACTTGGGGACTTGGTCACGTCTGAACCAGTCATGCCTCTTAATCGGCCTAAGGCCACAGAATCACTTGGGGGCTTGGTCGAACCCGAACCATTGCCATGCCACTTGATCGGCATAAATGCCACGGTTTCATTTGGGGACCTGGCTGACTTGAACCACAACTACACCTATCGGGAGCTTGGTCGTGTTCGACCATGGTAACGCCATCTGATCAGCTCAAATAAGCCTCTTTTTGCAAACGGTTTTGTCATTGCCTTTGCTTCACATTTTTCTTTGAAAGATATTTCTTTATTTTTATTGCGTTTTTTAAACCGACAAAGTTTTAAGCCGGTTTAAACTGTCAATTGACGGAACACGGTTCATTTTAATCCGGAGACTATTTGCCCGATTTGATTTTTTTTGTTGTTAACATCCTATTATGGAGTAACACGGTCTTTATTATAACCCGACACGGTTTACATGGTAAACCGACATCATATATATATAGGAGCTGCTATCTCCTCCAATAGTGTGGGTTTATAAAACTCCGCTTCAAGATTGGCCAAGCCAACTTCACGCTCAACGATGGCAGGTATTATGCATGTCAAAAATTTGGTCATATACTTAAAAATTTCGGATGTTTTGATTTCATGTATGCAGACATCATATTTCGCCTGACGGTACAACCGCGGTGGCACTTTAAGATTTTTTATTGCAGAAAGTACTTTGGAAAGTTCATCACCCAAAGGAAGAGCAAGTTGCAGTAATTATGCATGAAGGCATATCAACATCAAAAGTATCAGCTAGCCTATTACAAGGCAACACGGTGCCTACAATAAGATCATTGTTTTTCGCAAGGGAGAAGTAGTTTTAAACCGGCTTTCGGTTCAAGCTTGGTCACCAGCCTGGCCTGATGGTTGTGGATCATCCCGCGCCGCTTCAGCTTCAGTTTCTCTACCCAGCGGCTGGAAATCAACAGTTGTCCAGTCGATTCCCATTAATGCTTGAAAGACAGCTTCATCATGGATCAGCAACGATGGGTCAATGTCGGGAGCGTAAGTATGCTTACGGATTGGAGGGATAAGATTTTCCGCTTCATGAATTGGTGCAGCTATTCGCTTGTTTTGATTGTCATATTGGGCTTGATAATGAGACAAGTCTGCTTCTTCAGCCAATTGACAAGCTAGCGGATGCACCTCCCGGTTTATTGCTCACAGATCCGCTTCACTAAACTCTGACCCGTCTTCCTTCAAGCTGGGATAGCCCTGAGCCGCTTCAATAGGATCAATATCCGGCACCCAAGCTTTTGCCCGGATTAAGGCATTGATCGCACCGGTTCGACCAGCAGATTTCTTCAGCTCTTCAACCCAGGCAGGAAGCACCGACAGTTTCATCAGAGTGTCATGAATCAAAGTGGGCGCCGGCTTGTTGTGGGATGCAGTACAGATGATCCGTTGTGCACCAGTGTACAGTTGTTCGACCAACATGTCGGTGGCTTTGAATTTCTTCCGCACATCTGACCCCAAGTGACCAATGCGTGTCCCTGAAATATCATAAAGGGTTAACAAACTGGCAGCTTTGTAAGACGGCAGAATCAATTCAGAAGTCAAACTGGCTTACCAAAGATAGCAGTGGTCATGGCATGCACGTGCCGCTTTATGCTGGTCAATTCATCCGCCACCGGTTTTAGTGCAGCCTCGGCATCTTCTGCTCATTTGATTAAAGCTGATTTTCAGTGGCCCAATCCGCCCGCTTCTTCTTGAAGCTCTCCTTAAGCTGTTCCATGGCGCTTAAAGCGCTGGTTAATTCCTCTTTTGCTTTGGAGGTTTCAGCTTGTTGGGATTTCAGATTATCTTGGAGATCGGTGACTTGGCTTTCTTTCGTCTTCAGCTTAGCCTGCATGCAGACAGTTATATGATTCAGCAAAACGGTACAAGGATTGAAGTACCAACCACATAACAAGTTATGCACTTGGCACTTGGGGGCTAATGCATGTTCGATCTTCATCTTTCAATTGCTTACAAAGTCCCAAGATCAATACAAGTATTCAACTTGGCACTTGGGGGCTAATGGCTATTTGCTCGTATATATTCTGATGCGGCGATCTCAATTACTTAAAGTCCCGGTTTAACTACGCTAAGTTGAACCGCCCCTTGGGGACTACATCAGCGAATTTCAAAGCGTTAAGATTTATATTAGTAAGTCCCGGTTTGAAAGAAGATTACAAACCGGCCCTCGGGGGCTAGGAGCGTAAAAAATAATTGAAATATACAAGCAGGAAAGAGCATATGGAAGTTACCTCATATTTATCTTTCATCATATTAACCAGACCGGCTTCATAGTCACGACTGGTATACAGCCGGTTCAGGTAGCCGGAATGGATATCTTGGGCGTTTAGAGTAGCGTAAGTCGCCAGATCAACATTCCACTTGCCTTTGCCAAAGGCAGCACATTCTTCCTTGGCAGAATGTTTGGACAAAGCGACGGGATTGCTTGGCTCTGTATGGCCAATGCCAGTAATGACAACCTCATCATCCTTGGTATCGCCGGTTTGCACTGGGGCTGTTGGCTTGTCAGTAGGCTTTGTTGGACCAGTGGATTTCTCAATCCGGATGGAGCTTGTGGGCTGATTGACAGGACTTGAAGTATCAATAGGTCTCTCTTCAGCAATAAGATCATCGTCTTGCTGCGGTGGATCATTGGGTATATCCTCAGGAATAGCCGCTTCAAGATCTGGTGTTTTGCCCGGTTCAAGGACGGCATCCTCTTCGGCCGCTTTGTCCAGACGAGCCTTCTTGCTTGGCCTAGGCTTGGCCTTGAAAGGAATAACAAAATCATATGCAGCATATGTTCCAAGGCGATGTGCTGCAAATATTATGATAAGTATAGCTTACCCAAGCACCATTTTGAGCGGTGGCAGCTGAGTAGCCGATGACTCGCCAGAGGATGAGTGGGAAGTAACCTAGTAATCGGAGTCAGATGGATTAAGAGGTTAACGAAAGCAGCCCGCTTTAGGACAAGCACTGACAAGCAAATTAGAGACCTCCGAACGGCGTTTCCGAACCGGACTGTTCGGTAAACCGGCGGAGGTAACTACCTGGCCGCTGTGCCGGGTTGTGCGACGAGCTTCATGCTGTTGGGTCTTCATAAGAAATTTGGGATCCAAATAAACAAGAGGATGAGAAAATTTAACTTTCCGGTTTGCCTGACGGATTTTTAGTGAAGGCAAAGGTTCTGAATCGGAAGAGAGAATAATTACCTCTGCAGCATCAGCATGGCTGGCTTCGGCATCATCCTGACAAATATCATCATCAATAAGACGCATGAAAAATAAGCCAAGTGAGTCAAGCCCTACCTCAAGGTCCGGATTATCCACATCATCATCAGGGGCCGGATTAGAGGATGCAGTGGTTCTTTTCCTGTGGGCAGTCTTCTTCACAGCTTTAGTCTTTTGCCGGGTTACTCTTTCCGGTTTGTCTGGTTTTTCTGGTTTCTCCTGCAGCAGTTTCTTGCTCCAAAACGGATCATTGCCCTGGTTACACAGACACTGATATTAAACAATGACCAGATATATCAATAGTAGATTTAGCAAAAAGAAAAATCAAACTCTTACAGCTGGCGGTTTGTTGGTGGCACAGAAGGGAAGCAGGCCGGTTTTAGCACAGATGTATTCCGGTTCATTCAGCATCTTATTCACAGCCTCTGTGATTTCTTCATCGGTGAGCTGGATGTTCGAATGACGCAGTGGGTCATCAACACTGCCAGTATACTCGCACATCAAACCGGAGCGCTGACTAAGGGGCAGTATGCTCCATGATATCCAACAGCGGGCGAGATCAACCCCTGTTAAACCGTTGGCCATAAAGGCTCTGAGCTTCGACAGTTGAGGAGCATATTTGCTTCTCTCCTGGGCAGTCAACCTTTGCGGAAAGGGGTGTGTATTGCTGAGCCGCTCTGGACGAAAGCCAGGCAAGGGATTTTCACCAGCAGGGGAGGTGTCTTTGCAATAGAACCATGTTTGATTCCACTCTTTGGGGTGGATGTGCAGTTTGGCATGAGGGTATGTAACCTCTTTCCTTTTCTGAATCGCCACGCCACCCAACTCCGTATTGGAGCCGTTAGTAAACTCAGTACGGTGGTTTAGATGGAAACAGTCTCTGAACAATTCCACTGTGGGCTCCTCTTGAAAGAACGCCTCACAGAGCACTTGGAAGTGACACATGTTTGTAACAGAGTTGGGGCCAGTATCTTGTGGATGGAGTTGAAAATCGGCTAAAACGTCCCGGTAAAATTTAGAATCGGGCGGCTTAAAGCCCTGGGCTAAGTGATCTACGGAAACGACGACCTCTCCTTCTTGAGGTGTGGGAGGGAATTCTTTGCCAGGAGCCCTCCAATGGATGGTATCTTTGCTGCCTAAGGCACCGATCAGGACTAAATCGTCCAGTTGAGCCTCTCTGACGCGAGAAGGAACCCAGTTGCACTCATATACTTGCTTGGCCATGATGAAATCTACAAAGTAGATGATCCTGGTTCAAAAATGCATTAATTAAGGTACATTGGTATGTGCAATGTTAAACCGGAGACAGATCTATCTAAACCGGAGTTTTATGAAGCAACAACATCTGGCGGTTCAACAAGGGGACTAATGGTATATACCGGTTTGGCAATTTTTTCTACAAAGTTAAACCGCCTGGTCTAAACATTGAAGCAGATGAGTAAGTTTACAGAAACAGATTTCACAAGACTTCTCTACAGCAACGGATCTGAAGCAAGTTCAGAAAAGAAGGAAAATATTCAAGGTTAAAAAAAAGAACAGTACTGAATCAATGGGCAGAGATACATATAGATCTATGGTCTTGAGGCATGAAACTGAAGGCGGATGCTAAAACCTACCGCTACACAGAGCAAGGATTCATAGATGCATTTAGGAGCTATCATATGAACACGAAATAGGCGATGAACACTAGAAGAACATAAAACCCTAGAACAGATCTGTGTTGAAAAGAACAGAAGACTTACTTGAGATGAGAAGAACGTGGAAGGTTGCCGCGGTACTCTGGTGTGCCCAGGTTGATGCAGCGGCCAAGGTTGATGCAGAGGTTGACGGTGGCGGCGGAGCTCCGAAGCTGGGCGACGCGAGGAAGACGAAGCATAAGGGCACGGAGGGGAAAAAGAAATGACCCTTCAGTCCTATTTATAAGGCAAGGGACAGGAGTCAGGCGCGAAAATCAAGGGACCAAGGGTTTGGAAACGAAGATGTCGCATTAATTGTCGTAGACCTATTAAGGTCCTTTATAACAGGTGATGTCACGCCGGTTTACAACGACCAGAGAAGATGACATCACGGCGGTTCAACAAACTACAAGAAGATATTGAAGATGAAGATTTTTGCTAAAGGATTGACATGAACATGTTCAAATCAATCTGGGGCCTAATGTTGGGGATATTACTATTGGGCGTAAACCGGCCTATCTGGGCCGGGTTAACTTCGTCAGTAGTTAAGTATGTTAAAACCCAAGAAGGCAGATGAGGGCTCAAGGCCCATGGTCGGTTCAAGGCCTGTAGCCGTAAACCGGTGTTGGTAGTTAACTTGTATTGTAAGTTAGGAATAAGTAGAGACCAAACCGGACACATCTATGAGCCGGTATTGGGACTCTGTGAACCGACGGGCGTCACCCGTGTATATAAGGGGACGACCCGGCGGCGGTTCAGGGATAACAGACAACAACTCGAGACATAGGCGAAGCTTGTTTGCTCCCTAGTCATCGAAACCCCATCAATTCCATCACAACTAGACGTAGGCTTTTACCTTCATCGAAGGGGCCGAACTAGTATAAACTCTCTTGCGTCCCTATGTCCGCTTTAACCCCTTCAAGCTAACCCGTCGCGATGGCTCCACGACTAAGTCCTTTCTCTAGGACATCTGCCGTGACAAAACCACGACACATGACTTTAGAGATCATGGCCGTGAGGGCCTCCATGGCGATAACGAAAAGTAGAGGGGCCGGGTCCCCTTGTCGTAGTCCTTTTGCATGCCAAATTATCCTTCCCGATACTCCGTTAACCAGCAATCTGGTGCTCGAGGATTGCAGCAGCACCGCCAACCATCTGAGACATCGACTTCCAAATAAGAAAGGCCAAGACAAGGAGTCAAAGGCACGGGAGATATCCAACTTGAGAAAAACACCTTTGTTCTTTCTGGCGTGTATTTTCCTGGCCACTTGCTTCACTAACAGATAGTTATCATGCAGATTTCTGCCACGAATGAAAGCCGACTGGTTGGTGGCCACAAGGTCCTTCATGCACGGTCGGATTCGGTTAGCAAGGAGTTTGGCGAACAACTTGGAGAAACTATGTGGCAAACTGATCGGTCGATAATCACCCACTTCTAGGGCATCCGACTTCTTAGGTATTAGCACAATCAGCGCATGATTTAACCTCACAAATCCACGGCCATCTCCGACGCAAAGCTTGAGTAGCGCTGCCATAACATCGTCCTTGATAATAGGTCAAGATCTTTGGTAGAACTCGGTAGTAAATCCATCCGGTCCAGGAGCCCGATCCGGGGCCATCTCCTTGACAACTGACCAAACCTCCTCGTCCGTGAACAACACATCCAGACAGCCCAGATCTAGCATGTTCATGCTCAGCGATTGTAGGTTTAGCGTGTGCGCTCTTGCCTGTGCCGTGACAAGCAAGTTATGAAAGGCCTCTGTGAAAATTTCTTCCTTGCGGCTCTGATCAGTGGCGATCTCCTCACCTTGCCTAACATGGGGTATGAAGTTCTTTACTCTCCTCCCGTTGGCGACCAGCTGAAAAAACTTGGTGTTGGAATCTCCCTCACGGAGCCATATGTGTCTCGATCTTTGCCTCTCGATCGTGCGCTCGAGCGATGCAAGCCCTAGGAGAGCTAACTTAAGCATTCTTCTTAGCCACGTCTCCAACTCGGTGAGCCCTCTAGTTTCCATCGCTTGATCCACCGTCATGGCAATCGCCATCTGAAGTTTAATATTCCCTACTTTTCCTCTGTCCCCTTGCTTGAAGTGCTGCCGCTGCGTTCCGGAAGAGTGCATCGAGTCTCTTGAAAGGATCCACGAGGGCCTGATCACAAACCCATGCATCCTTCACCGCCTGCTCAAAGCCCTCTAGCTTGACCCAAAAGCTCTCAAAGCAAAATCTTTTCCTCGGCCAGTAAGTAGCATTTGTCGAAAGATGGAGTGGGGCATGATCGGAAACGCTAGTCGAGAGTGCTTGCAATAGGTAGTCTGGCCGCGCCAATTCCCAACCACCGAGACGAGGATCCTGTCGATTTTTGTCATTGTCGGGGCATCTCCCTCGTTCGACCACATAAAATGACGCCCATGCATGTAGAGATCTTTAAGTTCATTATTGTCGATGAAGCTCCTAAACTTGTTCATCATGACCTTGTTAAGGTTCAAATTGTTTTTCTCCGAGGCTCTAAGGATTAAGTTGAAATCGCCCAGGACCATCCATGGCCCCAGGCAAGCCGCTTGCCTCGCCATCATCTCCTCAAGGAATAGTGTCTTGAGGTCGTCTCCTTGTGGCCCATAGACCACCGTAACCCACCAATCCTCTCCTGACTTGGGGTGTACCAGTCCAGTGATGGAGTTCGTGTCACGCGAGATGTGATCAACTAGCATCACGGTGGTATCCCAGGCAAGAATGATCTCGCCTCTCGTATCGATCACCGATAAATAAGCAAAGCTGTCTAAGGACGGTCCACATCATTGCATTAAGAGAAAGTTATCGACTACATCAAGCTTTGTTTCTTGTAAGCACACAAGGTTAGCCCGCACCGAAACTAGGAAGTCTTTGACCGCTTGCCTCTTCGCTGGGTTGTTCAATCTTCGAACGTTCCAGCACGTCACCGATGGGTTTAAATCCATGGAACAGATTTGCACCCCCACCCATCTCGGAGCACGCTCAGTGTGCGCCGATTTCCTCTGCCGCTCCAGTACTAGCTCCAGAAAGCTGCCCAGGCAAAGCCTTGCCGAACAGGGCTGCAATCACTCGTACATGCTGCTCGCGTAGAGGACAGTAGAAGAGCGACTTGATCTCTTGCACAGCCGTGTCCGTAACCTCCAGATCTTCCGGCACAATTCCCAGCATGCGCAGGAGCACATTCTCCGCAGGCGTGGCTCTTTGCGTGTTCTGTGGAGCCGATTTCTTGGTTGCCCGAGTGGTTCTTTTGGGGGTGAATGGTTCTGCCTCAAGCCACAAGGTGGAAGCCTGAACTTCCTTGAGAATTGGTGGTGCTAGCTTCTTCACAATGCATGAGCAGAAAGCCTTGAGCTTCGCATACATCTCCACCTCCTTGGATGTCAGTCCATTGGCTGGGTCGTTGGTCACTACAATCTCTGAGCACCTCTCTTTGGCGCCCTCTTCCACAGGCCTCTCAGCAGGCATCTCTTTTTCTTCATGCACATCCGATGGTGCGGCTACATGAACAGAGTCACATGCAAAGCTTGCATGAATCCCATCAGGGTGGGCCCTACCGACGCGTGACCATCTGTTGGCTGCATGGCCTCCACTACCATGGCCATGCCAGGTGGCACCACTACATGCACCTCCATCGCGTTATCATGCCTTGGATCCGCTGCAACCTGCTTATCCACAAGTGACGCGCCCAACACCGGATTGGACGGACCCCCCTGCGGCGCCACATGCGGATTGTCTGCGCCAATCGAATGCCCAATCGACTCTCTTCCTTGGGATCCCAGCTCCCCCGCGTCGATTTCCATCGGCTCGAGGATTGGCCCTACCTTTTCCAAGGCGACCTGGAGCTGTCACCTGCGCGGCCCCAGCAACGAACCAGACTGGACAGCCATCGTGCATGTGCCCACCACTTCCTCCCATTGGCCTGTCGCCACGCGCCCTAGCATCCGGGGAGGGAGAATTTCCCTCGGGTTCTGCGCCAACGTTCTTCCCTCCTCCACTTGCTCTGAGGCCACCACCAATTGCGAGACCAATATTTCTCATGTCTCGTTTGATATCTCGACAGCCTTGTTGTTCGAAGCATCCCGATTGGCTTGACCAATCAAGCGCTTGAAAGCAGACAGGTGCCGCCTCAGCCTGCTTGGGATAGGGACAACTGGGGCTTCCATCGCAGCGACAGGTGGGGACTCCATGGGGGGAGGCGCTAGTCGTGTCCCGCTAGTCTGGACCAGGCCCCACCCCCTTCTCCGGCGACAACGACGCCGTGACCGCCGACACGGACATCCAGAACACCGAACTGCCATGCTAGCCTACGCGGCCTCGGTCCGCCGCCCGCGAGATCACCATCATCGTTGTTTGGAAGGCCACTTTGACCATTGTCCGAAGAGCTCCCGAAGAACCACGGCTCACCGGCCTCCCTCAAGTCCATGATCATGTCGATATGAATGAGTACCTTATACTGCAGAAGGGCGGGTGGCGCCTCCATGCCCGGCTCCGGCATAGCCAACCACTGGAGTGTGGGGATGTCTTGTGGGCTCGCCGTCCATGCCGTGAGCTTGAACGAGGACAAGTCGGAGCGGGAAGCCATCTCTGGTGCCACCGCCTCAACCTTGCAAGACGACCCGAGCAGCCCTTCCACCACTGAGCGATCCCAAGCATGGGGGGATGCCCTCAATTTCCAGCCACACCTTGAAACCAAACACCGAATGAACTGCCTACGATTGCCGATTCCACGGCATGAAGAGCAGTCTGTCTCCTTTGAACTCCATCGAGGGGCAAGCCGCCACTCTGTTCCGCACCTCCGCCGAAGCAAAAACCACCAGAAAATCCTTTAGCCTGTAGCAATGCACTGACACAAGCTTTGGGGCGATGTCCAGCTTCCCGACAAGGATCTCTTTCACACGCGCCGGCGCAAGCACCCTCCTTTGGCCGCCCACGTAGGCCACCACGGCAAACTAAAGGCGACGCTCCAGATCAGACACCATCACGTTGTGCCTAATGACGCATAGCTCCACGGACGCCTCGACGGCCCTGGCCTCCAATTGAAGCTGCGGCGGCGCCAGGGGTGGCCATGCCGAATCAACACCCAGAGCCGCAGCCTGTGGCGCCGTGAATTAGCAAGAGCTGCTAGGCACCGCCACGAGCGCCGGCCGCAGGGATGGAGCAGAGTGACGCGCAACCTTGGCCACCGCCTCCCTGTGCAGATCATCCACCGACGAGGGGCTTCTCGGCCGCTTGTAGTCCTTGGAGCCGTGGCCGGGCAGGCCGCATCTGAAGCAGACGATTTGGTTGGTGCACTCGTTCTTGTAGTGGCCCTTCTCCAAACACTTGAAGCATTTATCTCTCATCTTCGGCGAGACCTCAACGACCGGCGACGCAGGTCGTGCGGGGGCCCTCGCACGACCGCTCAGACCATTAGGGGAGTGCGTCATCCTCCAGAGCTTTTTCTTGGAGGGAGGCGGACGCACCCACGGGGCTTGCACCGGCCTAGGGGCAAGAGTGCCGTCCACCGCCGCGTCCGGGTCGTGGGCGTCCGAGCCCTCGGAGCCGGATGAGATCCCCAGCCCCGACACCATCGGGCGCTCTCCCTGTGGGCAGAACGACGAGGTCACAGATCTGGGGCTAGCGGCCATGGGGAATGGGAACCAGAGCCGGGAGGAGAGACCGGCGGCGGCGAGAGTGGTGGTCGCTGCGGTCGGAGTGGCTGCGGCGAGAGCGCCTGAGCGCGGTGGACGTCGGCGCCAGAGTGGTGCACGGTGGGAGGGAGTGAGGGAGAGCGGGAGGGAGCAGGGGAGAGTGGAGTTAGTGTTAAATTCTCTCCCTGGTGTGAGGACATCGACTCTGAGGGGCTCCTGGAAGTTGTGTGGGTTAGAATTGGTAAAATCCCCCCCAATAAGAGATCTGGTAAGGTTGTAGCTTATGTGGGGGGCTGGTTGGGATCACTCTGGAAGTGGACATGTCGACCATCAATTGCCCCTCTCTTGTCAGAGCCAGAATTGGGTGCAGATCTGTGGCCCAACTACCTGCTACTGCTGAAGGAATTTTAGGGGGGCGTTTCTATAAGTTTACTTATGAGATTGAAGAA
This sequence comes from Triticum dicoccoides, assembly GCF_002162155.2. Classification (NCBI taxonomy): domain Eukaryota; kingdom Viridiplantae; phylum Streptophyta; class Magnoliopsida; order Poales; family Poaceae; genus Triticum; species Triticum dicoccoides. The sequence goes on from NC_041386.1 coordinate 150,036,235, forward strand.
ATTCTAGTTAAAAATTATGTTGAGGAAGAAGCTGTTGATCCTGTTGCTGATGACAAAGCCAAGCTTGAGTACACCCATAAAAGGAACCGTACTGATCAGGAGAAAAAAGAGAGTCCACCTGCTAAACATTGATCTGGGAAACTTGACAATTCTTATCATGTGGGTAAGGCATGTCGTCTTCTGCCTACTGAGAATGAAGAAAAAGAGGAGGATGTCTCATCTGAAAGTGGAGCAGATACTTCCTTGCTTATTGAAACAATGCAGAAAGAAATAGATGAATCTGCTGGTAAGGAGAAACTGAACTCCTCCAAGTGGATCGTCCCCATGGAAACTGTTGACTTTGGGGCGTGTTCACAAGATGTTAAGGTTGTGGAGGTGGTGGGTGAAATAGATCCTGGCTTAAAAACTTCAAGTGATTATGTGGTACAACTCCCATCCCCGGATCACTTTGAGGAGATTGTTCTTACTCCCCCACTAGCACCTGAAGCTACACTCAAATTCAGCAAGTGTAACGCCTCAAGAATACAGGACAAGGTGGAAGACATGGCCGTGAGGCTGGCTTACACGAAAGACCCTGAAGGTAACTCCAAGCCTGCTTGTAAAAACTCTTTTGAAGTTTTGTCCAATTATGAGTTAATTAGTAGAGCCAATAAAATGGGGGTGGATATACCTGATGATATGTTCACTTCTGTGGACGTTATCAGAGAATTAGAGCATGTCAGGGGTGAGTTAGATATCAAGAGCAAAACTGAATCCCTTACTTAGGGGGGGGGGGTTAGGATATTATTGTAGTTGATGGGCTGGGCAGGAGCAACCTTGTCGACCTAGAATGGCTTGACCAGGAGGAACATGTGTTCGAACATATCTCTTCTAGTAAATCTAAAAAGAAAAAACAAAGGAAAGTTAGTATTAAGACTTCTAAGCCAGTGACTAGGAGTCAAAAGAGTACTATCTTAGAGACAGATCTGGTCTGTAACCCTACATTGTCTCCTGGTAGGGTTACTCGTTCCAAGTTTCATAAGAAACGTTCCAAATGAGAGGCCTCATTTGGAACTGCCATGGGGTAGGCAAGAAAGGGATGGCCACCTGCCTCTCAAACATGATCAATGACCACTCCCTTGATTTCCTGGGCTTACAAGAAACTATGCAAAAAGATTTCTCCCCTAAATGCTTGAGGAGAATTGACCCCTTTGGCACCTTTCAATGGAATTGGATTTCCTCTGTTGAGAAATCTGGTGGCATTCTGTGTGGTGTTAGGAGTGATAAACTAGAGATAGTCTCCTGTTCTAAGGGTAAACATATACTACAATTGGTACTGCAGAACAGACAAAATAAGCTTAAGTGGGGCTTGCTTGTAGTATATGGACCAGCTCATGAAGAGTTGAAGGGAGAGTTTTTGATTGAGCTGGCTGCCACCTGCAATGGGATGCAAGTGCCTTACATTGTTGGGGGCGACTTTAATATCCTTAGACACTCTGGAGAGAAGAACAAGAAACACAATAGTCACAAATCTACTGATCTGTTTAATTCTATCATTAGTACTTTAGCTCCGCGTAAGATCCATATTAATGGAGGGAAATATACTTGGACTAATCAACAGGCCCATCCCACACTAGAAAAACTGGATCGTATCCTCATGTATGAAGAGTGGGAAAATATGTACCCACTTGTCTCTGTTCGGAAGCTGGTCCAAGAGATCTCTCATCACAATCCCCTATTGCTGTCTACGGGGGAGGAGGGGCGAGATGCCCCCAAACCAAGGGAATTTCCTTTTGATCTATCCTGGATTAAAGATGATAGATTCCTGCCGCTAGTCAGACAGATCTAGACTGGGAGAGTTAAATCATCTGATCCTATAGCTATCTTGAACATTAAGCTTAAAAGATTTAAAACATATTTCAAGGGTTGGGGGTCTGATAGATATGGCCATGATAAGAACAAAAAGGAAAATCTCAGACTAGAGTAGTCCATGCTCGAAGAACTTGAAGAAGATGGACCACTTCCTCCTGAGCTTTACAGCAGGAAAATGGATGCCAACTTCGAGCTGCATGAACTACTTGTCAATGAAGAGATCTTCTGGTTACAACAATCCCATGAGTGTTGGCTCCTTAAAGGGGATTTAAACACAGATTATTATCATAAGATTTCCAATGGGTGAAAACGCAAAAATACCATCCATTCACTTAAGGTGGGTGAGGGGGTGGCAATTGAGGGCACAGATAGTCTGATTGCTCACGCCACTAACTTTTACAAAGATTTGTTTGGCCCAGCTCCTGGCAACCAGTTCCATCTTAACCCTGAGACGTGGACTCATGATGAGAAGCTTTCTATGAAGGATAATATTGATCTCTATCGATAGTTTACAGAGCTAGAAGTTAAAACTGCTTTGTTTGATATGGCCCCAAACAGAGCCCCCGGACCTGACAATATTCCCGTTGAATTTTATCAGGTCTGTTGGGAGATCGTTAAAGATGATATCATGGCCCTGTTTGATCATTTCCATTGAGGGAAACTTGATGTTAAATGCCTCAATTATGGGATCATTAACCTTCTGCCGAAAGTGTCGAGTGCTGAGAGAATCCAGCAATTCAGGTCGATTTGCCTACTTAGATACCCCTACAAGCTCATAACTAAGGTGCTCGACCGCAGAGTTGCTATATATGAAGATAAGCTAATTAGCCTAAATGCCTTTGTAAAAGGGAGGAACATCATGGATGGAGTGCTCTCACTCCATGATATACTCAATTACACACATGTCAAGAAGAGAGTGGGGATTGTTCTTAAACTAGATTTTGAAAAAGCCTACAACAAAGTAAATTGGGATTTCCTTATCAAGTGTCACAAAATGCGAGGCTTCAATGAAACTTGGCGTGGATGGATTAAATAAATCATGTATGATGGGACAGTTAGTATCAAGATGAATAACTATGCAGGTCCCTACTTTCAAAGTGCCAAGGGAGCTCACCAAGGGTACCCCCACTCCCCGTTCCTATTCAACCTCGATGTTGAATGTCTTACCAAAATGATTAAAAACACCCAGAAAAATAGTCTGGTCATGGGTTTAGCATCTGATCTCATCCCTGATGGGGTAGCTGTCTTGCAGTACGCAGACGACACCATCATTTGCCTAGAGGATGATGTTGATAAAGCAGTTAACCTGAAGTTGCTGCTTTATTTGTTCGAAATGATGTCTGGGCTAAAAGTTAACTTCCAGAAAAGTGAGATCCTTACCATGGGGGGGTGGGGGGGTGGGGGGATGAGAATGTTGTCAAAAAGTACGCGGAGCTGTTTAATTGTGAGATAGACAGTTTCCTCATTAAATATGTAGGCATGCCCGTGAGCTATACAAACCTGAAAAACTCTGATTGGGAGTTCATTGTGAGCAAGTACCTAAAGAGGTTTGAGGCCTGGATGGGTAATGCGGCCTCGATGGGGGGGGGAGACATACTCTGTTAGATTCTGTGGTCACACATATTTTTCTGTATCATATGTCGATGTGGCTTATGAACAAAACCTTTATAGAAAGATTGGATAAGCACAGGAGGAGATTCTTCTGGCAAGGTTGTAATAAGAAAAAGAGATACCACCTTGTGAAATGGAGCAGAATATGTAGATCCAAGGAAAAAGGGGGTTTGGGAATCAAAGACCTCCAGAAACAAAACATAAGCTTGCTGGTCAAATGGTGGTGGAAGCTTGAAAGACAAAAAGGGCTTTGGCAGGATATTATCCGTGCCAGATACCTTCGCAACAAAACTGTTGCGGATGTCACTGCCAGGTTTTCTGACTCACCTTGCTGGAAAGCACTGCTTAAAGTCAAAGATATATATATATATATATATATATATATATATATATATATATATATATATATATATATATATATGATGGGAGGCAAGATTGATACTAAAGTGGGGGACATTACTAGGTTGTGGAAAGACTCGATTAATGGGCTACCTGCTCTCCAGGAGCAATACCCTTGACTGTTTGATATTTGTAACTTCCCTGGCTGCACCTTGAACAAAATGAACGGTGACGACACCAGTTCGTTCTTTAGACGCAGGCTTACCCCTGATCTGCTTAAGCAGTGGGAAGAACTGCGATCTATAATAGAAAATACCCCCCTTGCAAAGGAAGGTGATGGTGACAAGATCTTCTGGGGCCTTAACCAGAATGGCAAGTTTACTACTAAATTTGTGTACAAACTGCTGGAAAAACCCCTTGTTGGGTGTAACTATAAGTGGGTGTGGAAAGCCAAAATCCCCCTTAAGATTAAAATCTTCTTATGGCAGCTATCCCAAGATGCGGTGCTCACAAGACAAGTGATGAGGAAAAGGGATTGGACAAGGAATCCTTGTTGTTCCTTATGCAGGGAGGTTGAAGCCTCTAAACATCTTTTCTTTACCTGTCCGGTTGCTAGGGTGGTCTGGAGGTCTATTGGGGTAGTGTTGGGCACTGACAAATGCCCCAACAACTATTGGAATATTTTGTTTGGTGCAATAAATTTCTCCCTGGTAAATAAGTTTTTTACATTGTGGGTTTAGCTGCTACCTGTTGGGCCATCTGGCTGGCACGTAATCGGGCCACATTCGAGAAAAAAACAAATTAAGACTCCTTTTGAGATTGTTTTCTCTCTTTGTTCATTTCTATTATACTGGACAAGATTGCAGAAAAGAGAGGCGGCTGGAGAGCTACGCGCTGGTGAAGATATGATCAAGACCAGTATGATGCAGTTGATGAAGCTATGTAACACTGCCAAGAAACCGATCCAGAGCTCATGAACATCATGGAGATCTCGGCATGGCGCTTCAAGATCCATGCGTCCCGAAAAAGGAGTAGAAGGCGGCCTCTCTTGTTAGCCTTTAGCGTCTAATACTTTTGCCTAGCCATGCGAGTTTGGGTAGTCCGCTGTTTTGGTTGTGTCTGTTTGGCCGTTCTTTGGCTGGCTATGACTGTAATAGACTTAATGTGATAGTGTTACCAGGTTTTCGCCCCATGGCATCCGTTTCGATGGCGAGCGGATGTGGTGGGTTTTCTGGTAATGCTTGAACTTGCTTTACCCCTCTTTCCCTCCTCCTGTCAACTTGAACGGGTCTGTATTTCCGTTCTTCAGTAATGGAAAAGGGTAATGCCTGGTTCAAAAAAAAGTAGGTGTCGCGGTCTAATTATAGGCATGTGGTTCGAACTGTTTCCATTTTTATCCTACTTTGCTCTTTATTCCTTCAACTGATAGGTGGGTCCCACAAACAAGTGTTGTATGACTCATACAACCTGGTCTTTTTTCGAGCCACGTAGGAATCCCCCATTTGGATATGGCTTGAAGGTAAAAAACAACCGGGATAAGTAAGGTCAAAGTACATATTTCAGGGATTTACACGTTAAGGTTCATTTGCGTCGTGCTTTACAATCTTAAAGTTTAAAATAGACTTCACTCCCCTGAAAGATGGAGTACTACTGGTCCACCAACCACTGCACTGTACCATTCATTGCACAGTTCGCGATTCCTGAGAATTCGTTGAGCGTGGAGCTGGAGTAGTAACACTGTTGGTATGCAGACGCAGTGCCGCAGCACCACTCGAGTGTTGTCACTTGTACATGTTGGTGAGGTGCTCGTTTTCTTTCCTTTTTCCCTTTGAGCCAAGATTACTCCTGATGATCAACAAAAAATGAATTACTCCTGGTTGGATTGGGTCAGCACACTACAGTCGGTAGCAACTGGTCAACTAATGCTGGGCTCTCTGGAGATGGCAGCAACTTTATTTTCTTACTAGTTGATTCAGAATCACCGCTCGTGATGCACAGTCACACCAGTCTGATACTATACAAGTCAAGTTATTTTTCTCATAATGGCAGTATCATAGGTAGTACCGTGAGTGCTAGAGAGAATCTTTTTTGGCGTGCCCTCCCGCTCCCGACCCGCTCCCTCCCGCTAAGGTTTTTGCCGCGGCCGGCGGTGCCCTAGACCCCTCCCACCACTGCCGGCCACCAGCACGTGCGCCCCGGCTCATCCCGCCCCCTCTCCCCCTCCCTCCTGCCCCTGCGCCGCCTCCCCTGGAGGTGGCCGGGGCGGCATGCCCCCTCCCCTTCCTCTCGGCCCCCACCTTCGTTGGATCTTCCCCGCCGCCGCCGGCGGGTGCCCTCGGCGGCGGGACCTACTGTTCCCGCGCGCTCGTCCCCTTCCCGGGGCAGGTGACGGCGGCGGTGCTGCTCGGCTGGGAAGCGGCCGGTGACCCGACGGCGGTCATCGACGGTGGGCGAGGTGACGGTGCTGTCCTTGGCGGCAGGGCAGCGTGGTGACGTGCGATGGGCGGCGGCGCACCCTCGACCCAGATCTAGGCCTTCCCGGCCCCATCTGGGTCCTAGCGGGCTGGCCATTGGCGTGGCTTCGACGTCCTCTGCGTGGCAGGGAGGACTAGCTCGGACTCAAGGTGGTGGCGCCGACGGCATGCCTTCTGCAGCGTGAAGGCTGGAGCTTTATGGGCATTTGAGGACCCGACTGGACCTATGGGCCCACGGGACCGGTATGCTCCTGCTATCATGTCCGGTCGGTTACCGTCATTGATGGTGGAGGTTGGGCCCTCCCGCGTGCCGACGATGCTATTATCCCGAGTCCCCACTCCTCTTCTTCGTGGAGCAGGCCCCTTTCGTGGTGCCGTGGTGAGACGGCGCGGAAGCTTCAAGACCGTTTTGGGGCAGGGTGGTGGTTTGTTTGGTGGCGTGCTCTGGATCGCCCGAGGTGAAGGTTGGGATCGAGAGAAATCCCTGTCGGCCGAGCCGACTCCGACGCGGTGGTGCCTGAGGGTGCCGCCGAACCTTCCTGGAGGGCGTCAAAGGTACCCTTCCTCTCTCGTCGCGTACCGGGGGAAACCCTTGGCAGCAGTGTCATCATCGTCGCGTCCCTTCTTGAAGGTGTTGATTGGTACCGGCACTTCGGAGTATAGGGGCTTAGTGGAGGATCCCTGGTGGGCACAGCGATCGTGAAGCTTCTTCGTTTTTGTTGATCCGCCGGTGTCGGTATTTGTTTCTTTTCTTTTTCTCTTTCGTTTCTTTTGGGTGTGTCTGTGCTGCTTCCGCCCCATCACCTATCTGCTTGTATCGGTGATGTTTGCTTTGTAATACAAAGCGGGGGGGGGGGATCCTATTTCGTCGGTATCATAGGTAGTATCATGCATATCAACTAGACAATTTTGATGAGATGGTATATGACTAAATGAAGAATGTTGAGTATCATATCATGGTACCGTATCATATTAAATGATGTGCTACTATGTGTCATGCATGACAATAAATAAAATCATTTATAATATTAACATATGATACTATGCACTATGGATATAGTATCATACACTAGTATCATGTGCATGATACTAGTATATAATACTCTCCACTACAGCTAGCCTTAGTTGGATACAAGTCAAGTGAGTGAAACCGGAGGAAAAATATACTCCCTCACATCCTTTTTAGTGAGTGAAACCAAAACAACACTATGTATATATATGTAGCTTGCATCTAGTACTCGCTTCCGGAAGGCGAGCCGGCGGAGCAGGGCGACGAGGGGCCACATTTCCCAGTCCTGATTCACTTGGATGTGGTTAAGGACTACACGCCCCTTCTGCCGACGGATCACGACAAGGAGCTGGAGTGGCCACGCATCTACAGGCACAAGGATTGGTGCATGGGCATCAAGGATGGTGAGGGCCGGGCACGTGCGTTGGCCTTGGCCAGCTCTTTCCACGTGGGCCGCCGTTCCGACTATGATCGCGATGATGGGGACAACGGCAATGACAGACGGCGTGGCAAGCGTGGCGGGGCGCACTCGTGTTTTTGGCTTGGGGTGCGTGAGCGCGTGCAGTGCCGTGACACGGCGGCTCGTGCACCGGAGCCTCGCCGGTATCGCCGGCGTGATGTGGGGCCTAGAGATGCACCAAGAGCCCAAGGGCAGGCTTCGGGTGCGGCTGTGGTTGAGAATGCTGGTGCTGCGGGACCGACTGCTCAGCCGGGCATGCATGCATCAAGGAGCCAGGACCGCGTGTTCGTCACCCCGTCTCTGCAGCTGGTCCAGGGTATGCCCTCTGCTGGGTCACAGGAACAAGAGATGCAACAAGGCTCTGAGGAAAAGCTGCACCTAGACGATGATGAGTGCAGCGACATGCAAAGCATGGCTGGGGCAGCGGTTGACATGGACACCTTTGACAAGGTGATAAGAACTCCTGTTCTGCCATCGGCAGAACTGTCTGCCCGAGACCTTGTCCATGCTGACGCGGTGGGCTGGGAGCCGACCCCTGTTGATATCATGCCACTGTACTCTCCACCACGACAGCATCTACAGCTCTTCGACATCACCCTGCCCTGGCCTAGTCAGAACATACAGGATGCAACCTCCATCACAGCTGCTGCAATGACCTCTCACTTCAGTCAGAACCATAACACCAACAACTATGAGCTACCCCCGCTGCCACAATCCTTGGGGCCAGGCCGACCAAGCATATGGGATGAGGCCTCCTCTCTTGCCGCCACGCAGAGGCGGTTCGGCTGGGAATAGCCTACCCTGCCGACAGGGCCCTACTGGCTGCCGAGTTGGGAGGCAGGCCAGTTCACAAGCATGTGCTGGGAACCAAGCTGGGCTACAGGCCCAGAAGTGGTTTTTGGGCCCGGTGCATCCACACGGCCCACGCCACCGGAGCAGGAGCTGAACCAACCCAATGTCCAATCAGGGGAGGAGACTCGAGCGAGACGCGCCCTGGAGGAAGCCAATCTGTCAGGGCCCGGGCTTCTGACGGCGATCACGGCAAAAGTCTCGGAGCTGCACATTGACAAGCAGCGTGCTTTCATAAGCAAAATCGTTGCGTTGCTGTCTACATCAATCCTGGGCGCGCCGGCCCCTCCCGCCTCCGCTTCTCGCCCCATCAAGCAGCGCCTGCTATGCGTCATGAAGGCATCCAGGCAGAGCACCCGGCTGCTTCGTCTCGGCTCCAACTACTCCTCTTCGAGGCGATCGCAGGCGGCGATAAGCGTCAAGTTGGGCTTCATCAGGCGGGCGGAGGATTTCACGGATGACACACTCCTGGAGTACCTAAACTTCTTCCGCAACCCAATGCCACCAGAGAATGTGGCCAAGTTAGCAGAGATCGCCAGTCTGAAGTCCCCATCCCAGCTCCGCCTACCAGATACTGAGCTCCAGGCGATCCTGGACGAGCTTGCTGTTCGAGCTGCCTAACGCATCTGCAGCTGAACGCGTCACCTGCAGTTTCTTCAAGTTTCCATATGATTAGCTATTATCTGAACTTGTGTCATGTTAGTCATGTGCGCCATTGTGGCTGCCTTGCAAACTATCTCTCTGTTCTGTATCCTGTGGATCATGGCAATCAGTGCCTGGTTCTGAACCCTGCAGCTATATGTGTTTCCTTATGAATGAATGTTTGTCTCTTATCAACTAGAATGTGAGGGGCCTAAATGACAGGGCAAGGTGCGCGGCCGTCCGCGCAATGTTTGAGCGTCTGAACTGCTCGATTGTGTGCTTACAGGAGTCCAAACTCTCTGCTGTTTTTGACGCGGATCGCGTGGATATTGTTGGATCGCGTTTCGACAGGCACTCGTCTTTAGACGCTGAGGGCACTCGCGGAGGTGTTCTGTTGTGCTGGCGATCAGATTGCTTCAATGCCAGCAACATCGTTGTGAGAGATTTTTCCATCACTGTATGTTTTACGCCGATCGGAGGAGGGGTTGCTTGGTTGCTGTCAACGGTGTATGGGCCACATGATGATCGCCGCAAGCCGGCGTTTCTCAATGAGCTAGCCACAATCCATAATTCCATGGGAGGGCCGTGGATTGTGATTGGAGATTTTAATCTCATCACAGATCCAAAGGACAAAAGCAACAACAGAATCTGTCACCGATGGATGAATAACTTTCGACGCACACTTATCAGATCATGCTTGCATGAGATACAGTTGATCGGCCGGCGGTTCACATGGAGTAATGAACAAAGCACACCAATGCTCGTGAGGTTGGATCGTGCCTTTTGCAATGTCGACTGGGAACTTGTCTTCCCTGGCGCAAAACTTCTGCCGCAATCATCCTCAATTTCAGACCACTGTCCCCTCCTCCTAGTTAATGCTGTGATCACCAAAACAAACAGAAGGTTTCGCTTCGAGGCGTACTGGCAATTCATCGAGGGCTTCCATGATGTGGTGAATCAATGTTGGCATATGCCTACCAGGAACGCATGTCCTATCACTAGACTAAGCGACAAATTACACAGACTTAGCAAAGCTCTGCAAGTATGGAGTAGAACACTTGTCGGAGACATTCAGAAGCAGCTCATGACAGTGAATGAAATAATCCTTCAGCTTGATACAGCACAAGATTTCAGACTGCTCTCTGCTGAAGAAAGAGAACTGCAATCCAAGCTCAAGTCGAGATCCCTAGGCTCGGCTGTTCTCCTGAAAATTAAACTTAGACAGAGAAGTAGAGTCCTTTGGCTGAAAGCTGGGGACGCCAACACAAATTTTTTCCAAAGGAAAGCCAATGCTAGGCATAAAAGGAACACCATTCATGTGCTTCAGGGGCCAAATGGAATATGTTCTTCCTCAGATGAAATGAGCAATTTAGCTCATCAACACTTCCAAAACATATTTGGCTCTAACCATCCACGATCCGTTGCGCTAAATTGGGATGAGCTCGATCTTGAGCATGTGGATTTGTTGGGCCTTGAGGGAGAAATCACCCTAGAGGAAGTGAAGAGAGCAATCGACAAAATGCCAGCAGACAAAGCACCGGGGCCGGATGGCTTCTCGGGGGGATTTTTCAAACAATGCTGGGAAACCATCAAGCAAGATCTGCTAGACGCCCTCAAGCAATTATACAGAATGGACAGTCGAGGTCTAGCGCGTATTAACACTACTATCCTGGTGCTCATTCCTAAGAAACAGGGGGCGGACACGCTACAAGAGTTCAGGCCAATATCACTCCTTCACAGTCTGATCAAAATCTTCTCTAAAATCCTAGTGAGTAGGCTGGCCCCTAAGCTAGGTGATCTGGTCGATCAATGTCAAAGTGCGTTTATCAAAAAACGCAGCATCCAAGAAAATTTCTTGTACACTCAGAACACTATTAAGAGGCTACACAAGACAAAGACACCGTCAATCCTTCTGAAACTTGATATTGCCAAGGCCTTCGACTCGCTTTCATGGGCATACCTGATGGATATGTTAGAAGCGCGAGGTTTCGGCGTGCGTTGGCGCAAATGGATTGCCATGCTGCTCCAGACATCCACCTCTCGTGTGATGATTAACGGCCAGCTATCCGATGCCATCCAACACCGGCAAGGTCTTAGGCAAGGGGATCGGATCTCACCTTTCCTATTCATCCTTGCCATGGACCCTCTTCAAAGGATGATGACCAGGGCCACATCTTGCGGTGTTCTTACGAAACTGCCCGGACGAAAACCGCTGATGCGCTGCTCCTTCTATGCGGATGATGTGGCTATATTCATGAACCCGAAGGAAAGCGACGCGAGGATGATCAAAATGCTTCTTGACTGTTTTGCTAAAGCCTCGGAACTCCAAGTAAATGCTAACAAGAGCACGGCTCTCCCGATCAGATGTGGCGCAGCCAACTTAAACAATATCATGGCGCCCCTTGGCATCCCTCTCAAGCAGTTTCCGATCACATACCTTGGCATGCCTCTGTCTCTCAGGAACCTAACCAAGGTGGACCTTGACCCGTTACTGCTCAAGTTTGGCAACAAGATTGCCGCCTGGAAGGGTGGTCTCATGGCTAAGAGTGGACGCCTAGTGCTCCTCAAGTCTGGCCTAACTTCGCTCGCCATCTATATGATGACGGTGCACAAACTACCGGTTTGGGTCCTGAAGCGTTTGGTGCAACTATGCCGCGCTTGGTTATGGAGTGGAGAGAACACATGTACAGGGGGAAAATGTCGGATTGGATGGAACATGGTTTGCTGCCCGAAACACCTCGGCGGCCTGGGAGTGCTAGACTTGGCCAAATTTGGAACTGCTCTGCGACTTAGATGGCTTTGGATGGTCTGGCAAGACCCACCTCGGCCATGGAAGGGGTCGCCGCTGCCATGCGACGATGACGAATGCATGTTGTTCGCCATGGCTACTGATATAACAATTGGTGATGGTGGTAAAGCCAACTTCTGACATGATCGCTGGTTGAGTGGACAAAGCCCAAAGGTTATTGCCCCAACATTGTTCAAAATCTCCATACGAAAAAACCGAACCATAAAAGATGCGATGCGGAATGAAACTTGGCTGTCGGATCTTGCAAAGGGACTCTCAGAAGATATGGTTCCGGAGCTTACTGCTCTGGCGGCACTGCTGGACGATGTGGTGTTGCATGATGGGCAAGCAGACACCATCACTTGGCGCTTCACTCCATCACACGAGTACTCTGCCCATTCAGCATACCTTCTGCAATTCGAAAGTGCCACACACATGGAAGGGTATAACCTGATCTGGGCAACATGGGCACCAGGGAAATGCCGTTTCTTCTTATGGACGGCCATATTGGGAAGGATTCTCACCGCCGATGCCTTGCTACCACGGGGATGGGACAACAATTATTTTTGCCCCCTGTGTGAGCGGAGTCTAGAAACCCCATCACACCTGCTCATTGAATGCCCTTGGTCGCGATATGTTTGGGAAAAGATCGCAAACTTAACAAATATGACTGCTCTGCTCCCTTCATCCTGGACTGACCGGACCAGCATCAGAGGCTGGTTGGCGAGCTGCCATGGCAATGCAACGACGGACAAGAGAAAAGGAACACTTTCCCTCATCCAACTCATATCCTGGGAATTATTGGGGGGAGAGAAATAGGCGAATCTTCAAGAAGGAACTTCTACAGAAGGAGATGTTTATCGCTAAAGTAAGAGACGAGATCCAACTTTGGAATATGGCTGGAGCGGGCATGCCATTTGACCCTGGCTGAGCTCGAGTAGATTAGTCTGAGGTCTTTTTGTTTCCTTTCTCCTTTTCTCTTCCTCGTTGCTTGAGCATATCTGGCGCGAACCCACCTTGGGTACTCCCTGTAGCTCGTTCTGCTCTTTTTCCCCACTGATCAATGAATTTGGTAGTCAAACTACCAACATTCCAAAAAAGTGAGTGAAACCGGAGGAAAAATATACTCCTCACGTCCTTTTTAGTTTGCATATAAATTTTATCCGAAGTCAAAGTATCTCTATTTTAATCAAATTTATAGAAAAGCACAATGGCAAATCAATATTGTTAAATTCGTTATGAAATGTAGTTTCCTAGTATATATATATTTGGTATTGTAGATGTAGATATTTTTAATATAATTTTGATCAAATTTTACAATGTCTGACTTGACACAAATTTAATACGCGGAGTAAAAAGGACCGAAGGAAGTATGTTGCAGATTCATAACTAATCAAGGCAGCTGCACGCTAGAATAATGTTTAGTATACAGTGATCATTTTTTTAATACAATGAACTTTTTATGAACTTTTTGTAGTATGCGTTGAATTTTTTTAAAATATACATTGAATATTTTTGTAATACCAGTTAACATTTTCTTAATATATGATGGATATTTTTTTGTAATGCATGATGAACTTTTTTGTAATATATGTTGAATATTTTCTTAATATAAGATGAACATTTTTATAACACATGGTAAAGCTTTTTCTAATGCATAGTGAACTTCTTTTAAATACACACTGAACTTTTTCTGAAAACACAGATTGAACTTTTTTTGTAATATACGGTCATCAATGAATTGTTCACCGTGTATTAAAACACCAACCAAAACAACGTTCAGTGTTGTATTAACAAATTGTTCACCATGTATTAAAATATTATTCATCATGTATTAATGAAAGAAAAACCAAAATAATAAAAGAAAATAAAAGAAAAGGAAAGAAAAGGAAAGAAAAAACTGGAATAAAAGGCGAAATCAACAAAAAACTAGAAAAATCATGAAAGAAAGAACAGAAAGAAAATGAAAAGAAAAAAAAAGCCAACAGAAAAAAGAATGTAAAAAATGAAGCAGCGAATGCACTACACGGGCTGCCCCAAACTGGGCCAGCCCACCCGCGGGCGCTTCTAGTGAAGCCGCTTCTGTCGCCCCAGATGGCGAATAGGTTCTACTTCCCTCAAGACTAGGCGAGATCACTATTTAAGGGTACCCTTGCAAATGTCACTCCCACCTTTTTCAAGTTAACAAGTGGCATGATGCATGTGCGTCATTTGTTGCACCTAAAAGTTTCCCCATTCTGAACCATTTTCACTGTTGAATTTCTCGCGTCGAGATCTTCGGAACTACAACCCATGTGAATGGGTTTTGATGAACTTTTTTTTCACGACAACACCAAAAGAAGAAACCCGAGCCGGGAGGACATTTCTTTTCAATTTCTTCCCCTTTCCGAGAGGCACAACATCTCGCGGAATCAAATTTATGCCTCCCATTGAAGTATTTTTCTTTTCTTTTTGAGAGGCACGACACGAAAGCAAACATGTGCCTCCCGTGGAAGCATAAAAAACACTTTTTTCTTTTCCAAGAGGCACAACTATGCCCCTCGCGTAGTAAATTTGTGCCTCACATGAAAGTAAAAATAACATTTTTTGTGTCATTTTTTCTGCAAAGCCTATGAGAAACCAAAAAACCGCAAAATATATAGAAATACACTAAAATCCAAAAATGCCTATAGAAAAATTAAATCCTGAGGGAGCGCTCTGCATGCGACACATGGCGCCGGCTGAGTCCACTAAAATGACCCTTGGGGGGTGCCCGCCAGGGGTACCCCTTGATTAGTTGCTCCCAAGACTAGGGCGACTCCTCCTATGTATATGTGATGCTTGCAGCGCCAGCTAAGCGTTTTCAGTGTTTTTCTTTCTTATTTTGGTCTTTCAGTTTCTCTTTCGTTTTCGGTTCAGGAAAAGATTCTCTTTCGTTTTTGGATGGTTTTTATTTTTTCCCAAGTTATTAAAATGAAAAAAATAACATAGTACACAGGGAGACGCTTATATATACAGACATACACTTACCCATAAAATACACACATGGACATTCTACCCTAATGAGCAACTCTGAGAGACTAATTCAGCACATAATCTTGAGATTGGCGAAGTAGCCACAAACGCCATCTTTGTAGTCGACGGGAACAACTCCGAAGGAACATCATCGAAAGTCTGAAATAAATGCAGGAAAAATGCGAGCACCTGTGTCAAGCGTATGACTTGAACCCCGGTGGGCTGGGGGTACCACTGTCCTTCATCCAACCACAAGTTAGTTCGCAATAGAAAAACTTGTTTAAAAACGTTTGTATGTACATAACAAATGTTCATATATTTTGAAAAAGGTTTTATCGCATTTTTGAAAAAAATTCATGTAATTTTAGAAAATTGTTTACGTTTACAAAATTGTTCACGTGGTTTTTTTAAACACTATGGATTTAAAAAATATTTATATAATTATGAAAAGTGTTCATATTGTTATATATATTTTTAGTATAATTTTATAAATATTCATATGTTTTAAGAAAATGTCCTTGTGATTGAAATTATTATTTTTCAATAATTACACCATGTATTAAAAAAATCTCATGTATCTGAAAAAACGTTCATCAGATATTAGAAAATATGCATAGTATATTTGAAAAGGTGTGTATTATAAGAAGGTGATCATATATTTTAAAAATGATCATTGTGTATTGTAAAATGCTCATTGTGTATTCAGACAATTTCATGTGTGTTTGTTTGTGTAAAGAAATAATGGAAAAGGTTTCCGCAAAAAATGAAAAAATAAACAAAAGTCCCGGGAAAACCAACCAAAAGAAATAACAAAAAAGTCATAAACGCAAGAACTTTCATCGTACCACCTTACGTAGAAATTAGTGACTCAATTGGCTGGCTTTCTTTAGGTGAATAGTGTTTATAGGGATTACTGACCTGGGCCGTCATTTTATGAGGTTTGACCACATGTAGTTTGTGTGAGCCTGGGCTAGGGTTTGAGTTTGTAGATGGCCCTATGTTCACTCAACCTTGCATGCTAATCTACTCGCTTGATGCGAGCCTGATTTTAACTATTTTTTTTAGGATCAGCCCAGCCACAAATTATAAAACGACCAAGGAACTAGAGCAATTACAGTCCTCCCAAAGGATACTTTTCAACTCAGGGGGAATGTCTGCTAGCTTGAAATAGTCTCCTTCTTTTCTAACGAGAGCTGCGAGCTCGTGTGCCATCTTGTTGCTGGGTCTTCTTGTGGCCCTGAAAGACACCTCCTTGAACATCTCCTCGAGGTGCCAGATATCTGTAACCAGTGGATAAAGCGCCGAGTGGTTTGTCGCCCTATTGTTTAGGGTTGTGATGATTGATGCACAATCTGATTCCACGCACACCGGCCCCCTATAGTACTTACTCAGGGTAGAGAGCCCATACAAAACAGCTGATAATTCGGCTTCTTCCGAGTCCTTACAAGCCTGTAGGCGCTGACCACAAGCCAAAGCCACCACACCCTGGTGTGTTCTGACGATGGAGCCAGCCGTTGTGTCACCCGTGTTGATTAGAAAGGAAGCGTCGGTATTGAGTTTCCACCACCCTTCCTTAGGCGGTTCCCATTTGCTTCGCTCAGTCTGCTTGGATTCCATTGTCACCCGTACTAATTGGCTTTCATGTATTCCATCAGGAGCGTTGTTTTTGTGGTTGCTCGTACAGCCCAGCTCCTGTGTTTTCTTTCCATCTTTTATTTCTGCTTGTCGCCGTTCTGTTGGATCCAGCACTTGATGGTCAGCCAAGTGGGTATCTATCTCCTATATCATACAGTCTGCACCTCCCATTCTTGTCTCCTCGGCATACTTAACAAGGAAACTCGCTGATTGGTCAATCCTCGCATTCCCTTTAGCATGAATGCAGTCGTCACGCAACCATCAGGCGCGCCACAGCAGTAGCAGTGTCCTTCTCCTGGTTTCTGCATCATATTTTGCCAGCAGGTTCTGGAGCCAATCTACTCCAGTAAACCGAAATTGCTCCTCCTCTGGTAAGACCCAATGTGGTCTCATTTCCTTACGAAGTGCCCTAGCTTTTGTACAGTTTACTGTCGCATGGAATTCATTCTCACCCTCGCACCCACAAATACTGCAGGTATTGTCTAGCTCCAGAGTTCTTTTCCATTTATTTTCTTTTGTTGGAAGCGTATTTGTCGCCACTCGCCATGCAAAGATCCTTACTTTTTCTGGTACCTTCATCTTCCATATGAGATCCCAAATACTTCTATCATCTGCATCATTTATCGAACTCAACGCCAGCGCATTTTTCTGTTGTTTGAGGTTTGCACCCAGCTTGTATGCACTCCAGACTTGTCCTCATGCCATGCAACGCAGTCCTCCACTTCGCTTCTAGGGATTTTAATCTTGCATATCTCCTCTACATCATGGGGGTGAAACAGTTGATGTATGAGTGCCTCGTCCCACTCTCTCCTGTTTCCATTTAGAAGTTGATTAACCCACCTCAATCTTGATCGTCTCTTGAAACCCGTAGTTTTTAGTCCACTCTTCCGTGGAACCCATTGATCTCTACTAATCTGAATTCTCTTTCCATTACCAACCCTCCAAATTAGGCCTTTTTCAGCAGCTCAAGGCCGTGTTCAATACCCCTCCATGCTTGGGAAGCATCAGCAGCGAACACAGTATCCAGCAGGTCTCCCTTAGGATAGTATTTTGACTTGAGGACTCTAGCACACAGGCTGTTTGGTTTCTGAAGCAATCGCCAACCCTTCCTCGCAAGAAGTGCTTGGTTAAAAATCTGCATATCGAGAAATCCAATACCACCCGCTCTCTTGGGTTTAATCATACGCTCCCAAGACATCCAATGCACTTTTCGTTGCCCTTCATCTTCCCCCCACCAGAATTCTCTTATAAGGCGTTCATATTTGTCACAGAAACCAACTGAAAAATTGAAAAACCCCATGGAAAAGGTGGGTAGAGCTTGAACTATGGACTTGACATGAACCTCCTTTGCAGCAAAAGACATGTGACGACCCGTCCAGTCTGTGCATCTTTTTAAAAATATATCCATAATGGGTTGGAAATTTGCATCTTTCATTCTTCCCTCTGGGGTTGGGAGCCCCAAGTATTTACTTTCGAACGTTGAGACCTCACAGGCATGGATATCTTTAATTTCCTCCTGAACTGATGAGGGGCAGTACTCACTAAACAAGATCGAGCATTTGCTGTTGCTTAACAACTGGCCAGTACACTGCTGGAACATTGTGAGAGCCCTCTTGACCACCCTGGCTTCGTCCCTAGATGCTTTAAAAAATACCAAGCTATCATCCGCAAACAAAAGATTAGAGATACTCGGGCTGTTGCGTGCTACTTTGACCGGGGATATACTTCCACCTTGTACTTCCCTGTTGAAAATTGCAGTGAGGCCATCAGCGACAAGGAGAAATAAGTATGGACTAAGGGGATCACCTTGTCTGAGGCCTCTGGGCGGCTGAAATTGTCCCAACATTTCCCCATTCAGCTTAACTAAGGAACGGACAAATTTTATGCATTTCATGATCCAATTAATCCACATGGCATGAAACCCCATCTTCTCCATTGCACCCTCCAGGAAGTCCCAATCCATCCTATCGTATGCTTTGGCGAGATCCAATTTATACGCACAGTGTGTATTGTGAGGGTTCTTGCTATGCAGGATCTTGTGAAAACATTCAAATGCTATGATGGCGTTATATGTTATCATCCTCCCAGGGATAAAAGCACTCTAGGTTTCAGAGATCAATTCATCAAGTAGGGGTCTCAAATGGTTAACCAAGCATTTTGAGATCACCTTATATATTACATTGCACAGGCTTATCGGTCGAAAATCTTTTAAGCTCTTTGGGTTCTTTCCTTTAGGTATAAGGATAATGGACGTATCATTTATTCCTTCCGACATGATTCCATTCTCAAATAATCCCTTAACCGCCTCGATCACATCTTTCTTCATGTTTTCCCAATTCCGTTGGAAAAAACAGGCCGGGAAGCCATCCAGCCCTGGAGCTTTCAAGGGTGCAATTTGAAAAAGGGCATCACTAATCTCTTTTTCGGAGAAAACCTTAATCAGACTATTATTCATCGCCTCATTTACCTTAGTAGGAAGAATATCAATCAGCTCATGCGGAGATACTCCCTCCTCCTTTGTGTACAGCTCCTTAAAGAATTCCGTGGCCATGTTATCCAGTTCATGCTTCTTTCCCATCCAAACACCGTCTTTATTCTGTAACTTCTTTATTGTGTTTTTCTTCTGCCGCCATGTGGCTTTCCTGTGGAAATATCGAGTGTTCTGTTCCCCTTCCCTGATCCATGTAGCCCGCGAGCGCTGACGCCACATTACTTCCTCTCTAACAAGCAGCTCATCTAGTTCAGCAGCCGTTTGTTTAATTTGTTCTTCGTTGTTTTCATGGTTTTAGTTTTCTGTCAGTACCTTCAGCCGGTGTCTCTTCCATTTGATATTTGAATTGGCAGCTCCAAAGTCCTTCCTGGACACACTACTAGTGACTTCTGAACCTTTTTAAGTTTCTTTGATACATCTTCCAAGTTTTTTGCGTCACCATCGTCACCCTATGCTTCTCTAACCGTGGTCCCCAGAGACTGAACTCTCTCCCACATCATCTCATACCTGAAATACTTATTTTTGCACCCTTGCTTCTCAACACCCATCGCCAAAACCAGGGAAAGTGATCTGATCTCAAGGTGATCACATGTTGAATATGTGCTTGTCGGAACAAATCACTCCAAGCAATTGAAGCTACCCCTATGTGTCATGGGTTTGTCACGGCAGATGTCCTTGTGAAAGGACTTAGTCGTGGAGCCATCGCTACGGGTTAGCTTTAAGGGGTTAAACCGGACAAGGGGACACGGGGAATTTTATACTAGTTCAGCCCCTTCGAGGAAGGTAAAAGCCTACGTCTAGTTGTGATTGGTATTGCTAGGGTTTTGAAGGCCAGGGAGCGAATCCGCTTTGTCTGGCTCTCGATTTGTTGTCTGTCCCTAAACCGCTGCCGGGTCGTCCCTTTATATACATAGGTTGACGCCCGCCGGTTTACAGAGTCCTGAAGCTGGATCATAAACGTATCCAGTTCGGTCTCTATCCTTCCTATCTTACAATACAAGTTACACGACTAAGCCGGTTTATATTTACAGGCTTTAACCCGCCTTCGGGCCTTGGGCCTCCATGAAGCACCATCATCCTTGTATCTTTATGGGCTTCTAATCATCAAGGAGTCAACCCGGCTACATAAGGCCGGTTTACCTCCAGTAGTAATATCCCCAACATTAGGCCCCAGATTGGTTTAAACTCGTTCATGTCAATCTTCTATAATTAGAAAAATTCTTCCCTCATATCTTCACCTCGATCTTGTAAACCGCCGTGACGTCATACTTCAAGATTATGATAAACTGTCCTGACATCATCCACCCGTTGATGTCGAAGATTACCTTCATTTAATATGTCTTCAACCATCGAGGTGACACCCTTATTAACTTATCCATTTTTGGGCTCCTCGATTCCCGCACTTGCCATTTCATCTCTTCGCCCTATAAATAGGGACAGCGGGCCCCTTTTCTTTTCTTTCCGCTACCCATTCATCTCTTCTTCTTCCTCTCGACGACCTCGCACCCGAGCGCCGCCGTCATCCTCGAACTCCGCCTCTGCTCCGTCGTTGGCCGCTGCATCAACCTGTTTGCACCAGAGTTCCACAGCGCCCTTCCGCTGCTTCCGCCATCGCCGTAAGTCTGTTCCCCTTTCTTTCTTAGATCCATTAGGGTTTCCTTGTTCTTCGTTGTTCTTGAGGTTCATCAGAACTTTTCAGTGTTGCTCTTTCATGGCCTTTAGGTGAATACTTTGTATCTGACGTACTCCTTGCCATAGCTAACCTTCCATTTTCACCACAAACCCTTATGCGCAAAGAACTGATCTAGTCCTTCATAAGTTGCTTCGGTTCTGCACCCCTTCTAGATCCAATTATTTTTACTTTTCTGTCTTATCTTAGATCCGAAAATTTCATATGTCACTGTGAGATTTGTTTCTCCTTGCACCAACATAGGCGGTTTAACCTTGTATAAGCAGTCTATGCCATTAGCCCTCTGATAAACCGGAGGAGCATTTTACCTTCATAATTATGCTCCGGTTTAATAGTGTCTAAGTAATCCTGTGCTAGTATTACCTTTTTCCCTTATTGCATTAGTCTCCGGTTTACACCATTTCACATATCAGTATGTTTCTTACTCCCTTGTCTCTTGCATATAATCATGCGTAATTTATAAACCAGTCTTTTATTTTCAGCTTGTTTGTTTCACAATGGCCAAACAATTCACTGCCTGCAACTGGGCTCGTTCCCGGGTTACTGAGACTCAGTTGAATGAGATGGTTAGCATGGGCTCCCTGCCTAAGAAAACTAAAATCAAATGGCGAGTTCCAGGAACAGAAAATCCTCCAACCCCAAGGCAGGGCGAGGTGGTGGTCTTTGTTGACCATATAGGCCGTGGCTTCAAACCGCCAGGGTCAAAGTTTTATCGAGATGTGCTTGCCAGCTTCCAACTTCATCCGCAAGATATTGGTCCCAACTCGGTTTCCAATTTATGCAACTTCTAGGTATTCTGTGAAGTATATTTACAAGAAGAACCAACTGCAGAACTGTTCCGGGATTTCTTTCACTTAAACCGGCGCACAGAGTTTGTAAATGGCCCGAACACAAAAGTTGGTGGTGTCTCGATTCAAAAACGGAAAGAAGTTGAATTTCCTCATGCCAAACCTCATAGCCACCCAAAGGAATGGAATCAAACTTGGTTTTATTGCAGAGACACTTCGCCTGAAGATGAAAATCCCCTCCTCGGCTTTCGTGATCACAGACTATCCAATACTCACCCCATGCCACAACGCCTGAGCTCTTCAGAAAGGGCGAAATACGCTCCTCAACTCGCCAAACTCTGGGCCTTTATGGCAAACGGTTTAACAGGCGTGGATTTTGTGCGCTGTTGGATATCCTGGAGTATCTTGCCGCTAAGACGGTGTCCCGGTTTAATGTGTGAATATACCGGTGAGGTTGACGACCCTCAATGCCATTGCAACATCCAATTATCTGAGGAAGAAGTCACTGAAGGTGTAAAGAAAATTCTGAATGAGTCGGAACTGATCTGTAGTCAAACCGGTCTGAGTCCCTTCTATGCCAAGAACAAACCGCCTGCTGTAAGCATTATACTTCCTCTTCATCTCTAATATCTTTAACTTATACAACCTGTAACCCTTCTTCTTTATATATATAGGGTGATGACCCCTTCTGGAAACGGAAAACCGTAGAGAAAGTGGCAAAGCCGACTGGAGACAAGGCGGTCAAGCCATCCCGCTCAAAGACCAAAGCCGTAAAACGGACGTCAAAACGGAAAACGGCTGACCAGATTAATATGGAGCTTGATGATGATACTGATGATCCAGAAGTTGAGGTAGAACTTGACTCACTTGGCTCTCTTTTCATGCATCTCATTAACAATGATCTTCCTCAGGAGCACGCAGAAGCTAGTCAAGATGATGACGTAGAGGTAATTACCCTTTCCTCCGGTTCAGACTCTATGCCAACACAAAAAACTCGCCAAGCAGTCCGGAAAGTAAGCTTTTCTCATCCTCTTGCTCACTTGGATCCAACATTTATTTTGAAGACTCAACAGCATGAAACTCGCCGGACAACCCGGCACAGTGGCCAACAGGTCACTTCAGCCGGTTTACCTGATACTCCGGTTCAGAAGCGCAGGTCTGAGGTCTCTCCTACTTCTGACCATTCCTACCCCAAGGCAGGTTATTTCAAACAGCCTCTTAATCCGTCCGATTCAAATTATCAGGTGACACCTCCTTCATGTTTTGGTGAATCGACAACAACTCAACTCCCCCCTTTGAAAACTGTGGCCGGGTGAGTTGTAAAAACCTTTCCTTTCAATGCGCCATAAATCCTTTGAATAGGATGTTAATCCTCTTTTATTCTGTTTGCAGGGCCAAAGCCAGACCCAGCAAGAAAGCTCGGGTCACCAATCCGCCAGAAGACCCTGTCGCCGAAGAAGAAGAACCAAGAGGTGAACCGGAACAGACTGGTGAACCAGAAGGCCCCCATATTGAAGCTACTTTTGATGATCCACCCCTTGAAGGCCAACATACCGATGAACCAACAGATGCTAAGCCTGCCGCACCCGATACTGAACCGGCAGAACCAAATCGGGCTAGTCCGGTGAAAGACACTGAAATTCTAGTATCATCAACCAAAAGTCCTGAAGGCCAAGGTGATGATGTTATTATTACTGGAATAGGCCACAACTCTCCTGGCCATCCCGTCATTTTAGCTCAGCACAGTGCCAAAGAAGAACAGGCTGCCCGGGATAAAGGTAAATGGAGCAGCGACTTATCAAGCTATGCTCATCTTAACGTTGATAAGCTTCCTTCTGGCTTCTTGAACCGTCTGCACTCAAACCGGGATTATGAAGACGGTTTGGTGAACTTGATGAAAGAGCGATATGAGGTAAATTCCTCTCCCTTTGTATATTGATTTATATCGGAAACACTATCCCAAGTAGCCCCCAAGGGCCGTTTTATGATTGTTAATCACAAACCGAGTCTTTGTAACAGTTTAAGCATCTCATCATTGATCCTTGCAATGGCAGGTCGCTAATAATAGATAAGACTCATCTTGAAAAAATTAGATAACTTTCTGCAGCATAGCCCCCAAAGGCCGGTTTAACTTGGCAAGTTAATCCGGTTTTTAATCCACACATCCGTTTTAGAACAGACGTACATTAGCCCCCAAGTGTCAAGGATAATGCTTGCATTGTTCTGGAGACTTGTATAAAGTGTAGTACTTGAGAGAAAATAGGCATTAGCCCCCAAGTATGAAGTGCATAACTTTGTTATACGCTTTGTACTTTAGCACATATATATGCTGTTTGTTTAACATACCTTCAACGTGGCAGACTGAATTGAGAAGCAAAGATGCTCGAAATTCTGACTTGAGAATGTGAAGTCACAATAAGCCGAGGCTGCAAAAGCCAAAGAGGAGGTGACCCAGGCCCTGGCCATAATGGAAAAGCTGAAAGAATCCTTCAACCAAGAGCGTGCTGAATGGGAAACCGAGAAATCCGGTTTAACCAAAAGAGCTGTAGATGCCGAGGCAGCCCTGAAGCCAGTGGTTAAAGAACTAGCCGGTTTGCAACACCAAATCAATGCTATGACCTCTGCTATCTTTGGTAAGTGTCTGCTTATGTGTGTTGCGCCAGTCAATGAATCTTATAATTGACCAAAATGTTGATAAAATCTTTGGCAGGCACTCGGATCGCTCATCTTCGTACAGATATGCGGATGAAGCTCAAAGCGGCATATACATTGGTTGAACAGCTATACTCTGGGTCTCAACGGGTTATTAGCACGACAGCTTATAACAAACTGGCTCCAACTTTGATTAAGGAGACCCTTGAGAAGCTGGGCATGTTACCAGCCCGTATTGCTGAGTTGAAGAGAGCAGCTGCCAGAGTAGGAGCTTTAACCGCCCTTATTCGAGCCAAAGCCTGGATTCCAGACCTTGAAGCGGAGGATATCATTAAAGGATACCCATGCGTTAAAGAAGACGGTTCAAACTTCAACAATGATGATCTTCGGCGACTGACCAAATAGATGCGGCCAGCAGCCAGCAAGTTGGCTGATGATACCGATTTGTCCCATTTTCGACCGTTTTATGATGCAGAAGGGAAAAGATAGCCGGCCGACATCCATGAAGTCGAAGAACTTGTGTCTCCGATTCGTAAGCACACTTACGCCCCTGATATTAACCTTTCCAATATTATCCATGAGGAAGCAGTGTTCCAAGCGTTAACTTGAATCGATTGGTCAACGGATGATTTCCAATGTCTGGGGAGGGATGAAGAAGTGCCTACACCAACTGACCCTCAACCGTCAAACCGTCGCGACGAAGAGTCCTGATCCAGTCGCCGGTTTATATGGCTACTGTGAAAAACAATGATACTATTTGAGCTGCTTTGAAGCTTCATGTAATAGGATAGCTGAAGCTCCGTTATCTGCCATGCCATCGAGCATGTTTCGTAATACTTTGTGACATTCTGTGCCACCCTTTGGGATATATTTATGCATAACCCATGATGAATTGCGTTCCTGGGTACAATAACTTAAAAGTATCTAGCGGTTTACCACTAGACGTGTCATGATGTCCAAGAAGTATATAGTACCTAGACGAATAATCAAGTGTTTGTACAAAAAGTAATATACAGAACATACCTCATTGGTTGACCAAACGTGTATACGGCAAAGGTGTTAATACCAATCCAAAACATTGATAACTCCATCTTCATAATGCCGGTCTATATATTAAACCGGACCGGGATAACCACCGGATTTTCTTTATAACACTGGCGATTTAATGAAACCAGACCAGGTCAATGAACACCGGTTTTATAATTGATCATGTGCCCACAACTTGTAGTTGAGAAGCAAGCCGGGTCAAGGACGACGGTTTATCAAAAAATACTTATGATTTTCAACAAACAAAATTCAAACAGGAAAATATGCAAGGCTTTTTACGAGCTGCCAGGCTCCAAATCGAGGCTTTTCATGGGCTGTCAAGCCTCTGAGTTAAACCATTTAACAAAGCCTTTTAAGATGGGCCTCCAATTAACCAATCATCATTTTAACTATGACAAGTTTAGGGTTTGTAAAAGATTGACTTGTAAAACGTTTGATGGGTCATACCAGGATTACCTGGACAGGAGTGGCTTACTTGATGAAGGCAGGTTAACCCGGGTTTTTAGGTGAATACACCAGGCTTCCAAGACATGGCTTGATAGCCAATTACGAGGGTCCTTTCAAACTCTTTGTTGCTTTGCAAAAAGAGCTCCCAAGTAACTTTTTGAGCGATGCTCAGTGTGTGCCCATGTTTGAGTCTGTACTGTGTACAACACTCTCTTTGGCTCCACAATTTTTTCCCTTTTGGGGCTTAAATGCCTATCAAGAGGTGTAGCTATGGTGTAAGGACAACCAAGCCCCCTAGTGATATCCCTTCGTGGTTTAAAAACCGATCAAGCGGTGTAGCTGTAGTTCAAATATGACCAAGCCCCCTAGTGATTTTCTTTATATCTATGCAGCTGCTAAAGCCAGATTAACAAAAACTCCGCTTTGTCAGTTAACTTGTAAAAGCACACACATGATATAAAGAGAACAGATACCCCGCTTATAACGGAGGCTCCGATTTATTATATGATATATACACTGTCACAAATATGTACAGATGAGGAGCCTATGGCTTCAAGTATAGTAAGGCCGAAGGAGAGCTATGTTCCATGGACGCTTGGTCTCCTCCTCCGATTGACGTGAGTCTTCATGCTCTCGAACATCAATGAGGTAGTAAGATCCATTGTGCAGATTTTTGTTGACCACAAAGGGTCCTTCCCAAGGTGGGGATAACTTGTGCATATCAGTCTGATCCTGGATGAGCCGAAGCACCAAATCACCTTCTTGAAAGGTTCTGGTTTTAACCCGGCGGCTGTGATAACGTCGGAGATCTTGTTGATAAATCGCCGATCGTGGTGCTGCAAGATCACGCTCTTCATCCAACATGTCCAGTGAATCCTGATGTGCCTTCTCATTATCAGCTTCAACATAAGCTGCCACACGGGGCGAATCATGACGGATGTCACTAGGAAGAACCGCCTCCGCTCCATAGACCATGAAGAAAGGTGTGTAACCCGTAGACCTATTGGGTGTGGTATTGATGCTCCATAACACAAAAGGTAGCTCCTCAACCCACCAACACGGCGTCCGCTTTAAGGGAACCATAAGCCTTGGTTTGATACCCCGTAGAATTTCTTGATTTTCCCTTTCTGCTTGACCATTAGATTGGGGGTGAGCCACCGACGCTAGATCAATCCAGATGTGCTCACGTTGACAGAATTCTTCCATCTCCCCTTTTGACAGATTAGTACCATTATCTGTTATAATGCTGTGTGGAAAACCAAACCGGAATATCACCTTCTTGATGAATTGAACCGCCGTGGCTGCATCACACTTGCTGACTGGCTCTGCCTCCACCCATTTAGTGAATTTATGAACTGCTACTAACATGTGGGTCTTTTTGTTCGTAGAGCGCTTGAAGGGTCCAACCATATCAAGCCCCCAGGTTGCAAACGGCCACGTAATTGGAATCATCCGCAATTCTTGAGCCGGAACGTGCGCACGGCGGGCAAATTTTTAACATCCATCACATCTCTTGACTAAATCCTCCGCATCAGCATGCGCCGTCAACCAATAAAAACCGTGGCGAAAAGCTTTGGCAACCAACGAATTTGAATAGGCGTGGTGACCGCAATCCCCTTCATGGATTTCTCGCAAAATCTCACAACCTTCTTGAGGAGAAACACAATGCTGAATTGCTCCTGAAACACTATAACGATGTAACTCCCCGTTGAGTATGGTCATGGACTTGGAACGCCAGATTATCTGTCGAGCCAACGTTTCATCGTCTGGTAATTCGCCCCGGTTCATGTAAGCCAGATATGGGATCGTCCAATCCGGTATGGCATGCAGAGCTGCCACCAACTGAGCCTCCGGATCAGGAACAACCAAATCTTCTTCGGTTGGCACTTTGACTGACGGATTATGCAACTCATCAAGAAAGACATTAGGAGGGACCGGTTTACGCTGAGAACCAAGACGACTTAAAGCGTTCGTCGCTTCATTCTTCCACCGGTCTATATGGTCCACCTGATAACCTTTAAAGTGACCAGCCACTGCGTCCATCTCTCGCTGATATGCAACCATGAGTGGGTCCTTAGAATCCCAAGTGCCAGACACCTGCTGAGCCACTAGATCTGAATCACCGAAGCACTTAACCCAGCTCAAATTCATCTCCTTAGCCATCCAGAAGACCGTGGAACAAAGCCTCATATTCAGCGGCATTGTTAGTACAAGGGAACATTAAACGGAGGACATAACAAAACTTGTCACCTCATGGGGAAGTTAGTATGATTCCAGCCCCCGAGCCCTCCAACTGTCTGCATCCATCAAAATGAATAGTCCAATATGTATTATCTAGTTTCTCTTCAGGTGCCTGTAACTCCGTCCAATCGTTGATGAAATCCACGAGTGCCTGGGACTTGATCGCTGTGCGGGGTATATATTTGAGCCCATGAGGTCCAAGCTCAATGGCCCACTTGGCAATCCGGCCAGTTGCTTCTCTGTTTTGAATGATGTCGCCCAGAGGAGCTGAACTGAGCACTGTGATAGGATGGCCCTGAAAATAATGTTTAAGCTTCCGGCTCGCCATAAACACCCCATATACCAGCTTCTTCCAATGCGGGTACCTCTGCTTGGACTCAATGAGCACCTCACTGATATAATAAACCGGCCGTTGAACCGGATATTACTTGCCAAGCTCCTTGCGCTCTACCACAATGGCTACGCTAACAGCCCGGGCATTAGCAGCCACATATAATAATAATGGCTCTTTATCGATCGGCGCTGCAAGCACGGGCGGTTCAGCTAGCTGCCTCTTCAGATCCTCGGACGCCTTATCAGCTGCCTCACTCCAGACAAAGTTATTTGTTTTCTTGAGCATCTGATATAAGGGGATGGCCTTCTCTCCAAGGCGACTGATAAACCGGCTCAAGGCTGTAATCCAGCCGGCCAGACGTTGAACATTGTTAATACACGCCGGTTTAGCCAAGGATGTAATTGCTGCAATCTTTTCCGGATTAGCCTCAATGCCTCTGTTTGATACTAGAAAGCCTAAGAGCTTGCCTGCCGGGACACCGAAGACACACTTCTCCGGATTGAGCATCATCTTGTAAACCCGGAGATTGTCAAAGGTTTCTCGTAGATCATCTATCAATGTCTCCTCCTTTCTGGACTTGACCACAATATCATCCACATATGCATTAACATTGCGCCCAATTTGTTTATGAAGGCAATTCTGAACACATCGCTGGTAAGTCGCCTGAGCACTCTTGAGTCCAAAGGGCATGGAAACATAGCAGAAGGCTCCAAAGGGAGTTATGAAGGCTGTCTTCTCCTGGTCCTTAACCGCCATTTTGATCTGATGATAATCAGAGTAAGCATCCAGAAAACACAAACGGTCACAACCCGCCAGAGCATCAATTATCTGATCAATGCGAGGGAGAGCAAAGGGGTCTGTAGGGCAAGCCTTGTTTAAATATGTGTAGTCCACACACATGCGCCAAGTGCCATTTTTCTTAAGAACCAGCACCGGATTGGCTAACCACTCTGGATGAAAAACTTCAACAATAAACCCAGCGACCAACAGACGGACTACATCTTCACCTATAGCCTTACGTCTCTCTTCATTGAAATGGCGGAGGAACTGCCGGACTGGTTTAAACTTAGGATCAATGTTGAGTGTGTGCTCAGCGAGTTCCCTCGGTACACCTGGCATGTCAGAAGGTTTCCATGCAAAGATGTCCCAATTCTCACGGATGAACTCGATGAGCGCGCTTTCCTATTTGGGATCCAGGTTAGCGCTGATGCTGAACTGTTTGGATGAATCGCCAGGAACAAAGTCAACCATCTTAGTGTCTGTAGCCGATTTGAACTTCAACGCCGGATCATGCTCCGTAGTTGGCTTTTTCAAAAAGGTCATGTCTGCCGGATCAACTTGCTCCTTATAGAATTTCAACTCTTTCGTGGCACAAGGCGACTCGGCATAAGCCGCATCACCTTCCTCACACTCCAAAGCAATCTTTCGACTTCCATGTACTGTGATGGTCCCTTTATGACCTGGCATTTTAAGCTGTAGATAAACATAACATGGCCTTACCATAAACTTAGCATAAGCCGGCCACCCAAACAAAGCGTGGTACGGACTTTTGATCTTTACCACCTCAAATGCCAATGTTTCTGACCTTGAATCATAGTCATCTCCAAAAGCTACCTCCAAAGCTATCTTGCCAATAGGATATGCAGACTTACCAGGTACCACCCCATGAAAGACCGTATTTGATGGTTTAAGATCCTTATCTGTCAACCCCATATGGCGGAATGTATCATAATACAAAATATTGATACTACTTCCCCCATCCATGAGCACTTTAGTGAGCTTGTATCCCCCAACTTGAGGGGCTACCACCAGGGCCAAGTGACCCGGATTATCAACCCGGGGTGGGTGATCATCTCTACTCCACAAAATAGGTTGCTCAGACCAGTGTAAATACTGAGGTGCTGCCGGCTCAACAGAGTTTACTACCCTTTTGTGAAGCTTCTGATCACGTTTGCACAAACTAGTAGTGAAGACATGATATTGCCCACTGTTCACCTGTTTGGGTTTGCTCTGATAACCCGACTGCTACTGCTGCTGACTCCCTTGATGGTTGTAACCTCCCTGGTTGCCTTGGTGCCCTTGATTGACGTGTCCGGTTTGGTTGCCTGGAAACCCTGAACCGGAACCACCACCTCCGTAACCTGGCCCGTGGAAACCTCCTCCTGAACCGCCGGGCGGGCCGTTGTCATATTGGAACATATTGGAATTCTTGAAATCCCGCATGATATAACAGTCCTTCCAAAGATGTGATGACGGCTTCTCCTTCGATCCAAGCTTTGGACAGGGCTGATTTAACAAGCGCTCCAAATTGGAGCCTGAACCTCCACCCCTCTGGGGCCGCTTGCCCTTACGGTGCTGGCCATTTTCCTGCGCGTTGGTATTTGCAACAAAGTCCAAGCGACTGTCGGCCTTGCGCTTACCACCGTTTCCATGGCCTGTCGGATTATGCTGTTGACCTTTGGCATTGTCGTTCTTCTTACCTTTCTCCGGTTTGTCTTCCTCTGAATCCGGATCCTTGGTATTATCTGAATCGGCGTATTTAACCAAAGCGGCCATGAGTGTTGACATATCATTGCAGTAATGTTTGAGCCTTCCCAATTTCTATTTTAGTGGTTTGAACGACAATTGCCCTCTAATGTTAACACTGCAGTGTCTGCATTGATATGATCTGATGAATGCAAAATTGCTGAGACCCGTTTGACCCTGTAAGTGCATCTAGTGCCACGCCTAGTTGGTTTTGGAGTATTGACGATAAACCTAGTTGAGGGACTAATGTGTTTGTGAGAATTGCAGGATAACACAGGTAGAAGTCCCTCATTGATTCGGTTTTCCTACCAGAGATGACCCCTAAAATGTATGAAGACATTGAAGTCAAAGGTGGTAAATGAAGATATTCACATTGAAGACTATGACAAGAGAAGACACCACATGAAGCCTATGGAGCTCAAAGACTTAGATCTTTCGTAGTTCTTTTTCTTTTGTGTTGAGTCATAGGAACCACCGTACTGTTAAGTGGGGTCCAAGAGAACCAGTCAGAATGACTGAAGTGATGCCTAAACAAAAACCTATGTCTTCGAGTGAAGACTATGAGAGCGAATCTTGTCCAGAGTCGGACAAGTCAGCTTTGCTTGTAGCCCAAGTAAAGTTGTCGTGTGAGTTTGAAATCTGACCGTTGGAACACGTGTCAGTTCCTTAGTGACCCAGGGTCATTTCGGATAAATCAGGTCGGGTTGCCAAGTGGCTATAAATAGCCCACCCCCACAACCATAAACGATTGGCTGCTCAGATTGAGAATACGGCTTTTGTCGTTTGAGAGCAACCCACCTCGAAGCCTTTGAGAGAGAATTCCTTGCGAGGATAAAGCCCTAACCACCCAGAGCCAGAGAGAATTGGGCATCACTTAAGTCTTCTTGTCTGTGTGATCTGAAGACTTATTACACTTGAGGACTGTGCATCCTCCAGCCGGTTAGGCGTCACGTTCTGAGCATCCAAGAGACATTGTGGATTGCCGGTGAACGAAGTATGTGAAGGTTTGGGAGTCTACCTTGAAGACTTACCAGAGTGATTGGGCGAGGTCTGTGTGACCTTAGCTGAAGGGGATTACGGTGAGGACTAGGTGTCCTGAGCTGCGTGTTAGGACTGGGTGTCCGGGACTGTGTGCCCTAAGGTTTAAATACCTAGCCGCCCCAACTAGACGTACAGTTGTCACAGCAACTGGAACTGGTCCAACAAATCATTGTCTTCAACGAGTCACTGGTTTCATCTTCCCTTCCCTTTACTTACTGTTGCTCCTTGTGAAGTCATTGTATGTTTGCACTATCTTTTGTCTTCACTGAGTGACTGCATGCTCTGTATGGCTTCATAATATCTTCCTACCTGATCCTTACTACATTGCTGCTATTAAGTCATTGTGCTTTCACTTCATTGAACACTTGACTATGGCTTGCCTAGTGTAGTCTACCTTCCGCTGCATGGTAATATGTTTATTTCTATCGTTTGTCTTCATAACTTCCTTGTTTTGAAGACTTTCATAAAATCGCCTATTCACCCCCCTCTAGTCGATATAACGCACTTTCAGACCCAATGGGTCATAGACTCCCCTTCCTCTTGGACACAAGCTGCCAGATCCACGATTGACATCGCTGCTTACACGTATCCTTGAAGTTCTGGATAAACCGGTGCTTCAATTCGGCCCATGATCCAACAGAGTTGGTCGGCAAGCTCTTCAACCAAGTGCGAGCCGTTCCTTCCAACATCATGGTGAAATATTTAGCACACACTGCCTCATCCACATCTAACATCTCCATTGCCATCTCATAGCTCTCCACCCACGCTTCTGGTTGCAAATCGGCGGTGTAATTTGGTACCTTATGAGGTCCCTTGAAATCCTTGGGCAGTCTCACATTATGCAAAGCGGGGGTTAGACACGGCACCCCTAAGGAACTGAACATCACTCCTGGCTCAATGGAGGCCGTGGGGTGAACCGGAGTATGCTATCGCGCTCCGTGCCGAGCCGCCAACTCGGCCTCCCGATGTGCGCGGCCATGGTCGACAACATCTTGCACATTAGCGCCTCCCCCGGCCGGGTTGTTCCCTCGTGGTGAATTTTGGCGACGTGCACTACTGGACACGGCCGGTTCGTCCTCCACGCGTCTGCTATAGCTCCGACTTGGACGGGGAGTGGAATGAATCCTCTCACGACTGTGTGAATACGCCTGCTGTTGATTTAGTGCTGTTTGAAGGAGATCCCTGGCCTGACATGCTTCCACTTCAACTGGTGACTCGCCGTCGGTTGGGAGGGCCACCAGACGTGAAGCGGCAGCCACAATGTTGTCCAACGGGTTGGAATAATGTCCGGGCGGTGTTGGTACATACTATGGCACAACGATGTTCTAGCGAGGCGGGTCCGTCGTGCGCGGTTGAACCGGCGCTCCTGTTCCTGGTGTGTTGAAGAGATTCTGCGGCTCATAAACCGACGGGAGACGTGATCGATACCTTCTTCTCATGACTTCCTCTGAAGCATTCTGATCTAGCCTAATCCGGTAGGCCTGTGCTTCCAATTCAGCCCGCTCTATAGCCATCCTAGCATTCTCTGTTGCCAGGTCCGCTTTAGCCTAGGCTATTTGATCCTTTACCTTTGCAATCTCCGCATTGTGCTAATCCCTGGCTGCTGCATCCACCTCCACGGCCATCAACGTTGCCAAAGTGTCGAACAAATCAGACAAGACTTGGGCCGGAGGCGGCGCCGAGCTTCCTGCCCCTGCTGGTGTGGCCGTTGTTGAACCAGAGAGCATTGCTGCGGCGGTAGATGAATGAGGCGCCGATTGTGTGCCGGCCATGAAGACGGCGGCCCGGTTTGGTAGATCGGGGGAATCTACCAAAGAGCCTAAGCTTGTGTTGTGAACTATGGAATAAGGAGTGGAAAGAGCCTAAGCTTGGGGATGCCCAAGGCACCCCAAGGTAATATTCAAGGATAGCCAAGAGCCTAAGCTTGGGGATGCCCCGGAAGGCATCCCCTCTTTCGTCTTCGTTCATCGGTAACTTTACTTGGAGCTATATTTTTATTCGCCACATGATATGTGTTTTGCTTGGAGCGTCATTTTATTTACTTTTGTTGTGCTTGATGTTTGAATAAAATATCAAGATCTAAAATTATTATATGTTAGAGAGTCTTCACATAGCATGATATGTGTTTTGCTTGGAGCGTCATTTTATTTACTTTTGTTGTGCTTGATGTTTGAATAAAATATCAAGATCTGAAATTATTAAGTGTTAGAGAGTCTTCACATAGCTGCATAATTATTCGACTACTCATTGATCTTCACTTATATCTTTCGGAGTAGTTTTTTGTTGCTCTAGTGCTTCACTTATATCTTTTTAGAGCATGGTGGTAGTTTTATTTTGAAGAAATATATGAACTCTCATGCTTCACTTATATCATTTTGAGAGTCTCTAAATAGCATGGTAGTTTGCTTTGGTTATGAATTTAGTCCTAATATGATGGGCATCCAAGAGGGATATAATAAAAACTTTCATATAAAGTGCATTTAATACTAAGAGAAGTTTGATACTTGATAATTGTTTTGAGATATGGAGATGGTGATATTAGAGTCATGCTAGTTGAGTAGTTGTGAATTTGAGAAATACTTGTGTTGAAGTTTGTGATTCCCGTAGCATGCACGTATGGTGAACCGTTATGTGATGAAGTCGGAGCATGATTTATTTGTTGATTGTCTTCCTTATGAGTGGCGGTCGAGGACGAGATATGGTCTTTTCCTACCAATCTATCCCCCTAGGAGCATGCGCTTAGTACTTTGTTTCGATAACTTTAATAGATTTTTGCAATAAGTATGTGAGTTCTTTATGACTAATGTTGAGTCCATGGATTATACGCACTCTCACCCTTCCACCATTGCTAGCCTCTCTAGTACCGCGCAACTTTTGCCGGTACCATAAACCCACCATATACCTTCCTCAAAACAGCCACCATACCTACCTATTATGGTATTTCCATAGCCATTCCGAGATATATTGCCATGCAACTTTCCATCGTTCTGTTTATTATGACATGCTTCATCATTGTCATATTGCTTTGCATGATCATGTAGTTGACATCGTATTTGTGGCAAAGCCACCATTCATAATTCTTTCATACATGTCACTCATGAGTCATTGCACATCCCGGTACACCGCCGGAGGCATTCATATAGAGTCGTATTTTGTTCTAAGAATCAAGTTGTAATTCTTGAGTTGTAAGTAAATAAAAGTGTGATGATCATCATTATTAGAGCATTGTCCCAGTGAGGAAAGGATGATGGAGACTATGATTCCCCCACAAGTCGGGATGAGACTCCGGACGAAAATAAATAAATAAAAGAGGCCAAAGAAGCCCAAATGAAAAAAGAGAGAAAAGAGGCCATAAAAAAGAGAGAAGGCCCAAAAAATGAGAGAAAAAGAGAGAAGGGGCAATGCTACTATCCTTTTACCACACTTGTGCTTCAAAGTAGCACCATGATCTTCATGATAGAGAGTCTCCTATGTTGTCACTTTCATATACTAGTGGGAATTTAACATTATAGAACTTGGCTTGTATATTCCAATGATGGGCTTCCTCAAAATGCCCTAGGTCTTCGTGAGCAAGCGAGTTTGATGCACACCCACTTAGTTTCTTTTGTTGAGCTTTCATACATGTGACGCCCCCGATTCAATCGTACACTAATCATGCATGCAAATGTGTACGATCAAGATCAGGGACTCACGGGAAGATATCACAACACAACTCTAAAACATAAATAAGTCATACAAGCATCATAATACAAGCCAGGGGCCTCGAGGGCTCGAATACAAGTGCTCGATCATAGACGAGTCAGCGGAAGCAACAATATCTGAGTACAGACATAAGTTAAACAAGTTGCCATAAGATGGCTAGCACAAACTGGGATACAGATCGAAAGAGGCGCAAGCCTCCTGCCTGGGATCCTCCTAACTACTCTTGGTCGTCGTCAGCGGCCTGCACGTAGTAGTAGGCACCTCTAGTGTAGTAGGAATCATCGTCGACGGTGGCGTCTGGCTCCAGGGCTCCAGCATCTGGTTGCGACAACCAGGTAGAAGGGAAAGGGGAAAAGAGGGAGAAAAGCAACCGTGAGTACTCATCCAAAGTACTCACAAGCAAGGAGCTATACTACATATGCATGGGTATATGTGTAAAGGGCCATATCGGTGGACTGAACTGCAGAATGCCAGAATAAGAGGGGGATAGCTAATCCTGTCGAAGACTACGCTTCTAGCAGCCTCCGTCTTGCAGCATGTAGAAGAGAGTAGATTGAAGTCCCCCAAGTAGCATCTCCAAGTAGCATCTCCAAGTAGCATCTCCAAGTAGCATCTCCAGTAGCATCGCAGTAGCATAATCCTACCCGGCAATCCTCCCCTCGTCGCCCTATGGAAAAGCGATCACTGGGTTGTCTGTGGAACTTGGAAGGGTGTGTTTTATTAAGTATCCGGTTCTAGTTGTCATAAGGTCAAGGTACAACTCCAAGTCGTCCTATTAACGAAGATCACGGCTATTCGAATAGATTAACTTCCCTGCAGGGGTGCACCAACTTACCCAACACGCTTGATCCCGTTTGGCCGGACACACTTTCCTGGGTCATGCCCGGCCGCGGAAGATCAACACGTCGCAGCCCCACCTAGGCACAACAGAGAGGTCAGCACGCCGGTCTAAACCTAAGCGCACAGGGGTCTGCGCCCATCGCCCTTAGCACACCTGCATGTTGCGTACGCGGCCGATGAGCAGACCTAGCAACCTCCATTACAAAGGAAGTTGCGTT
Organism: Triticum dicoccoides; assembly: GCF_002162155.2. Lineage (NCBI taxonomy): Eukaryota > Viridiplantae > Streptophyta > Magnoliopsida > Poales > Poaceae > Triticum > Triticum dicoccoides. The sequence continues at coordinate 150,072,904 of NC_041386.1, forward strand.
AACGCAGTCCAACCCGACGCGCGCCACTCAGTCGCTGACGTCAAGAAGGCTTCGGCTGATACCACGACGCCGGGATACCCATAACTACTCCCGCGTAGATGGTTAGTGCGTATAGGCTCGTAGCCAACTCAGATCAAATACCAAGATCTCGTTAAGCATGTTAAATATCCGCGAACGCCGACCAGGGCCAGGCCCACCTGTCTCCTAGGTGGTCTCAACCTGCCCTGCCGCTCCGCCACAAAGTAACAGTCGGGGGCCGTCGGGAACCCAGGCCCACCTCTACCGGGATGGAGCCACCTGCCCCTTCAGCCCCCATCTCCGAACAGTATCACAGGTAATGTAACTATGTAAAGTATATCGTAAATGCCCGTGATCACCTCCCGAAGTGATCACGGCCCAGTAGTATAGCATGGCAGACGGACAAGAGTGTAGGGCCACTGATGGAACACTAGCATCCTATACTAAGCAGTAGGATAGCAGGTAATGGTAACAACAGTAGTAGCAAGGACATGCTATGCATCAGGATAGGAATAACGGAAAGCAGTAACATGCTACACTACTCTAATGCAAGCAGTATAGAGAAAAGAGTAGGCGATATCTGGTGATCAAAGGGGGGGCTTGCCTGGTTGCTCTAGCAAGAAGGACGAGTCACCAACACCGTAGTCGAACTGGGGGTCGCCGACAGTCTCGGGGTCTATCGGAAAGAAGTAATGGAGAGGGAACACAATAAATAACAGAACAATCAAAGCATCACAAAGCGTAACAAGACAATACACGGTGTTTGGTGTGCCCTAACGCGGTAGTAAGTGATACCGGCGAAGGGGGGAAACATCCGGGAAAGTACTCCCGGAGTTTCGCGTTTTCGGACAGATGAACCGGAGGGGGAAAGTTGCGTGTTTGCTATGCTAGGGATGTGTGGCGGACGAACGGGCTGCATATCCGGATTCGTCTCTTCGTTCTGAACAACTTTCATGTTGAAAATAATTTAATCCGAGTTACGGATTAAAAGATATGATTTTCTAAAGTTTTTATGAATTTCTGGAATTTAATTAATTATTTAAATTAATTCGAAAATGGATTTATGACATCAGCATGATGTCATGCTGACATCAGCAGTCAACGGGGGTTGACTGGTCAACCTGACCAGTGGTCCCAGCTGTCATTGACTGTTAACTAACCTAACATATTAATTAACTAAACTTAGTGATTAGGTTAACCTATCAGGATTAATTAAGTTAATTAATTCTTTAATTAATTAATTAATTAATATTTTAATTATTTACTTATCTATTTTTTATTATTATTATTTTCATTCTGGGCGTGGGCCCCGTTTGTCATAGGCCCATAGGGGCCTTAGCGGTTACAGGTGTGCGGGCGCGCGCCCGAGTGGGCGCAGCGGGCGTGGCCGACAGGGGCGCACCCGACTGGGGCGAGCCCAGGCGCTGGGGATCGGGTGAGGCCATCGGCGCGGCCGCCGGCTCCCACGGCGCCGTCCAGCAGAAGCGGCGGAGGTGTGGAACCGGAACAGGAGGCGGCACGTCGAGGCGGGCGCAGATGGCCGGCAGGGTGGCCGCGAGCCATGTGCAGAGGAGGCGGGGATGGCCGGAGCGGGATGAGCAGGGAGCGAACGGGG
>NC_041386.1:150074744-150082919 GCF_002162155.2 Triticum dicoccoides
CCGACTGGGGCGAGCCCAGGCGCTGGGGATCGGGTGAGGCCATCGGCGCGGCCGCCGGCTCCCACGGCGCCGTCCAGCAGAAGCGGCGGAGGTGTGGAACCGGAACAGGAGGCGGCACGTCGAGGCGGGCGCAGATGGCCGGCAGGGTGGCCGCGAGCCATGTGCAGAGGAGGCGGGGATGGCCGGAGCGGCGCACGGAGAGGGAAGGCGAGGCCGGGGCAGAGCCAGGCGCGCGCCGGGGCGCCGTTCAGGCGCAGCACGGGGAGGAGGAGGTGAGGACGGGGTCGGTCAGCGCGTGGAGGCGCGCGGGGCTGTAACAGCTGCAACAAGCGCAGGGGGGTGCGAGGGGAGCACGGGCTACAGCGACGAGCGGCACGACCACATGAGCAGTGAGGAATGGAGGACGTGCGGTGGAGCTCACAGGGGTTCGTAGGGGACAAGGCAGCGTGCTCGGGGAGGAGGTCGAAGACGACGGCGACGTGGCAGCGGCGGGGTGGCACCGGCGATGTGGTGGCGGCGGAGGGCGGCGCTGCTCGAGGGGAGGTGTCGTTGCGGCGACGGCGGGGTCGAGGCAGAGGAGCTCCGGTGAGGTTGCCCTCGACAAACGGCGATGGCGGGGAGGTCCTCTAAGCGGTGGCAATGCGTCACCGGTGACGAGCACGTAGGCGGCGGGGACTGGCGTCGAGCCCCGATCCAGATCTGGATCGAGGGGGACGAACGAGTGGGGGGGAGTGGTGGTCGTGGGGCTAGGGTTCGGTGCCCCCAGTGGGTATAGGGAGTGGGGGTGTGGGGCGGTTGGGCCGGCCCGTTCGTGCGGCGGAGGCCAGCTGGGCCACTTGGCCCAGGGGGGGAGGGGTTCTGTTGTTTCCGTTTTGTTTTGTTTTCCTTTCATTTGTTTATTTTTTTATTTATTTTCCCTTCTGTTTTATTCAAATTAAAATATTTATGTATTTTCTAAAAATGTGTTTACTTCACCATAATTATCTATGCAATATTTGACATGGTCCGAACATTTTTGTTTTAAATCTTGAAAACTTTGTTTGTTTGCCAAAAATTCAAATTTGAATTCGAATCGTTTTGAACTAACGCGAGATTAGCGACAGTAACGGAGGTGGCATGGCATCATTAGCAGAGGTTACTGTAGCTTGATTATCCGGGCGTCACAAATCTCCTCTACTACAAGAAATCTCGTCCCGAGATTTAAGAGATGGAGTACGGAGGAAGTTCTAGTTACGAAATTCTAACGGATCTTCTCGGCCCTGGTTGCTCTTCTCAAAGAGGTTGATCCATAGCATTGATGTCTTCCATTAAATGCATACGGGCATCATGATGAAGTCGTCATTCTTCCTTCGAGGTCTCCGTCGTACTTACAAAAAAGATAAGGGGGAAAACTCGTGAAGTACGAAGTTCAATACATGTTAAGTACCTAGGGGCTATCTCAGTGAACGAGGTATAGAGTCACCTCTCGAGTTGAAATTCAAGAAAGTCATCGAGAGTAAATTAAGAAGGTGAAATAAGGAGTTTCAAGTGGATAGGCAACCGTTTGTGGCCTGAAACAAAATGTGACAGGGGTTCAGAGCAATGGGAAAGTATTGCGTCTGGTACCAGAATAGATCACTATGAAGGTGGCCCGTGAATTACCTATGAAGCCAAGCGGGTGGAATAACTTTGGAAATGGGGGTGTGTAGAAGAATCAGGTTTCGATCCTGTGGAACTGTGGGTTATGGGCCCACCATGTGGGTTAAAAGTAGAAGGAGTGGTGACATCTTGCGTGATCATGTAAGCAAGGCATGTTAGAGGATAGCCTGTCAATTATGTCGGCAACAACATCGGTACCAAGGGCGAGGGACGAAGAGAACCATTTTCCTGCTCGTCGAAACGAGGCGGACCAATAGGCAAAGTTCTCGTCCATCGGTGGCTACCGGAATGTTATCGACAAATGCAACAGGGTCTTGCTGACAGAATTGTACACTGGGGGTGTTTACATAAGCAAGAGAATATTACGGCTTAGCTCATATAGATCACAAGCAACGTTAAACCGACCAACGGAAAGGAAAATATGATTATCAGATTAAACAGAACGATGGAAAGGAAAATGTGTTTAAACACATATTTCAAGGGTATATCCTTCCCAAGGACAACCAGAGCATGATATCCATGACAGGATATAACATAGAAAACCCTTTAGGAAAGGGGGGGGAAGAAATTTAATGACATTACCCATACAACAGTGTTTGGATAATTGATAAAGAGAGTTTTGCATTGTGCTTCAAATGTTGTTTTGAAAATCGGAGTACCACAGACATGCTTCGAGATAGCATTGGCAGGGTCTTCAAGCAAAGGTCGGACTTTGGATACACAAAAGATCCATCAGGAACAACTTATAAAATAAGTCTTACAATTTCCTCCAGGAAGAATGGTTATCCTTGCAGAAGAAATTATAATGATAGGTCCTCCAGCCAGGGGTGTTAGGCATGACATCATATTACCGGGTCATCAAAGGACCAACATCATAGCTCATGGAGAGTTGTCCCAACCACCATATCTGACCGAGATTAAGATCTGGTCGGTGTTAGGATACCTCAGACTCATGATGCCTGAGAAGAGAGGGTGCGACACAAATTGACGGTTTGTCATTGTAAGATTCTCGGGAAATGAACCAAGGAAGCAAGTTCCGAAACAAGAGTTCATCATTAAATCAAGGAGAGGGTTAGGAGGTGGCTGAGGGACTCAGCGACAATTCATTGAGATTCCCAAAAGATGGATTTCCATAATTATCTGAGCAAGGAGATAACACTTGTCAGATCAAATGATATAATGATGTATGCTCGAGGAGAACATCCATGAGTAAACATTGGTTGAAAGGTGCACCTGAAATATGGGCATAGGTACATGATCAATGTTTAGAATGGTGATCCGATATCCAATGGTCTAAGAATGAAATGTCGACCATAATCTTCAAAGCAATATGGTTGCTAGAAGTTTTGAATTCGCACAACAGAGTTCACTCAACACGGGGACCAAGAAAAGAATGGTGATGGCGAGAAGCATCACAATAACAAGAATTCTTAAGAGGTGGTGAAATTCTCACAACATCCTTGACAAAAGGCAGTAATACTTCAAGGTAGATCATAATACGGGCTGGATAGTAAGTTGCATCCATAACATGAACAAGTTTGTGATGAAAGGAAGGTAAGGATGTTGTTGATGGTAACTGAAATTACCAAGGAACGAGGATGGCACTTATCATCAAGAATTCCATTGATATCCTGGAAGGAGTCAAAATGTTGATGATGATCACGACAATTTGTTGTCGAGAGAATCCACGAAGAAGCAATTGAACAACGACTGCATCAAGCAAAAGGATTGATGCAACAAAAGATTATTGGAGCCACAGATACGACACAAACTCGAAATCAAGCTCATTGTTTTTAAGGCGAAGTTATATGAGGAGGAAGATCAACGTAAGCTTAGCTCATCGCCAAATAATTGTGCTACGGGAAGAAGGACCGGGTAGCATAGTTAAAATTTAACATGGTAATGATATAGCCGATCAGGCTAGGAATGACTTGAAGGATTTTTAAACTCGTAATCAACGGAGATTACTTTATTGAATCGGAGTGCGGAATTGATTCACTTATCAATGTCCTTGAGTGTCTAACAACTCAGAACCCGGGGAAATTGGAATCAGTGAGATATAATACTTGAAGAACTCATAATAAGTTATGCAGTTCCATGATATTCTTGAGATACCAGAGTTTAGTACTCAACGGTAGAGCAAAGTAAAGGTTGGACAGGTGCAATGATCTGCAGAAGACAAGTACTTCAACTTGTCCAAGAAATGGTATTTAAAAGGAGAACATGGCTGGAACCACGATTGCAAAAGGCCAGATCCCATATATAAGTTGAACTTATACCAAGGGAATAATTAATTTAAGAGAAGCTTTTAATGATAAGATCTACATCGTCTCCATGGGCATGAACACAAGGCTCAAGGTCGACTCCCACTTCTTCAATGTATAATCTTTCATTCACTTCTCATGTTCGATGAAGTTGTAGTGTTGAAATTTTATCTGGCAAAATACCAGAAGAGTATGACTCGTGAAAAACTTTCGAGTTCACACATATTAAGGAAGGCATAGGTTCAACCCATCGGGGCATCTTAGAACATATACCACAAGTTTCAAAAGTAATTACACAAGCTCGAAAGCAGAGCATGGTTGGCCAAGTAGAGGATACAATTTACCAAAGGCAATATACACCCGTGGAAAGGCTCACAAGGTTATTGAATATGAAGGACGATGTCGGATGAAATCCAACAATGGATTGGGCGATCCACAACGGAGCTGATGTGAGTATCTGTACTCAATCAGAGGAAGAAAGATTGCACGGGCATCAGGTTATAGAACATCTGAATAATTCGATGCTTAGATAACAAAGGAATTATGATTTCCAAAACAAGGGATCAGAAGCAGACACTCTGATCAAGGATGGATAAGTTGGATAGACCAGAGGCACAATTAACGACAAATAGTTTGGTCCAGAACCAGCTCATGTTCAGAATGACATCTGAGCCGGAAAGATAATTTAGAAGGGTCGATTGATGATTGTGTGCATTCGCACACATGTTGAATCAATAGGATTAAAATGACGGTGTCTAAGGATACCAACGAATATTGCCAGACATATGGAAAGCATCCATAATGCAAGCAGACAAGTATTGCAGAGCAATAAGCTACTGAGGAATTTTTGGAGGATCGAATAGTATTTCAAAGACCATTGTGAAACACATGAACAACTGGGGATGAGTGGATACTCGATAAGGGCGAGAAATTATCCGTAGGGGTATTCAGGTGGAAAGGAACTGCAAGGCAGTAGGCACAAATTATTCTCGGATCAATTGAGAGAATTTCAGGGTATCTTCCAATGACAAGATCAACTGGGAACAAAAGTAAGAACGACAGATGTATGTATTTATCCATAGGGATATTTTGGTGGTAGGGAATTGCAAAAGCAACGGACACAAATTCTCGGGTTACAGCGGAGAGTATCTTCAGGGTCTTCACGTGCAGCAGACGATCATCAATAATAAGGGGCTCTCCGGGTGAAAGTGATAACGAGATCCTAATGTTAGATTTAGCAAAATCCATTTAACCCGAATAGAAGAGAGATCAGAGTCCCAGAGTATAGACAAGGAGTAAAAGATCCTAATACCACCCAATGGCGACGTGGGCCCATGGGCCGCACAGCCATGTCAGTAAAAGTTTTGTAAAGTCTAGACTCGACTTCGGCCAAGGAGTTGGAAGGGGGATTCCTACAGGCAGTCGGCTCTGATACCAACTTGTGACGCCCCCGATTCAATCGTACACTAATCATGCATGCAAATGTGTACGATCAAGATCAGGGACTCACGGGAAGATATCACAACACAACTCTAAAACATAAATAAGTCATACAAGCATCATAATACAAGCCAGGGGCCTCGAGGGCTCGAATACAAGTGCTCGATCATAGACGAGTCAGCGGAAGCAACAATGTCTGAGTACAGACATAAGTTAAACAAGTTGCCATAAGATGGCTAGCACAAACTGGGATACAGATCGAAAGAGGCGCAGACCTCCTGCCTGGGATCCTCCTAACTACTCTTGGTCGTCGTCAGCGGCCTGCACGTAGTAGTAGGCACCTCTAGTGTAGTAGGAATCATCGTCGACGGTGGCGTCTGGCTCCAGGGCTCCAGCATCTGGTTGCGACAACCAGGTAGAAGGGAAAGGGGAAAAGAGGGAGAAAAGCAACCGTGAGTACTCATCCAAAGTACTCGCAAGCAAGGAGCTACACTACATATGCATGGGTATATGTGTAAAGGGCCATATCGGTGGACTGAACTGCAGAATGCCAGAATAAGAGGGGGATAGCTAATCCTGTCGAAGACTACGCTTCTGGCAGCCTCCGTCTTGCAGCATGTAGAAGAGAGTAGATTGAAGTCCCCCAAGTAGCATCTCCAAGTAGCATCTCCAAGTAGCATCTCCAGTAGCATCGCAGTAGCATAATCCTACCCGGCGGTCCTCCCCTCGTCGCCCTGTGGAAAAGCGATCACCGGGTTGTCTGTGGAACTTGGAAGGGTGTGTTTTATTAAGTATCTGGTTCTAGTTGTCATAACGTCAAGGTACAACTCCAAGTCGTCCTGTTACCGAAGATCACGGCTATTCGAATAGATTAACTTCCCTGCAGGGGTGCACCAACTTACCCAACACGCTTGATCCCATTTGGCCGGACACACTTTCCTGGGTCATGCCCGGCCGCGGAAGATCAACACGTCGCAGTCCCACCTAGGCACAACAGAGAGGTCAGCACGCCGGTCTAAACCTAAGCGCACAAGGGTCTGGGCCCATCGCCCTTAGCACACCTGCATGTTGCGTACGCGGCCGGTGAGCAGACCTAGCAACCTCCATTACAAAGGAAGTTGCGTTAACGCAGTCCAACCCGGTGCGCGCCACTCAGTCGTTGATGTCAAGAAGGCTTCGGCTGATACCACGACGCCGGGATACCCATAACTACTCCCGCCTAGATGGTTAGTGCGTATAGGCTCGTAGCCAACTCAGATCAAATACCAAGATCTCGTTAAGCATGTTAAATATCCGCGAACGCCGACCAGGGCCAGACCCACCTGTCTCCTAGGTGGTCTCAACCTGCCCTGCCGCTCCACCACAAAGTAACAGTCAGGGGCCGTCGGGAACCCAGGCCCACCTCTACCAAGATGGAGCCACCTGTCCCTTCAGCCCCCATCTCCGAACAGTATCACAGGTAATGTAACTGTGTAAAGTATATCGTAAATGCCCGTGATCACCTCCCGAAGTGATCACGGCCCAGTAGTATAGCATGGCAGACGGACAAGAGTGTAGGGCCACTGATGGAACACTAGCATCCTATACTAAGCAGTAGGATAGCAGGTAATGGTAACAACAGTAGTAGCAAGGACAGGCTATGCATCAGGATAGGAATAACGGAAAGCAGTAACATGCTACACTACTCTAATGCAAGCAGTATAGAGAAAAGAGTAGGCGATATCTGGTGATCAAAGGGGGGGCTTGCCTGGTTGCTCTGGCAAGAAGGATGAGTCACCAACACCGTAGTCGAACTGGGGGTCGCCGGCAGTCTCGGGGTCTATCGGAAAGAAGTAACGGAGAGGGAACACAATAAATAACAGAACAATCAAAGCATCACAAAGCGTAACAAGACAATACGCGGTGTTTGGTGTGCCCTAACGCGGTAGTAAGTGATACCGACGAAGGGGGGAAACATCCGGGAAAGTATTCCCGGAGTTTCGCATTTTCGGACAGATGAACCGGAGGGGGAAAGTTGCTTGTTTACTATGCTAGGGATGTGTGGCGGACGAACGGGCTGCGTATCCGGATTCGTCTCTTCGTTCTGAACAACTTTCATGTTGAAAATAATTTAATCCGAGTTACGGATTAAAAGATATGATTTTCTAAAGTTTTTATGAATTTCTGGAATTTAATTAATTATTTAAATTAATTCGAAAATGGATTTATGACATCAGCATGATGTCATGCTGACGTCAGCAGTCAACGGGGGTTGACTGGTCAACCTGACTAGTGGGTCCCAGCTGTCATTGACTGTTAACTAACCTAATAGATTAATTAACTAAACTTAGTGATTAGGTTAACCTATCAGGATTAATTAAGTTAATTAATTCTTTAATTAATTAATTAATTAATATTTTAATTATTTACTTATCTATTTTTTTATTATTATTATTTTCGTTCTGGGCGTGGGCCCCGTTTGTCATAGGCCCATAGGGGCCTTAGCGGTTACAGGTGTGCGGGCGCGCGCCCGAGTGGGCGCAGCCGGCGTGGCCGACAGGGGCGCACCCGACTGGGGCGAGCCCAGGCGCTGGGGATCGGGTGAGGCCAACGGCGCGGCCGCCGGCTCCCACGGCGCCGTCCAGCAGAAGCGGCGGAGGTGTGGAACCGGAACAGGAGGCGGCACGTCGAGGCGGGCGCAGATGGCCGGCAGGGTGGCCGCGAGCCATGTGCAGAGGATGCGGGGATGGCCGGAGCAGCGCACGGAAAGGGAAGGCGAGGCCGGGGCAGAGCCAGGCGCGCGCCGGGGCATCGTTTAGGCGCAGCGCGGGGAGGAGGAGGTGAGGACGGGGTC
>NC_041386.1:150083734-150176906 GCF_002162155.2 Triticum dicoccoides
TGCCCCCAGTGGGTATAGGGAGTGGGGGTATGGGGCGATTGGGCCGGCCCGTTCGTGCGGCGGAGGCCAGCTGGGCCACTTGGCCCAGGGGGGGAGGGGTTCTGTTGTTTCCGTTTTGTTTTGTTTTCCTTTCATTTGTTTATTTTTTTATTTATTTTCCCTTCTGTTTTATTCAAATTAAAATATTTATGTATTTTCTAAAAATGTGTTTACTTCACCATAATTATCTATGCAATATTTGACACGGTCCGAACATTTTTGTTTTAAATCTTGAAAACTTTGTTTGTTTGCCAAAAATTCAAATTTGAATTCGAATCGTTTTGAACTAACGCGAGATTAGCGACAGTAACGAAGGTGGCATGGCATCATTAGCAGAGGTTACTGTAGCTTGATTATCCGGGCGTCACAATACACTTATAGCTCTAGTGCATCCGTTGCATGGCAATCCCTACTCACTCACATTGATATCTATTGATGGGCATCTCCATAGCCCGTTGATATGCCTAGTTGATGTGAGACTATCTTCTCCTTTTTGTCTTCTCCACAACCACCCTTCTATTCCACCTATAGTGCTATATCCATGGCTCACGCTCATGTATTGCGTGAAGATTGAAAAAGTTTGAGAACATCAAAAGTATAAAACAATTGCTTGGCTTGCCATCGGGGTTGTGCATGATTTAAATACTTTGTGTGGTGAAGATGGAGCATAGCCAGACTATATGATTTTGTAGGGATAGCTTTCTTTGGCCATGTTATTTTTAGAAGACATGATTGCTTTGTTAGTATGCTTGAAGTATTATTGTTTTCATGTCAATATTAAACTTTTGTCTTGAATCTTATGGATCTAAATATTCATGCCAAAATGAAGAGAATTACTTAGAGAAATATGTTAGGTAGCATTCCACATCAAAAATTCTGTTTTTATCATTTACCTACTCGAGGACGAGCAGGATTTAAGCTTGGGAATGCTGATACGTCTCCAATGTATCTATAATTTTTGATTGCTCCATGCTATATTATCTACTGTTTTGGATGTTTATGGGCTTTATTATACACTTTTATATCATTTTTTGGACTAACCTATTAACCTAGAGCCCAGTGCCAGTTTCTGTTTTTACCTTGTTTTAGGGTTTCGAAGAAAAGGAAAATCAAACGGAGTCCAATTGACCTGAAACTTCACAGAACACATTTTTGGAAGGAAAGAAGCCCAAAAGACTTGAAGTGCACGTTAGGGAAGCTTCGAGGAGGCCACGAGGTAGGGGGCGTGCCCAACCCCCTAGGGCGCGCCCTCCACCCTCATGGGCCCCTCGTGGCTCCCCCGACGTACTTCTTTCGCCTATATATCTCCATATACCCTAAAAACATCTGAGAGCACAATAGATCGGGAGTTCCTCCGCCAGAAGCCTCCGTAGCCACTGAAAGCCAATCTAGACCCGTTTCGGTACCCTGCCGGAGGGGGCAATCCCTCTCCGTTGTCCATCTTCATCATCCCGGTGCTCTCCATGATGAGGAGGGAGTAGTTCTCCCTCGGGGCTGAGGGTATGTACCAGTAGCTATGTGTTTGATCTCTCTCTCTGTCATGTTCTTGAGATGATACGATCTTAATGTATCGCGAGCTTTGCTATTATAGTTGGATCTTATGTTTCTCCTCCCCCTCTACTCTCTTGTAATGAATTGAGTATCCCCTTTGAACTTATCTTATCAGATTGAGTCTTTAAAGATTTGAGAACACTTGATGTATGTCTTGCCATGCGTATCTGTGGTGACAATGGGATACCACGTGATTCACTTGATGTATGTTTTGGTGATCAACTTGCGGGTTCCGCCCATGAACCTATGCATAGGGGTTGGCACATGTTTTCGTCGTGATTCTTCGGTAGAAACTTTGGGGCACTCTTTGAGGTCCTTTGTGTTGGTTGAATAGATGAATCTGAGATTGTGTGATGCATATCGTATAATCATGCCCACGGATACTTGAGGTGACATTGGAGTATCTAGGTGACATTAGGGTTTTGGTTGATTTGTGTCTTATGGTGTTATTCTAGTACGAACTCTAGGGCTGTTTGTGACACTTATAGGAATAGCCCAACAAATTGATTGGAAAGAAAATTTGAGGTGGTTTCGTACCCTACCATGATCTCTTCGTTCGTTCTCCGCTATTAGTGACTTTGGAGTGACTCTTTGTTGCATGTTGAGGGATATTTATGTGATCCAATTATGTTATCATTGTTGAGGGAACTTGCACTAGCGAAAGTATGAATCCTAGGACTTGCTTCAACACATTGCAATACCGTTTACGCTCACTTTTATCATTCGTTACCTTGCTCTTTTTATATTTTCAGATTACAAAAACTATTATCTACTATCCATATACCACTTGTATCACCATCTCTTCGCCGAACTAGTGCACCTATTCAATTTACCATTGTATTGGGTGTGTTGCGGACACAAGAGACTCTTTGTTATTTGGTTGCAGGGTTGCTTGAGGGAGACCATCTTCATCCTACGCCTCCTACGGATTGATAAACTTTAGGTCATCCACTTGAGGGAAATTTGCTACTGTCCTACAAACCTCTGCACTTGGAGGCCCAACAACTTCTACAAGAAGAAGGTTGTGTAGTAGACATCAAGCTCTTTTCTGGCGCCGTTGCCGGGTAGGTTAGCGCTTGAAGGTATATCTTTAGATCTTGCAATCGAATCTTTTTGTTTCTTGTTTTAGCACTAGTTTAGTTTATAAAATAAAACTACAAAAATATGGAATTAAGTTTGTCTCATACGCTTCATCTTTTTAATATAGTTTCATCCTTCCTTCATCCATAGCAAGATATAGTTTCGAGTAAAATACCGATGGTCGTTGGAAGAAAGCGGGGATGCCACTCGGGGGCATCCCCAAGCTTAGTTGATTGCTCATTCTTGGATAATAGCTTGGGTTGCCGGGGCATCCCCAAGCTTAGGATCTTCCATCCTTCCTTCATCCATAGCAAGATAACCCAAAACTTGAAAACTTCAATCACACAAAACTCAACAAAACCTTCATGAGATCCGTTAGTATAAGAAAGCAAACCACTACTATAAGTACTGTATCAAACCAATTCATATTTTGTTTTTGTATTATATCTAATGTATTCCAACTTTTCTATGGCAAAAACTCATCAAAGAAAACCATAGAGCCATCAAAATAAGCACACAACACAAAGAAAACAGAATATGTCAAAACAGAACAGTCTATAGCAATCTGACTATTACGAATACTTCTATAACTTCGAAAATTCTAAAAAATTAGGAAGACCAGAGAAATTTAGATTTTGATCTACTGCAAGTGGAATGGGTATTTTATCACTCTCTGGTAAAAACTGAAAATTAATTTCGTGAGCGTAAAAGTTTCTGTTTTTTCAGCAAGATCAAACAACTATCTGTTGGGGAACGTAGTAATTTCAAAAAATTTCCTACGCACACGCAAGATCATGGTGATGCATAGCAACGAGAGGGGAGAGTGTGATCTACGTACCCTTGTAGACCGACAGCGGAAGCGTTATCACAAGCGTTTGATGTAGTCGTACATCTTCACGGCCCGACCGATCAAGCACCGAAACTACGGCACCTCCGAGTTTTAGCACACGTTCAGCTCGATGATGATCCCCGGACTCCGATCCAGCAAAGTGTCGGGGAAGAGTTCCGTCAGCACGACGGTGTGGTGACGATCTTGATGTTCTACCGTCGCAGGGCTTCGCCTAAGCACCGCTACAATATTATCGAGGATTATGGTGGAAGGGGGCACCGCACACGGCTAAGAAAACGATCACGTGGATCAACTTGTGTGTCTAGGGGTGCCCCTGCCCCCGTATATAAAGGAGCAAGGGGAGGAGGCCGGCCGGCCCTATAGGCGTGCCAAGGAGGAGTCCTCCTCCTAGTAGGAGTAGGACTCCTACTAGGAGGGGGAAGGAAGTGGGGAGGGAGAAGGAAAGGGGGGCGCCGCCCCCCCTCTCCTAGTCCAATTCAGACCAGGGGGGAGGAGGCGCGCGGCCCACCCTGGCTGCCCTTCTCTCTCTCCACTAAGGCCCATATGGCCCATTACTTCTCCCGGGGGGGTTTCGGTAACTCTCCGGTACTCCGGTTTTCTCCGAAATCACCCGCAACACTTCCGGTGTCCGAATATAGCCGTCCAATATATCAATCTTTATGTCTCTACCATTTCGAGACTCCTCGTTATGTCTGTGATCATATCCGGGACTCCGAACTAACTTCGGTACATCAAAACTCATAAATTCATAATATAACTGTCATCGAAACCTTAAGCGTGCGGACCCTACGGGTTCGAGAACAATGTAGACATGACCGAGACATATCTCCGGTCAATAAACAATAGCGGAATCTGGATGCTCATATTGGCTCCCACATATTCTACAAAGATCTTTATCGGTTAGACCGCATAACAACATACGTTGTTCCCTTTGTCATCGGTATGTTACTTGCCCGAGATTCGATCGTCGGTATCTCAATACCTAGTTCAATCTCGTTACCGGCAAGTCTCTTTACTCGTTTCGTAATACATCATCTCGCAACTAACTCATTAGTTGCAATGCTTGCAAGGCTTATGTGATGTGCATTACCGAGAGGGCCCAGAGATACCTCTCCGACAATCGGAGTGACAAATCCTAATCTCGAAATACGCCAACCCAACATTTACCTTTGGAGACACCTGTAGAGCTCCTTTATAATCACCCAGTTACGTTGTGACGTTTGGTAGCACACAAAGTGTTCCTCCGGTAAACGGGAGTTGCATAATCTCATAGTCATAGGAACATGTATAAGTCATGAAGAAAGGAATAGAACCATACTAAACGATCGGGTGCTAAGCTAATGGAATGGGTCATGTCAATCACATCATTCTCCTAATAATGTGATCCCGTTAATCAAATGACAACACATGTCTATGGTTAGGAAACATAACCATCTATGGTCAAGTAGAGGCATACTAGTGACGTTTAGTTTGTCTATGTATTCACACAAATATTATGTTTTCGGATAATACAATTCTAGCATGAATAATAAACATTTATCATGATATAAGGAAATAAAATAATAACATTATTATTGCCTCTAGGGCATATTTCCTTCAGTCTCCCACTTGCACTAGAGTCAATAATCTAGATTACACAGTAATGATTCTAACACCCATGGAGCTTTGGTACTGATCATGTTTTGCTCGTGGAAGAGGCTTAGTCAACGGGTCTGCAACATTCAGATTCGTATGTATCTTGCAAATCTCTATGTCTCCCACCTGGACTAGATCCCGGATGGAATTGAAGTGTCTCTTGATGTGCTTGGTTCTCTTGTGAAATCTGGATTCCTTTGCCAAGGCAATTGCACCAGTATTGTCACAAAAGATTTTCATTGGACCCGATGCACTAGGTATGACACCTAGATCGGATATGAACTCCTTCATCCAGACTCCTTCGTTTGCTGCTTCCGAAGCAGCTATGTACTCCACTTCACATGTAGATCCCGCCACAACGCTTTGTTTAGAACTGCACCAACTGACAGCTCCACCGTTTAATGTAAACACGTATCTCGTTTGCGATTTAGAATCGTCCGGATCAGTGTCAAAGCTTGCATCAACATAACCATTTACGATGAGCTCTTTGTCACCTCCATATATGAGAAACATATCCTTAGTCCTTTTTAGGTATTTCAGGATTTTCTTGACCGCTGTCCAGTGATCCACTCCTGGATAACTTTGGTACCTCCCTGCTAGACTTATAGCAAGACACACATCAGGTCTGGTACACATCATTGCATACATGATACAGCCTATGGCTGAAGCATAGGGAACATCTTTCATTTTCTCTCTATCTTCTGCATTGGTCGGGCATTGAGTCTTACTCAATTTCACACCTGGTAACACATGCAAGAATCCTTTCTTTGCTTGATCCATTTTGAACTTCTTCAAAATTTTGTCAAGGTATGTGCTTTGTGAAAGTCCAATTAAGCATCTTGATCTGTCTCTATAGATCTTAATGCCCAATATGTAAGCAGCTTCACCGAGGTCTTTCATTGAAAAACTCTTATTCAAGTATCCCTTTATGCTATCTAGAAATTCTATATCATTTCCGATTAGTAATATGTCATCTACATATAATATCAGAAATGCTACAGAGCTCCCACTCACTTTCTTGTAAATACAGGCTTCTCCAAAAGTCTGTACAAAACCAAATGCTTTGATCACACTGTCAAAGCATTTATTCCAACTCTGAGAAGCTTGCACCAGTCCATAAATGGATCACTGGAGCTTGCATACTTTGTTAGCTCCCTTTGGATCGACAAAACCTTCCGGTTGCATCATATACAACTCTTCTTCTAGAAATCCATTCAGGAATGCAGTTTTGACATCCATTTGCCAAATTTCATAATTATAAAATGCGGCAATTGCTAACATGATTCGTACAGACTTAAGCATCGCTACGGGTGAGAAGGTCTCATCGTAGTCAATCCCTTGAACTTGTCGAAAACCTTTTGCGACAAGTCGAGCTTTGTAGACAGTAATATTACCGTCAGCGTCAGTCTTCTTCTTGAAGATCCATTTATTCTCAATTGCTTGCCGATCATTGGGCAAGTCAACCAAAGTCCATACTTTGTTCTCATACATGGATCCCATCTCAGATTTCATGGCTTTAAGCCATTTTGCGGAATCTGGGCTCACCATCGCTTCTTCATAGTTCGTAGGTTCATCATGATCTAGTAGCATGACTTCCAGAACAGGATTACCGTACCACTCTGGTGCGGATCTTACTCTGGTTGATCTATGAGGTTCAGTAGTATCTTGTTCTGAAGTTTCATGATCATCATCATTAGCTTCCTCACTAATTAGTGTAGGTGTCACTGAAACTGGTTTCTGTGATGTACTACTTTCCAATAAGGGAGCAGATACAGTTACCTCATCAAGTTCTACTTTCCTCCCACTCACTTCTTTCGAGAGAAACTCCTCTAGAAAGTTTCCGAATTTGGCAACAAAAGTCTTGCCTTTGGATCTGTGATAGAAGGTGTATCCAATAGTTTCCTTTGGATATCCTATGAAGACACATTTCTCCGATTTGGGTTCGAGCTTATCAGGTTGAAGCTTTTTCACATAAGCATCGCAGCCCCAAACTTTCAGAAACGACAACTTTGGTTTCTTGCCAAACCACAGTTCGTAAGGCGTCGTCTCAACGGATTTTGATGGTGCCCTATTTAACGTGAATGCGGCTGTCTCTAGAGCATATCCCCAAAACGATGGCGGTAAATCAGTAAGAGACATCATAGATCGCACCATATCTAGTAAAGTACGATTACGACGTTCGGACACACCATTACGCTGTGGTGTTCCGGGTGGCGTGAGTTGCGAAACTATTCCGCATTGTTTCAAATGTACACCAAACTCGTAACTCAAATATTCTCCTCCTCGATCAGATCGTAGGAATTTTATTTTCTTGTTACGATGATTTTCAACTTCACTATGAAATTCTTTGAACTTTTCAAACGTTTCAGACTTATGTTTCATTAAGTAGATATACCTATATCTGCTTAAGTCATCTGTGAAGGTGAGAAAATAACGATATCCGCCATGAGCCTCAACATTCATCGGACCACATACATCTGTATGTATGATTTCCAACAAATCTGTTGCTCTCTCCATAGTACCGGAGAATGGTGTTTTTGTCATCTTACCCATAAGGCACGGTTCGCAAGTACCAAGTGATTCATAATCAAGTGGTTCCAAAAATCCATCAGTATGGAGTTTCTTCATGTGCTTTACACCGATATGACCCAAACGGCAGTGCCACAAATAAGATGCACTATCATTATCAACTCTGCATCTTTTGGCTTCAACATTATGAATATGTGTGTCACTACTATCGAGATTTAATAAGAATAGACCACTCTTTAAGGGTGCATGACCATAAAAGATATTACTCATATAAATAGAACAACCATTATTCTCTGATTTAAATGAATAACCGTCTCGCATCAAACAAGATCCAGATATAATGTTCATGCTTAACACTGGCACCAAATAACAATTATTTAGGTCTAATACTAATCCCGAAGGTAGATGTAGAGGTAGCGTGCCGACCGCGATCACATCGACTTTGGAACCATTTCCCACGCGCATCGTCACCTCGTCCTTAGCCAATCTTCGCTTAATCTGTAGTCCCTGTTTCGAGTTGCAAGTGTTAGCAACAGAACCAGTATCAAATACACAGGTGCTACTGCGAGCATTAGTAAGGTACACATCAATAACATGTATATCACATATACCTTTGTTCACCTTGCCATCCTTCTTATCCGCCAAATACTTGGGGCAGTTCCGCTTCCAGTGACCAGTCTGCTTGCAGTAGAAGCACTCAGTTTCAGGCTTAGGTCCAGGTTTGGGTTTCTTCTCTTGAGTAGCAACTTGCTTGCTGTTCTTTTTGAAGTTCCCCTTCTTCTTTCCTTTGCCCTTTTTCTGGAATCTAGTGGTCTTGTTGACCATCAACACTTGATGCTCCTTCTTGATTTCTACCTCCGCAGCTTTCAGCATTGCAAAGGGCTCGGGAATGGTCTTATTCATCCCTTGCATATTATAGTTCATCACGAAGCTCTTGTAGCTTGGTGGTAGTGATTCGAGAATTCTGTCAATGACGCAATCATCTGGAAGATTAACTCCCAATTGAATCAAGTGATTATTATACCCAGACATTTTGAGTATATGCTCACTGACAGAACTGTTCTCCTCCATCTTGGAGCTATTGAACTTATTGGAGACTTCATATCTCTCAATCCGGGCATTTGCTTGAAATATTAACTTCAACTCCTGGAACATCTCATATGCTCCATGACGTTCAAAACGTCGTTGAAGTCCCGATTCTAAGCCGTAAAGCATGGCACACTGAACTATCGAGTAGTCATCAGCTTTGCTCTGCCAGACGTTCATAACACCTGGTGTTGCTCCAGCAGCAGGCCTAGCACCCAGCGGTGCTTCCAGGACGTAATTCTTCTGTGCAGCAATGAGGATAATCCTCAAGTTACGGACCCAGTCCGTGTAATTGCTATCATCATCTTTCAACTTTGCTTTCTCAAGGAACGCATTAAAATTCAACGGAACAACAGCACGGGCCATCTATCTACAATCAAACATAAACAAGCAAGATACTATCAGGTACTAAGTTCATGATAAATTTAGGTTCAATTAATCATATTACTAAAGAACTCCCACTTAGACAGACATCCCTCTAATCCTCTAAGTGATTACGTGATCCAAATCAACTAAACCATGTCCGATCATCACGTGAGATGGAGTAGTTTCATTGGTGAACATCACTATGTTGATCATATCTACTATATGATTCACGCTCGACCTTTCGGTCTCCGTGTTCCGATGCCATATCTGTATATGCTTGGCTCATCAAGTATAACCTGAGTATTCCGCGTGTGCAACTGTTTTGCACCTGTTGTATTTGAACGTAGAGCCTATCACACCCGATCATCACGTGGTGTCTCAGCACGAAGAACTTTCGCAACGGTGCATACTCAGGGAGAACACTTCTTGATAATTAGTGAGAGGTCATCTTAAAATGCTACCGTCAATCAAAGCAAGATAAGATGCATAAAAGATAAACATCACATGCAATCAATATAAGTGATATGATATGGCCATCATCATCTTGTGCTTGTGATCTTCATCTTCGAAGCACCATCGTGATCACCATCGCCACCGGTGCGCCACCTTGATCACCATCGTAGAATTGTTGTCGTCTAGCCAATCTTATGCTTCCACGACTATCGCTACCGCTTAGTGATAAAGTAAAGCATTACAGCACAATTGCATTGCATACAACAAAGCAACAACCATATGGCTCCTGCCAGTTGCCGATAACTTGGTTACAAAACATGATCATCTCATACAATAAAATTTAGCATCATGTCTTGACCATATCACATCACAATATGCTCTGCAAAAACAAGTTAGACATCCTCTACTTTGTTGTTGCAAGTTTTACGTGGCTGCTACGGGCTTAAGCAAGAACCAATCTTACCTACGCATCAAAACCACAACGATAGTTTGTCAAGTTGGTGTTGTTTTAACCTTCGCAAGGACCGGGCGTAGCCACGCTTGGTTCAACTAAAGTTGGAGAAACTGACACCCGCTAGCCACCTTTGTGCAAAGCACGTCGGGAGAACCGGTCTCGCGTAAGCGTATGCGTAATGTCGGTCCGGGCCGCTTCGTCCAACAATACCGCCAAACCAAAGTATGACATGCTGGTAAGCAGTATGACTTATATCGCCCACAACTCACTTGTGTTCTACTCGTGCATATAACATCAACACATAAAACCTAGGCTCTGATACCACTGTTGGGGAACGTAGTAATTTCAAAAAAATTCCTACGCACACACAAGATCATGGTGATGCATAGCAACGAGAGGGGAGAGTGTGATCTACGTACCCTCGTAGACCGACAGCGGAAGCATTATCACAACGCGGTTGATGTAGTCGTACGTCTTCACGGCCCGACCGATCAAGCACCGAAACTACGGCACCTCCGAGTTTTAGCACACGTTTAGCTCGATGACGATTCCCGGACTCCGATCCAGCAAAGTGTCGGGGAAGAGTTCCGTCAGCACGACGGTGTGGTGACAATCTTGATGTTCTACCGTTGCAAGGCTTCACCTAAGCACCACTACAATATTATCGAGGATTATGGTGGAAGGGGGCACCGCACAGGCTAAGAAAATGATCACGTGGATCAACTTGTGTGTCTAGGGGTGCCCCTGCCCCCGTATATAAAGGAGCAAGGGGAGGAGGCCGGCCGGCCCTATAGGCGCGCCAAGGAGGAGTCCTCCTCCTAGTAGGAGTAGGACTCCTATTAGGAGGGGGAAGGAAGTGGGGAGGGAGAAGGAAAGGGGGGCGCTGCCCCCCCCCCTCTCCTAGTCCAATTCAGACCAGGGGGGAGGAGGCGCGCGGCCCACCTTGTCTGCCCTTCTCTCTCCACTAAGGCCCATATGGCCCATTACTTCTCCCGGGGGGGGGGGTCCGGTAACCCTCCGGTACTCCGGTTTTCTCCGAAATCACCCGGAACACTTCCGGTGTCCGAATATAGACGTCCAATATATCAATCTTTATGTCTCTACCATTTCGAGACTCCTCGTTATGTCCGTGATCACATCCGGGACTCCGAACTAACTTCGGTACATCAAAACTCATAAACTCATAATATAATTGTCATCGAAACCTTATGCGTGCGGACCCTACGGGTTCGAGAACAATGTAGACATGACCGAGACATGTCTCCGGTCAATAACCAATAGCGGAACCTGGATGCTCATATTGGCTCCCACATATTCTACGAAGATCTTTATCGGTCAGACCGCATAACAACATACGTTGTTCCCTTTGTCATCGGTATGTTACTTGCCCGAGATTCGATCGTCGGTATCTCAATACCTAGTTCAATCTCGTTACCGGCAAGTCTCTTTACTCGTTTCATAATACATCATCTCGCAACTAACTCATTAGTTGCAATGCTTGCAAGGCTTATGTGATGTGCATTACCGAGAGGGCCCAGAGATACCTCTCCGACAATCGGAGTGACAAATCCTAATCTCGAAATACGCCAACCCAACATTTACCTTTGGAGACACCTGTAGAGCTCCTTTATAATCACCCAGTTACGTTGTGACGTTTGGTAGCACACAAAGTGTTCCTCCGGTAAACGGGAGTTGCATAATCTCATAGTCATAGGAACATGTATAAGTCATGAAGAAAGCAATATCAACATACTAAACGATCGGGTGTTAAGCTAATGGAATGGGTCATGTCAATCACATCATTCTCCTAATAATGTGATCCCATTAATCAAATGACAACACATGTCTATGGTTAGGAAACATAACCATCTTTGATTAACAAGCTAGTCAAGAAGAGGCATACTAGTGACGTTTAGTTTGTCTATGTATTCACATAAGTATTATGTTTCCGGATAATACAATTCTAGCATGAATAATAAACATTTATCATGATATAAGGAAATAAAATAATAACATTATTATTGCCTCTAGGGCATATTTCCTTCACTATCACCCAAGAAGATCCTAAAGGCTTTACTTGGAACATACACTAATTAAAACATAAAAACCACAATCATAACAGTAGCATAATTGTGCTAACACTCAAGAACAGAAAGCAAAATGCAAAAAGAAA
This sequence comes from Triticum dicoccoides, assembly GCF_002162155.2. Lineage (NCBI taxonomy): Eukaryota > Viridiplantae > Streptophyta > Magnoliopsida > Poales > Poaceae > Triticum > Triticum dicoccoides. The sequence goes on from NC_041386.1 coordinate 150,095,951, forward strand.
AATTATTCATTGGGTTGCCTCCCAACAAGCGCTATAGTTTTACGCCCTTAACTAGGCATAAACCAAGGATCTAAGTATTGTCATCCTTGTTCTTTGGAAAGAAAAGGGAAAAATTTCCTATCAATGGCATTTAATTTTCTATTATGTGAAATCACATGGCCATTGATAGCAGAAGAAAGATTAAGCATGTTGCAAAATTCGTATCTAAACTAGCCTTCATCTCTTTAATTTTTTCGTTTCGATAAAAGCTCATAAGAGTAGTTGATTCAACATTTTCTCCTTTCGGGTTCCCAAATATGGTTTTCATCTTCTCATAAGTATCAACGACATCCCCTTCAAGAAAATCGTTTTCAAATATAGAGTCTAAAACTTGCTTGAAGGAAGAAGGTAAACCAACATAAAAACTTTTCAAGTATATCTCTATTTGATATTGGGGCACATAGCTAGATCGAATTCTCAACAACCTGTCCCAAGCATCTTTCCAAGATTCATCAAGTAAATAACGAAAAATTACGGAATCATCTTCATCACATTGGTTAAGATTTTCCTTAACCACCATGGTAGATCCTTCCATAGCATGATTGTTTATGAGCTTAGAGAGGACAGAGGGGCTATCCAAAGTATTAAGACTCGGGAGAAAATCCTTAGCTCTTCTAAGATCGGACATGGCGAGAAAATGGCGAACAAAGAAGGGAGGCGAATAAAACGGCAAATTTTTGTGAAGTGAGGGATAGGAAAATGAGAGGCAAATGGAAAATAATGTAAATTGCAAGGAGATGAGATTTGTGATTAGGAACCTGGTATATGTTGAAGATCCTCCCTGGAAACGGCGCCAAAAATTCCTTTTGATGTCGCTTGAAGCTACGTCGGTATTTCCCCAAAGAGGAAGGGATGATGCAACAAAACGGCGGTAGGTATTTCCCTCAGATATGAAACCAAGGTTATCGAACTAGTAGGAGAACCAAGCAACACAATGTAAACAGCCGCTACACAGATAACAAATCCTCGCAACCCGACGTGTTAAAGGGGTTGTCAATCCCTTTCGGGGTACGGCGCCTCAAGTGGCAAACAGACGTGAGATAAATTTGTAGTAAATTGATAGATCGTACGCTAAATAAAATAAAGAAAAATTGCAACAAGTTATTTTTGTATTTTTGGTTTAATAGATCTGAAAATAAATGCAAGAGAAAAGTAGATCGCAAAGGCAAATATATGAGAAAGAAGACCCGAGGGCCGTCTGTTTCACTAGTGGCTTCTCTCGAGAAAAATAGCAAATGGTGGGTAAACAAATTACTGTTGGGAAATTGATAGAAATTCAAATAATTATGATGATATCCAGGCAATGATCATTATATAGGCATCACGTCCAAGATTAGTAGACCGACTCTTGCCTGCATCTACTACTATTACTCCACACATCGACCGCTATCCAGCATGCATCTAGTGTATTAAGTTCATGGAGAAATGGAGTAATGCAATAAGAACAATGACATGATATAGACAAGATTTATCTATGTAGAGATAGACCCCGTCGTTTTATCCTTAGTAGCAACCATACATACATGTCGTTTCCCTTTCTGTCCCTGGGATCAAGCACTGTAAGATCGAACGCACTACAAAGCACCTCTTCCCATTGCAAGATAAATAGATCAAGTTGGCCAAACAAAACCCAAATATCGGAGAAGAAATACGAGGCTATAAGCAATCATGCATATAAGAGATCAAATAAACTCAAATAACTTTCTCGGATATAAAAAGATATAACTGATCATAAACTCAAAGTTCATCAGATCCCAACAAACACACCGCAAAAAGAGTTACATCATATGGATCTCCAAGAGACCATTGTATTGAGAATCAAGAGAGAGAGATGAAGCCATCTAGCTACTAACTACGGACCTGAAGGTCTACAAAGAACTACTCATGCATCATTGGAGAGGCACCAATGGAGGTGGTGAACCCCATCTGAGATGGTGTCTAGATTGGATCTGGTGGTTCTGGACTCTACGGCGGCTAGATGAATATTTTGTCGATGCCTCAAGGGTTTCTGGAATATTGGGGTATTTATATAGGAAATAGGCGGTCCAGGGGCACCCGAGGTGGGCACAACCCACCAGGGCGCGCCTGGGCCTCCTGGCGCGCCCTGGTGGGTTGTGCCCCCCTCGGGGCACCCCCCTGGCGCAGCCAGGGCCCGTTGTGTTCCTTCTGGCCCATAAAAATTCTCTGTAAAGTTTCGGGGCATTTTGACTCCGTCTGATGTTGATTTTCTGCGATTTAAAAAACATGGAAAAACAGCAACTGACACTTGGCACTATGTCAATTGGTTTGTACCAAAAAATGATATAGAATGACTATAAAATGATTATAAAACATCCAAGATTGATAATATAAGAGCATGGAACAATAAAAAATTATAGATACGTTGGATATGTATCAGTATGTTGTTATGCGGTTTGACTGATAAAGATCTTCATAGAATATGTAGGAACCTATATGAGCATCCAGGTTCCGCTATTGGTTATTGACCGGAGATGTGTCTCAGTCATGTCTACATAGTTCTCGAACCCGTAGGGTCCGCACGCTTAATGTTCAATGAAGATTTGTATTATGAGTTATGTGATTTGATGACCGAAGTTTGTTCGAAGTCCCGGATGAGATCATGGACATGACGAGGAGTCTCGAAATGGTCGAGAGGTAAAGATCGATATATTGGAAGGTTATATTCGGACACTGGAATGGTTCCGAAGTGTTTCAGGTATTTTTTCGGAGTACCGAGAGGATACCGGAACCCCCCGGGGAAGTAGTGGGCCTTAATGGGATTTAGTGGAAAGGAGAGAAGGGCCTCAAGGGGTTGTCGCGCCCCCCCATGGCTGGTCCTAATTGGACTAGGAGGGGGCGACGGCCCCCTCTTTCCTTCTCCCCTCTTCCTCCTTCCCTCCTTCTCCTTGTTGGAATAGGAAAGGGGGGGGGGGATCCTACTTGGACCGGGAGTCCAAGTAGGATTCCCCCCTTTGGTGCACCCCCCCTTGGGCCGGCCTCCTCTTCCCCCTCCTTTATATACATGGGAGGGGGCACCCCAAAGGCATACCAAGTCTTCTCTTAGCCATGTGTGGTGCCCCCCTCCATAGTTACACACCTCGGTCATATCGTCGTAGTGCTTAGGCGAAGCCCTGCGCCGGTAACTTCATCATCGCCGTCAACACACCATCGTGTTAACAGAACTCTCCCTCGTCCTCAAGTGGATCAAGAGCTCGAGGGACATCATCATACTGAACGTGTGCTAAACATGGAGGTGCCGTACATTCGGTGCTAGGATCGGTTGGATTGTGAAGACGTTCGACTACATCAACCGTGTTACTAAACACTTTCGCTTTCGGTTTACGAGGGTACGTGGACACACTCTCCCCTCTCGTTGCTATGAATCTCCTAGATAGATCTTGCGTGATCGTAGGATTTTTTTTTGAAATACTATGTTCCCCAACAGTGGCATCCAAGCCAGGTCTATGCGTAGATGTTATTGATACGTCTCTTGTATCTATAATTTTTGATTGTTCCATGCCAATATTATACAACTTTCATATACTTTTGGCAACTTTTTATACTATTTTTGGGACTAACATATTGATCCAGTGCCTAGTGCTAGTTCCTGTTTGTTGCATGTTTTTTGTTTCGCAGAAAATCCATATCAAACGGAGTCCAAACGGGATTAAAACTTACGGAGATTTCTTTAGAATATATGTGATTTTTCGGAAGAATAATCAACGCGAGATGATGCCCAAGGGGGGCATGAGGCAGGGGGCGCCCCTGACCCTCGTGGCCACCCCGTAAGGCAGTTGGTGCCCTTGTTTCGCCGCAAGAAAGCCAATATCCGGATACAAATCGTGTTAAAATTTCAGCCCAATCGGAGTTACGGATCTCCGGGAATATAAGAAACGGTGAAAGGCCAGAATCTAGAGCGCAGAAACACACACACACACACACACACACACACACACACACACATAGAGAGAGAGATCCAATCTCGGAGGGGCTCTCGCCCCTCCGCCGCCATGCAAGCCATGGACCAGGGGGTAAAACCTTCTCCCATCTAGGGAGAGGGTCAAGGAACAAGAAGAAGAAGGGGGGCTCTCTCTCCCCCTCTCTCCCGGTGGCGCCGGAACGCCGCCGGGGCCATCATCGTGTGACGGCGATCTACACTAACACCTCTGTCATCTTCACCAAAATCTTCATCACCTTCCCCCATCTATCTACAGCGGTCCACTCTCCCGCAACCCGCTGTACCCTCTACTTGAACATGGTGCTTTATGCTTCATATTATTATCCAATGATGTGTTGCCATCCTATGATGTCTGAGTAGATTTTCGTTGTTCTGTCGGTAATTGGTGAATTGCTATGGTTGGTTTAATTTTCTTGTGGTTGTGTTGCTGTCCTTTGGTGCCCATCATATGAGCGTGTGCGTGGATCACACCATAGGGTTAGTTGTATGTTGATAGGACTATGTATTGGAGGGCAAGAGTGACAAAAGCTTCAACCTAGCATAGAAATTGATGCATACGGGATTGAAGGGGGACCAATATATATTAATGCTATGGTTGGGTGTTTACCTTAATAAATGTTAATAGTTGCGGATGCTTGCCAATAGTTCCAATCATAAGTGCATAGAATTCCAAGTCAGGGATGACATGGTAGCAGTGGCCTCTCCCACATAAAACTTGCTATCGGTCTAGTAGAGTAGTCAATTTCTTAGGGACAATTTCGCAACTCCTACCACCACTTTTCCACACTCTCTATACTAACTTTATTGCTTGTTTACCTAAAACAGCCCCTAGTTTTTATTTACGTGCTCTTTATATTCTTCCAAACCTATCCCGTTAAACCTACAAAGTACTTCTAGTTTTATACTTGTTCTAGGTAAAGAGAACGTAAAGCGTGCATAGAGTTGTATCGGTGGTCGATAAAACTTGAGGGAATATTTGTTCTAGCTTTAGCTCCTCGTTGGGTTCGACACTCTTACTTATCGAAAGAGGCTACAATTGATCCCCTATACTTGTGGGTTATCAAGACCTTTTTCTGGCGCCGTTGCCGGGGAGTTATAACGTGGGGTGAATATTCTCGTGTGTGCTTGTTTGCTTTATCACTAAGTATTTTTTATTTTGTTCTCTTGTTTTCTATCTTTAGTTATGGGTAGGAAACGCAAAATACCAAAAAAAATTAGTGGTACCTACTGAACCAATGGTTGAAGAACCACTCAAAATCTATCACACTACTGAAACTTTTTACTTGGATCATCTTTGATCCCTATGTGATCAGGCCGAAACCCCAACTAGCTTTGTTGAGGGCAAATCTTTAGATGAGCATGCTTGTTACGCGCGACACCGCATATCTGAAAAAGGGAAACTTTTACTGGATCAAATTCATCGTTTGTAGTGCTATGCTTGGAATTTATGTGAAATATATGATTGTACTAGTTGTTCTAAAGACCCTAAGAAACACCTTCCTTACCAACGTGAGTTTAGTGATAATGGAATCGTATCTTCGTATACTAAGGGTGTTTATAATTACTATGATGTTCAGCAAATTGAAGAATTTGTTGCTTTTAGGGGTACTTGTGAAATTGCTTCTTTTATTGAAGAGTGTGATACTACTCTCTACAAATCTAAAAATTTGGCCATAGTTAAATATTGCTATGATAATTATGCTTCTAATACTTATATTAAACCATATATTGAGGACTCCTCCGCTGTCCAAGAAGAGACTAATATTTTGCAGGAGTCTATGGAAGAAGAAATTAATGACATTTTGAGCTCATTGGATGAAAAAGATGAGAAGGAGAGCGAAGAACAAAAGGAGGAAGAGCGGATTGATCACCCGTTCCCACCATCTAATGAGAGTAACTCTTTATCCCATACCTTGTTTAATTTCCCTTCAATTTACCGAAGGATGAATGCTATGATGATTGTTACGATCCCATTGATTCTTTTGAAATATCCATTTTTGATTATGCTTGCTATGCTTGTCGCCAAGATGCCAATATGAATTATGCTTATGGATATGAACTTGCTATAGTTCCTTACGTTAAACATGAAATTGTTGCTATTGCACCCACGCATGATAGTCATATTATCTTTTTGAATTCTCTCGACTACACTATATCGGAGAAGATTGCCCTTATTAAGGATTATATTGATGGGTTGCATTTCACTACCACACATGATGATTTTGATAGATATAATATGCATGTGCTTGCTGCTCCTACTTGCAATTATAATGAGAGAGGAACTACATCTCTGCCTCTCCATGTTTCCAATATGATAAAATTGCAAGAAACTGTTTATACTATGCATTGGCCTTTACTATGTGTGCATGAATTGTTCTTTTATGACATGCCAATGCATAGGAAGAGAGTTAGACTTCGTTGTTGCATGATATATGTTACTTTGTTCTCACTACTAAATCACAAATCATTGTTAATTAAAATTGGCTTTGATATACCTTGGGATCCGGGTGGATCCATTGCTTGAGCACTATATGCCTAGCTTAATGGCTTTAAAGAAAGCGCTGCCAGGGAGACAACCCGCAAGTTTTAGGGAGTCATTTATTTCTATTGTGTGCTTTTATAAAGTTTTAAAACAAAATAAAATAAAGAGGGGAACCTAAAACTTTTCCAAAAAGAAAAGCGAAAGTGAGAAAGACGAGCATTGTTAAAGTGGGAGATAGCCTTGAACTTTGTTCATGCCCATGGAAACTTTGTGACCCTTGATTACAGAAACATTTCAAAAATTATCCCCTTGTACAAATCCATTGTATCATAAAAATAATGTGCCCAGATTTGCCTTTATCATGTTTACATTGCTTGTTGGTTTATGCGGTGCAAAACAGAAACTTTGGCTGTAGTGCGTGATTTTACATTTTTTACTGGATTGTCAAACCGTTCTGAAACTTTTTGCACTGTCTTTCTATACAAATTTTTTATTTTTCCTGAATTTTGCAGAATTTTTGGAGTACTATAAGTATGGTGAATGTTCAGATTACTACAGACTGTCCTGTTTAAGACAGATTCTGTTTTTGATGCATCGTTTGCTTGTTTTGATGAAACTATCGATTTCTATCAGTGGATTAAGCCATGGAAAATTTATATTACAGTAGATAAAATGCCAAAACAAAATATGAATTGGTTTGCAACAGTACTTAGAGTAGTGATTTGCTTTATTATACTAACGGATCTTACCGAGCTTTCTGTTGAGTTTTGTGTGGATGAAGTGATCAAAGATCGAGGAGGTCTTGATATGAGGAGAAGGAGGAGAGGCAAGAGCTCAAGCTTGGAGATGCCCAAGGCACCCCAAATAAATATTCAAGGAAACTCAAGCGTCTAAGATTTCTTCAACAAGTATTGGTATGTTTTCGGGTTCGTTTCGTTCATGTGATATGTGCAAATCTTGGAGCGTCTTTTGCATTTAGTTTTCACTTTACTTTGATGCACCATGCTGGTATGAGATAGTCCATGATTGATTTATAGAATGCTATTTGCACTTCACTTATATCTTTTGAGTATGGCTTTACAGAATGCTCCATGTGCTTCACTTATATCTTTTGAAGTTTGGATTGCCTGTTTCCCTACACATAGAAAATCGCCATTTGTAGAATGATCTTTTGCTTCACTTATATCTGTTAGATCATGGGCTTATCTTTTATAGAAAGAATTAAACACTCTTGCTTCACTTATATCTATTTAGAGAGAGGACAGGAATTGGTCATTCGCATGGTTAGTCATAAAATCCTACATAAAACTTGTAGATCGCTGAATATGATATATTTGATTCCTTGCAATAGTTTTGCGATATAAAGATGGTGATATTAGAGTCATGCTAGTGGGTAATTGTGGATTGTAGAAATACTTGTGTTGAAGTTTGTGATTCCCATAGCATGCAAGTATGGTGAACCGTTATGTAACAAAGTTAGAGCATGATGTATTTATTGATTGTCTTCCTTATGAGTGGCGGTCGGGGACGAGCGATGGTATTTTCCTACCAATCTATCCCCCTAGGAGCATGCGCGTAGTACTTTGTTTTGATGACTAATAGATTTTTGCAATAAGTATGTGAGTTCTTTATGACTAATGTTGAGTCCATGGATTATATGCACTCTCACCCTTCCATCATTGCTAGCCTCTTCGGTACCGTGCATTGCCCTTTCTCACCTTGAGAGTCGGTGCAAACTTCACCGGTGCATCCAAACCCCGTGATATGATACGCTCTATCACACATAAGACTCCTTATATCTTCCTCAAAACAGCCACCATACCTACCTATCATGGCATTTCCATAACCATTCTGAGATATATTGCCATGCAACTTCCATCATCATCATATACATGACTTTAGCATTTATTGTCATATTGCTTTGCATGATCGTACGATAGCTAGCATGATGTTTTCATGGCCTGTCCATTTTTTTATTTCATTGCTATGCTAGATCATTGCACATCCCAGTACACTGCCGGAGGCATTCATATAGAGTCATATTTTTGTTCTAGTATCGAGTTGCAATATTGAGTTGTAAGTAAATAAAAGTGTGATGATCATCATTATTACAGCATTGTCCCATGTGAGTAAAGGATAATGGAAGCTATGATTACCTCACAAATTGGGATGAGTCTCCGAACTTTACAAAAAAAGAGGCCAAAGAAGCCCACCAAAAAATGAGAGAAAAGAGAGAAGGGACAATGTTACTATCCTTTTACCACACTTGTGCTTCAGAGTAGCACCATGTTCTTCATATAGAGAGTCTCTTGAGTTCTCACTTTCATATACTAGTGGGAATTTTCATTATAGAACTTGGCTTGTATATTCCAACGATGGGCTTCCTCAAGTGCACTAGGTCTTCATGAGCAAACAAGTTGGATGCACACCCACTTAGTTTCAGTTTGAGCTTTCATACACTTATAGCTCTAGTGCATCCGTTGCATGGCAATCCCTACTCCTCACATTGACATCAATTGATAGGCATCTCCATAGCCCATTGATTAGCCGCGTTGATGTGAGACTTTCTTCCTTTTTGTCTTCTCCACACAACCTCCACCATCATATTCTATTCCACCTATAGTGTTATATACATGGCTCACGCTCATGTATTGCGTGAAAGTTGAAAAGGTTTGAGAACATCAAAAGTAGGAAACAATTGCTTGGCTTGTCATCGGGGTTGTGCCTGATTTGAATACTTTGTGTGGTGAAGATGAAGCATAGCCAGACCATATGATTTTGTAGGGATAACTTTCTTTGGACATGTTATTTTGAAAAGACATGATTGCTTTATTAGTATGCTTGAATTATTATTGTCTTAATGTCAAATGATAGACTATTGCTTTGAATCACTCCTGTCTTAATATTCATGCCATGATTAGATTACATGATTAAGATTATGCTAGGTAGCATTCCACATCAAAAATTATCTTTTTATTATTTACCTACTCGAGGACGAGCATGAATTAAGCTTGGGGATGCTGATACGTCTCCGTCGTATATATAATTTTTGATTGTTCCATGCCAATATTATACAACTTTCATATACTCTTGGCAACTTTTGATCCAGTGCCCAGTGCCAGTTCTAGTTTGTTGCATGTTTTTTGTTTTGCAACTTTTGATCCATATCAAACAGAGTCCAAACAGGATAAAAACTTACAGATATTTTTTTGGAATATATGTGATTTTTGGGAAGAAGAATCAACGCGGGACGATGCTCGAGGGGGCCGCGAGACAGGGGGCGCGCCCCAGGGGTGGGCGCGCCCCTGACCCTCGTGGACACCCCGTAAGGCGGTTGGTACCCTTCTTTCGCGCAAGAAAGCCAATATCCATATACAAATCGTGTTAAAGTTTCAGCCCAATAAGAGTTACGGATCTCCGGAAATATAAGAAACGGTGAAAGGCCAGAATCTAGAGCGCAGAAATAGAGAGAGACAGAGAGACATATCCAATCTCGGAGGGGCTCTCTCCCCTCCGCCGCCATGAAGCCATGGACCAGGGGGTAAACCCTTCTCCCATATAGGGAGAAGGTCAAGGAATAAGAAGAAGAAGGGGGCTCTCTCCCCCTCTCTCCCGGTGGCCCCGGAACGCCGCCGGGGCCATCATCGTGTGACGACGATCTACACCAACACCTCCGTCATCTTCACCAACATCTTCATCACCTTCCCCCATCTATCTACAGTGGTCCACTCTCCCGCAACCCGCTGTACCCTCTACTTGAACATGGTGCTTTATGCTTCATATTATTATCCAATGATGTGTTGCCATCCTATGATGTCTGAGTAGATTTTCATTGTCCTATCGGTAATTGGTGAATTGCTATGATTGGTTTAATTTGCTTGTAGTTATGTTGCTGTCCTTTGGTGCCCATCATATGAGCGCGCGCGTGGATCACACCATAGGGTTAGTTGTATGTTGATAGGACTATGTATTGGAGGGCAAGACTGACAGAAGCTTCAACCTAGTATAGAAATTGATGCATACGGGATAGAAGGGGGAGCAATATATCTTAATGTATAGTGGAGTTTTACCTTAATGAACATTAGTAGTTGTGGATGCTTGCTAATAGTTCCAATCATAAGTGCATAGAATTCCAAGTCAGGGATGACATGCTAGCAGTGGCCTCTCCCACATAAAACTTGTTGTCGGTCTAGTAGAGTAGTCAATTTCTTAGGGACAATTTCGCAACTCCTACCACCACTTTTCCATACTCGCTATACTAACTTTATTGCTTCTTTACCTAAACAGACCCTAGTTTTTATTTATGTGCTCTTTATATTCTTGCAAACCTATCTTGTTACACCTACAAAGTACTTCTAGTTTTATACTTGTTCTAGGTAAAGCGAACGTCAAGCGTGCGTAGAGTTGTATCAGTGGTCGATAAAACTTGAGGGAATATTTGTTCTACCTTTAGCTCCTCGTTGGGTTTGACACTCTTACTTACCGAAAGAGGCTAAAATTGACCCCACATACTTGTGGATTATCAGTTATATGCACGAGTAGAACACAAAGAGTTGTGGGCGATAATAGTCATACTGCTTACCAGCAACGTCTTACTTTGATTCGGTGGTATTGTTGGATGAAGCGGCCTGGACCGACATTACATGACCGCGTTCATGAGACTGGTTCTACCGACGTGCTTCGCACACAGGTGGCTAGCGGGTGTCTTTTTCTCCAACTTTAGTTGAACCGAGTTTGACTACGGTCGGTCCTTGTTGAAGGTTAAAACATCACACTTGACGAAAAATTGTTGTGGTTTTGATGCGTACGTCAGAACGGTTCTTGCTAGAAGCCCGTAGCAGCCACTTAAAACTTGCAACAACAAAGTATAGGACGTCTAACTTGTTTTCGCAGGGCATGTTGTGATGTTATATGGTTAAGACATGATGAGATATAAATTGTTGTATGAGATGATCATGTTTTGTAAAAGTTATCGGCAACTGGTAGGAGCCTTATGGTTGTTGCTTTATTGTATGAAATGCAATCGCCATGTAATTGCTTTACTTTATCACTAAGTGGTAGCAATAGTCGTAGAAGCAATAGTTGGCGAGACGACAACGATGCTATGATGGAGATCAAGGTGTCAAGCCGGTGAAGTTGGAGATCATGACGGTACTTTGGAGATGGAGATCAAAGGCACAAGATGATGATGGCCATATCATGTCACATATTTTGATTACATGTGATGTTCATCCTTTATGCATCTTATTTTGCTTAGAATGGCGGTAGCATTATAAGATGATATCTCACTAAATTTCAAGGTACAAGTGTTCTCCCTGAGTATGCACCGTTGCTACAGTTTGTTGTGCCGAGACACCACATGATGATCGAGTGTGATAAGCTCTACGTTCACATACAACGGGTGCAAGCCAGTTTTGCACATGCAGAATACTCGGGTTAAACTTGACTTGCCTAGCATATGCAGATATGGCCTCAGAACACTGAGACCGAAAGGTCGAATGGGAATCATATAGTAGATATGATCAGATGTTCACCATTGAAAACTACTCCATCTCACGTGATGGTCGGACATGGTTTAGTTGATATGGATCACATGATCATTTTGATGACTAGAGGGATGTCTATCTAAGTGGGAGTTCTTAAGTAATAAGATTAATTAAACTTTAATTTATCATGAGCTTAGTACCTGATAGTATTTGCATGTCTATGTTGTTGTAGATCAATGGCCCGTGCTACCGTTCCCTTGAATTTTAATGCGTTCTTAGATAAATCTAAGTTGAAACATGATGGTAGCAACTACACGGACTGGGTCCATAACTTGAGGATTATCCTCATTGCTGCATAGAAGAATTAGGTCCTGGAAGCACCGCTAGCTGCAAGACCCGCTGCAGTAGCTACGCCGGACGTTGTGAATGTCTGGCAGAGCAAAGTTGATGACTACTCGATAGTTCAGTGTGCCATGCTTTACGGCTTAGAATCGGGACTTCAAAGGCGTTTTGAACGTCATGGAGGAGATGTTCCAGGAGTTGAAGTTAATATTTAAAGCAAATGCCCGAATTGAGAGATATGAAGTCTCCAATAAGTTCTATAGCTGCAAAATGGAGGGGAATTGATCTGTTAGTGAACATATACTCAGAATGTCTGGGTACCACAACCACTTGACTCAACCGGGAGTTAGTCTTTCTGATGATAGTGTCACTAGTACAACGAGCTCCTAAACAAATGGTTTTTAACCCCTTTCCGCGACGGCTTTTGGAGCCATCGCCAAGTGAGTGTGGACGATAGGGCGGTCCTTCCCACATGACCCAGAAACCATCGGGGATATGCCCTCCTGGCACACACGTTCGGCAAAATGAGGTCGTGTGCGACAGGCGAGCGCTCAAATATGGAAATACGTACAGTAGAGCTAAGAAATACAATTATACGACGAAATTGTTTCTGGTCACAAGTACATCCCACACAGTCAGTCCCCGCTAAACGTTTCCTTTCGTATGTACATCCCACACAGTCGCTCCAAGGAAAACGTTTCTGTTCACAGGTACATTGCACACAATTTTTCCCGTTAAATCGCTTGCGTTATTGAATATATCACACACGGTCCATGGAAGAAGCTGTGTGGCAAAGGCTGTCTATCACACATAGTTTTCATGTGGTAAACATTTGCGCAAGGTGGCCTAACGCAAACAGTTTTCAAGAGAAAGTCGTGTGTGATTGTTCATTGATCCAACATGGTTTATTCCTAGAAACTATGTGCGTTGCCTGAGGTCATCGCCCTCGGTATTTTTTCAATAACCATTTGCAATAGCAAAACCCAATTAGCAGGCTAATTATCCGATTACTCATAATCCATTTATTAATCTAATTGACAGTTCAAATTAAGCTCACAATATATTTCATTTTCATAATTGAAATACATCAGAGTACAACATCATATAGCTTCAGCACTCAGCTACCCCATTACACAACTACACCAGGACCAAGTTTCACATGCAACATCTATAACCTTTTGAAATTAGCATCATAGACGGTACATAGACAGATGTATCTCATCTGGAAAACTGCTAAAACAGAAGGCGAATATTGAGCCTTCATTGATGTTGAAGGTCTTTGTAACTTTAGGCCAATGTCTGTGGATGATTGACCGTCCATCCTTCGTCCTCTTCGGGAACACTTCAATATTGAACCGTGGGTGTTGTATGAACTGCTTTGGAAAGGCCTGAAAACAAGGATGTGCATAAATATCTTCTCTATGTTGGAAATGGGGCAAAGGAATAAAAAAGGCAAGGTATAATAATTAGTACCATCATGTAGTGAACTGATGTCTTCTTCATTGTGCAGACAAAGATCTTGTTGTTTCTTGTCGCTAATTTCTTTATCCTAACAATCTTTCTGAGTTTCTTGACTTGACTGATATTCATGGACAACTCATTTCCCCATATGCAAAAAGGGTCGAACAATGGGTCAAAACCTTTGACAGCAGGACCTACATGTGCAAGACCAAATTGTTAAAAACCTAAATATTAGAATGGTTCCTGCAATTGCACAATAATGTGCTATTAGACAATGGACCATGCACGTGCTAACCTCGATTGTAAACCTCAGTGCTTCCCATTGTTTCCCTGCAACACATATAAGGTAGTTAGTCATCAGTTTAAGTAAGGGTTCACATGCTATCAGTAAAATATGTTGATGAAAAATAATCACACTGCAGATTCATCAGATTAATTGAAGCCACACGGAAAACCCATTTATCCAAACCAATCATGATTAAGAACTAGGAAATATAGCACATGTATATGTTTCTCATGTATTAAGTGCAGCCAAATTCGATTTATTCCTCACATGCACAACAATACAAAATTCTACCCATGACAATTGGACATCGCATTGCAGAATTGAACCAAGCAGTTAACTAAACACCACAACAAATGAACCAAACATTAACTAAGCACCACATTGCACAATATAACATACTCCTAATAGAAGATCAGAAAGTTAACCAAACAGTTAACTGCAGCCAATTGTAGCAATTGTATTTGTTTCTCATGTATTTACTACAGCCAAATTCAATTTATTCCTCACATGGCATACAATAACAGAATGCACCCACAATTTTGTAAAGATAAATTCGATTTATTTCTCACATGGAAGACAATAAAAAATTGTAGCCTGAAGAATTGAACATCACATTTGCAGAATCGAACCAAACAGTTAACTGAAGACGACAACTAATTAACAAAACAGTTAATAAGTGAGCACCACACTGCACGACATATAGAACATATACACTAGAGCAACAGATTGCATGGTAAAATTAGATAGCACAATTCACTAGAATTTGTGAAGGAAAGGCAGGAGCAGCACACCCAACGGGTAAACCGAGCATGCTTAACCGGCATAGCTAGCAAATGGTAAGGTGCTCCTTCAAGATCTGGGGGTCGGCACAAATAGCAGCCATCGCGACCTCATCCGTGCATGGGGTCGCGATTTGCTTCTCCGCTGCCAAATGCTCCTTGAGGTCCTGGCTATACTGCGTGCACCATGTCTTAGGCCGGCGCTTTTTTGGTGGAGGGGTCGATGATTTGGGTGGAAGGTGTCGTGCTCGTGCCGACGGTAGGGGCATGTGGGATGTGGAAGGAGGAGGATGGGGGTCGGGTGTGGATTACCTGCCTGGTTAGGCGACGCCGAGGAGCATGAAGGAGGGTCATCGGCGAGGAGGCGGCAACGCTGCAAGCAAGGAGTGAAGGTTTCAACTTGGAAAGGAAGGCGGAAAGAGGGGAAATGTGGCTTTTGGTAAGGGGAGGGGGCAGGGAGGTAGATATTTCTACGAAAGCCGAAAATTTGGAATCGCTTCAGCCAAAAAACTGGCGCGCAAAGTGTCATCAGACACGGTCCCTTATTCAGACACGGTCCGAAGATATTTTGTGCTGCATCTCACATGGTCGGTTATAATAAACTGTGTTGGATCTACTTGATTTTTCGTCTTGATTTGAATTACATAATGCAGTCACAGCAGCCATTGGACAGTGTTTGAATTGCTAGACCTTTTATCTGCAGTGATCATAAAAGAATTGGAATTATTCAGGGTTCGTTTGGACATTTTTATGCATTAAGTGAGTTTTCAATGCATTTATGTGCATAATTCAAATTTGAACTACATGCACATGCTCCAGTGCATAGAAATTCTTTGAAAAATCAAATCTTTGTTCTTGGGTGTATGCTTAGGTCCCATGCAAGAAATGGGAATGAATTTCAAACACCATGGCACCATTGATTGCCGGCAAAACATTGAGATGCCTGGTTTTTAAATTCTGGTAAATCCAAAACTCATCTGAAATTCATGAAACTTGGCCTGGTATCATGGAGCAGCATCAACATGCCGTGGTAAATTTTTTGTCCCAATTGGGGCATGTTTGGGTATATGCTTCTCACAAACCGGAGCTTCTCACAACAAGCATGATGGTTTTCGGTAGGGAACGTCCCACCTTTGGGGACGAAACAATATCCATTGCCTCTTATTGCTTTCAAATTTTTTTCTCGTGTCAACATAGAACAACAGGAGTGTTGTGTTAAATTTTGTGATTTTTGGGGTTCGTTTGGACATTTTTATGCATTAAGTGAGTTTTCAATGCATTTATGTGCATAATTCAAATTTGAACTACATGCGCATGCTCGAGTGCATATAAATTGGTTGAAAAATCAAATCTGTGTCCTTGGGTGCATGCTTAGGTCCCATCAAGAAATGGGAATGAATTTCAAACACTAGGGCACCGTTGATTGCCGGCAAAACATTGAGATGCCTGGTTTTTAAATTGTAGTAAATCCAAAACTCATTTGAAATTCATGAAACTTGGCATGCTATCATGGAGCGGCATCAACATGCTGTGGTACAAATTTTGTCCCATTTGGGGCAGGTTTGGGTATATGCTTCTCACAAACCGGAGCTTCTCACAACAAGCATGATGGTTTTCGGTAGGGAACGTCCTACCTTTGGGGACGAAACGATATCCATTGCCTCTTATTGCTTTCAAATTTTTTTCTCGTGTCAACATAGAACAACATGAGTGTTTTGTGCATTTTTGTGCTTTTTCGGGGTTCGTTTAGACATTTTTATGCATTAGCTGAGTTTTCAATGCATTTATGTGCACAATTCAAATTTGAACTACATGCACATGCTCCAGTGCATATAAATTGGTCGAAAAATCAAATCGGTGTCCTTGGGTGCATGCTTAGGTCCCATGCAAGAAATGGGAATGAATTTCAAACACTAGGGCACCGTTGATTGCCGGCAAAACATTGAGATGCCTGGTTTTTAAATTCTAGTAAATCCAAAACTCATATGAAATTCATGAAACTTGGCATGTTATCATGGAGCGGTGTCAACATGCCGTGGTACAAATTTTGCCCCATTTGGGGCAGGTTTGGGTATATGTGATAATCCCTAAGTGCAGGGAATCATTGTAGAAATTCCCAAAGGTGGAAGTGATAAGTATGGAGTGTCGAACCCACAAGGAGCTAAAGGTAAGATCAATATTCTCTCAAGTCCTATCTCCCACTGATATGACTCTATGTACACCGAGCATTTGCTTCCAACTAGAAACAAGAAATAAAACTACGTTGTGGGTATGGAGAGGATAACTTTGCATGATATCGGAGAGCTAAAATATAAAAGTAGGTGTTGTTATCATAAAGTTAGAATATATTACTAAATATTATAAATAGCGAGTGTGGAATAATGATGGGTCGATGTGCGGAATTGTCTTAGGCAATTGTTAACAAGACATGTAGTCGTAATTTCAATTTCATATGAGGGAGAGGCATAAGCTAACATAGTTTTTCTTCTTGGATCATATGCACTTATGATTGGAACTCTAGCAAGCATTCGCAACTACTAAAGATCATTAAGGTAAAACCCAACCATAGCATTAAAGCATCAAGTCCCCTTTATCCCATACGCAACAACCCCCTTGCTCGGGTTTATGCTTCTGTCACTCAAGCAACCCACTATAAGTGAATCATGAACGTATTGCAACACCCTACAGCGGGAATCCCTCACGCTTGCGCGACACATAGGTCACAATAGGATAGCACCAAAATAAAACATACAACTCGTACCAATCTAGATCATCAATCAACCCAAAGAAAAAGGATATCTACTCAAAACATCATAGGATGGCAACACATCATTGGATCATAATATGTGGCATAAAGCACCATGTTCAAGTAGGGATTACAGAGGGGTGCGGGAGAGTCGAACGCGTAAAAGAGATGAGGCTGGTGATGATGATGGTGATATTGATGATGACGATCACCGCGGCGATGATTCCCCTCCTGATGGCACTCCGGTGCCACCAAGAGAGAGGAGGAGAGGTTCTCCCCCTTGTGCTTCCTCCTCCATGGCCTCCCTCTTGGATGGGGAGAGGTTCTCCCTCTGGTCCTCGGCCTTCATGATGATGATGGCCCCTCCAGGATCCTCCTCCATAGCCTCTGGTGATGATGGCCCCCTCCAGCAGGGTGCTAGAGAGGGCCTAAATTGATTTTTCTCGTGGCTACAGAGGCTTGCGGCGGCGAAACTTCCGATCTATGTTATTTTCTAGAGGTTTGGGCATTTATAGGAGAGGTTGGCGTCGAGAACAAGTCAGGGGGCCCCACGGGAAGTCCACGAGGCACAGGGGCGCGCCCAGGGGGTGGGTGCGCCCCCAACCTCGTGGGGCCCACGGGACTCCCCTCCGGTAGATTTTTATTCCAGTATTTTTTATATTTTCCATAAAAATTCTCCGTTGATTTTCCTCACATTCCTACAAATTTTATTTATGCACAAAAACAATGCCACGGTAGTTCTACTGAAAACAACATCAGTCCGTGTTAGTTCTAATCAAATCATACCAAAATCATATAAAACTATTGTAAACGTGGCACGAATACTTCACAAATTATAGATACATTGTAGACGTATCAGCATCCGCAAGCTTAATTCCTGCTCATCCTCGAGTAGGTAAATGATAAAAGAAATAATGTATGAAGTGTGAATGCTAGCAAGTGCATAAATTTGATCAATGATAGTTCCAATCACTTTTTATAGCATCATTATATATCATAATAGTAGCTCAACTCATAAAACTTGTCATGATCAAGTAACAAGCTATTCACATGTTAAAGTATAGATAATAAACTTTCTTGAGAACTAACAAACTGTCCTCTTAGTCATCAAACAATTGCAATTCATCTTATTTTCGGGAAGAGTTTATGTAAGAGCTTTGATTCAGCAAACTCCACATACTCAACTATCATTTAATCTTTCATAATTGCTAATACTCATGTGATATTAATGGGTTCAAAGTTTTAATCGGACACAGAGAAAGACAGGGGCTTATATTTTCGCCTCCCAACCTTTTACCTCAAGGGTAATGTCAACAATAATAATTTATGAAAACCTACATCCAAGTGGATATATATATCCGGATCGCTCCAACACAAAGTGCTTGCCAAAGGAAAAAAAGTGTAAAAAGGAAAGGTGATGATCACCGTGACTCTTGTATTAAGGGTTGAAGGTAAAAGTAAAAGATAGGCCCTTCGCAGAGGGAAGCAGAGGTTGTCATGCGCTTTTATGGTTGAATGCATAAAATCTTAATGCAAAAGAACTTCACTTTATATTGCCTCTTGTGATAAAGACCTTTATTATGCAGTCCGTCGCTTTTATTTCTTCCCTATCACAAGTTCTTATAAAGCTTATTTTCTTCGCACTAATAGATCATACATATTTAGGGAGCAATTTTTAATGCATGCACCGATGACAACTTACTTGAAGGATCTTAATCAATCCATAGGTAGGTATGGTCGACTCTCATGACAAAACTGGTTTAAGGAATGTTTGGAAGCACAAGTAGTATCTCTACTTGGTGCAAAGAATTTGGCTAGCATGAGAGGGAAAGGCAAGCTCAACATGTTGGATGATACAAGACAATACAACGTTTCGGATATAGGGAAACATAACCCATTAAGTTGTCTTCCTTGTCCAACATCAACCTTTTAGCATGTCATATTTTAATGAGTGCTCACAATTGCAAAAGATGTCCAAGATAGTATATTTATATGTGAAATCTCTCTTCCTTCAATATTCTTTCATGAATTGTTCAAGTGACCAATTCTACGTTTGCTAACTTCCAATAAGTTTACTACATATACTTATTATGTGTGAAGTCATTACTCCCCATGTTGTAAGCATATGAAATGTATATAAATTCAGATTTATGATAATTCAATTCATTCAACCATTTACTCATAGGATATATGTGAAGCACGTGAGTAAATGACAAACTACTCCAAAAAGATATAAGTGAAGAATACTGAGTAGTCAAATAATTAAATAGCCATGGGAGGATTCTTTTTCATTCAAGATTTCAGATCCAAATATTTTATTCAAACAGCAAGTAAAATTGAAAATTCGCTCCAAGCAAAACACATATCATGCGACGAATAAAAATATAGCTCCGAGTAAGGTATACCGATAGTTTTGAAGACAAAAGAGGGGATGCCTTCCGGGGCATCCCCAAGCTTAGGCGGTGCCTTGGGCATCCCCAATCTTAGGGTCTTTCCACTCCTTATTCTCCTCATATCGATATCTCGCCCAAAGCTTATAAACTTCAATCACACAAAACTTAACGAAACTTCGTGAGATAGGTTATTTATGATAAAGAGTAAACCATTCACTTTGGTACTGTCAAAGACAAGGTTCATAATTATTCTCACACAATGCCTACTGTGCCATATCATTTATACAATTTATATTGAGAAATATAAGCCATAGAAACTAGAAAACAAGCAAACTATGTAATGAAAAGAAAATATGTCAGAAACAGAACAGTTTGTAATGATCTGAACACCAACCATACTTCTGCTACTCCAAAGATTCTGATAAATTGGTGGACGTGAGGAATTTGTCTATTAATCTTCTGAAAAAATAATCAACTCAATTGCACTCTTCTGTAAAAAATGGCAGCTAATCTCGTGAGTCCAAAGTTTCTGTTTTTTATAGCAAGATCACATTAACTTTCACCCAAGTCTTCCCAAAGGTCTTACTTGGCACTTTATTGAAACAAAAGCTATAATACATGATTAATACAGTAGCTTAATCATGAGAACACACAAAAACAGTAAGGGTAAATATTGGGTTGTCTCCCAACAAGCGCTTTTCTTTAATGCCTTTTAGCTAGGCATGATGGTTTCAATGATGCTCACATAAAAGATAAGAATTGAAACATAAAGAGAGCATCATGAAGAATATTACTAGAACATCTAACCTAACCCACTTCCTATGCCTAGAAATTTTGTGAGCACACAATTTATAGGAACAAGAACAACTAACATAGGAAGGCAAAACAAGTATAACTTCATAACTTTAAGCACATAGAGAGGAAACTTGATATTATTGCAACTCTTACAAGCATGTATTCCTCCCTCATAATGATTTTCGGTAGACTCATGAATGAGTTAAACAATATAACCAGCACATAAAGCATTCTGTTCATGATCTACGAGCATAGAAATTTTACTACTCTCCACATAAGCAAAATTCTCCTCATTCGGAATAGTGGGAGCAAACTTGTTCTAAATCCACTTTAGATGATAGTATTATTCATACTCCAAAAGATATAAGTGAAGTTCATGGAGCATTCTACAATTAATATAGACTAACCAATATCCAAGCTCAATATATATAAGTGAAGCACACGAAGCATTCTATAAAACCATACTCAAAAGATTTAAGTGAAGCACAAAGAGCAATTCTATAAGATCATACTTAAAAGATATAAGTGAAGCACATGATGTATTATATAAATCAATAAAGGTCTATCTCATACTAGCATGGTTCTTAAAGGAAAAACAAAAACACAAATGACACAAATTATGTGAACAAAACAAAAACTGAGGTATACCGATAATTGTTGAAGAAGAAGGATGGGATGCCAACTGGGGCATCCCCAAGATTAGATGCTTGAGTATCCTTGAAATATTTACTTGGGGTTCCTTGGGAATCCCCAATCTTGAGTTCTTGCCTCTCTTTATTCTTCTCATATTGATAGCTCCTCGATCTTCGAACACTTCATCCACACAAAACTTTAACAATAACTTTGTGAGATCCGTTAGTGTAATAAAGCAAATCACTACCTTTAGGTGCTGTTGAAAACTTATTCCAATTTCATATTAGAACTATATCTACTGTATTCCAACTTCACCATGGTTCATACCCCCCGATACTACCCATAAATTCATCAAAATAAGCGAACAACTCATAGAAAACAGAATCTGTCAAAAACAGGATAGTCTGTAGTAATATGGAAGTTTAGTAAACTTCTGTAACTCCAAAAAATTCTAGAAATAACATGAAACTTTAAAAAATTTATACAGAAGTAATGTGCAAAAAGTTTCAGACCCATTTGACCTTCCAGTAAAAAATGTAAAATCACGCGCTACAGCCAAAGTTTCTGTTTTTGTACTGTACATAGTAAACAAGCAATCTAATCATCCTAAAACCGAAGGTTGGCACATTATTTTTATAATACAATGGATATTTACAAGGGGATAATTATTTTCAGAGAAGCTTCCATGAAAAAATTTACATTGTTTCCATGATCACGAACACAAGTGCTCAAGGTCGACCCTCATTTCTTCAATGCATAATCTTCCAATAACTTCTCTTATTGAAAAACCTTTTAGGTATGAGAGGCAAGTATATTTTTTATATTTTCATTTTTTTTAATTTTTTTTATGTTTCACCCACAACTAAACAGAAACAAAAAAGGAAAAACAAAATCTACTTAGTGAAGAAATCAAACAAGCACACACGAGAATATCAACCCCATGCTATTGCTCCCCGGCAACGGCGCTAGAAAAGAGCTTGATAATCCCCAAGTGCAGGGAATCATCGTAGCAATTCCCAAAGGTGGAACTGATAAGTATGGAGTGTCTAACCCACAAGGAGCTAAAGGTAAGATCAATATTCTCTCAAGTCCTATCTGCCACTGATACGACTTTACGTACACCGAGTGTTTGCTTCCAACTAGAAACGAGAAATAAAACTACATTGTGGGTATGAAGAGGATAACTTTGCATGATGCCGGAGAGCTAAAATATAGAAGTAGGTGTTTTTATCATACAGTTAGAATATATTACTAAATATTATAAATAGCGAGTGTGGAATAATGATGGGTTGGTGTGCTGAATTGTCTTAGGCAATTGTTAACAAGACCGGTAGTCGTCATTGTAATTTCATATGAGGGAGATGCATAAGCTAACATACTTTCTCTTCTTGGATCATATGCACTTATGATTGGAACTCTAGCAAGCATCCACAACTACTCAATGTCATTAAGGTAAAACCCAACCATATTAAAGCATCAAGTCCCCTTTATCCATACGCGACAACCCCCTTACTCGGGTTTATGCTTCTGTCACTCAAGCAACCCACTATAAGCGAATCATGAACGTATTGCAACACCCTACAGCGGGAATCCCTCATGCTTGCATGACATGGAGGTCACAATAGGACAGCACCAAAATAAAACATACAACTCATACCAATCTAGATCATCAATCAACCCAAGACAAAGGATATCTACTCAAAACATCATAGGATGGCAACACAGCATTGGATCATAATATGTGGCATAAAGCACCATGTTCAAGTAGGGATTACAGCAGGGTGCGGAAGAGTGGACCGTGTAAAAGAGATGAGGATGGTGATGATGATGGTGATGTTGATGTTGATGATGATGATCACCACGGGGATGATTCCCCTCCCGATGGCACTCCGGTGCCACCGAGAGAGAGAAGGAGAGGTACTCCCCCTTGTGCTTCCTCCTCCATGGCCTCCCCCTGGATGGGGAGAGCTTCTCCCTCTGGTCCTTGGCCTTCATGGTGATGATGGCCCCTCCGGGATCCTCCTCCATAGCCTTCGGTGATGATGGCCCCCTCCGGCAGGGTGCCATAGAGGGCCTAGACTGATTTCTCGTGGTTACAAAGGCTTGCGGTGGCGGAACTTCCGATCTAGGTTATTCTCTAGAGGTTTGGAAATTTATAGGAGAGGTTGGCATCGAGAAAAAGTCAGGGGGGCCCACGGGAAGTCCACGAGGCACAGGGGCGCACCCCACCCTTGTGGGGCCCATGGGACTGCCCTCCGGTAGATTTTTGTGCCAGTATTTTTTATATTTTCCAGAAAATTCTCCGTTGATTTTCATCGCATTCTGAGAACTTTTATTTCTACACAAGAACAACACCACGGTAGTTCTGCTGAAAGCAATGTCTGTCTGGGTTAGTTCTAATCAAATCATACCAAAATCATATAAAACTATTGTAAACATGGCATGAATACTTCATAAATTATAGATACGTTGGAGACTGATATGTCCATTTTGCATCATGCTTTTATATCGATATTTATTGCATTATGGGCTGTTATTACACATTATGTCACAATACTTATGCCTATTCTCTCTTATTTTACAAGGTTTACATGAAGAGGGGAAATGCCGGCAGCTGGAATTCTGGGCTGGAAAAGGAGCAAATATTAGAGACCTATTCTGTACATCTCCAAAAGTCCTGAAACTCCACGGGAGCACTTTTCAGAATATAAAAAAATATTGGGCGCAAGAAGTACCAGAGGGGGCCACCCACTAGCCACGAGGGTGGGGGCGCACCCTACCCCCTGGGCGCGCCCCTGCCTCGTGGGCCCCCTGGTGGCCCTCCGATGCCAATCTTTGGCTATATGGAGTCTTTCGTCCGAGAAAAAATCATAAGCAAGCTTTCGGGAAGAAACTCCGCCGCCACGAGGCGGAACCAATCTAGGGCTCCGGTAAAGCTGTTCTGCCGGGGAAAGTTCCCTCCGGGAGGGGGAAATCATCGCCATCATCATCACCAACGATCCTATCATCGGGAGGGGGTCAATCTCCATCAACATCTTCACTAGCACCATCTCATTTCAAACCCTAGTTCATCTCTTGTTTCCAATCTTTGTATCCAAACCTCAGATTGGTACCTGTGGGTTGCTAGTAGTGTTGATTACTCCTTGTAGTTGATGCTAGTTGGTTTACTTGGTGGAAGATCATATGTTCAGATCCATTATGCATATTAATACCCCTCTAATTATGAACATGAATATGCTCTGTGAGTAGTTACGTTTGTTCATGAGGACATGTGAGAAGTCTTGCTATAAGTAGTCATGTGAATTTGGTATTCGTTCGATATTTTGATGAGATGTATGTTGTCATCCCTCTAGTGGTGTCATGTGAACGTCAAATACATGACACTTCACCATTGTTTGGGCCTAGAGGAAGGCATTGGGAAGTAATAAGTAGATGATGGGTTGCTAGAGTGACAGAAGCTTAAACCCTAGTTTATGCGTTGCTTCGTAAGGGGCTGATTTGGATCCATATGTTTCATGCTATGGTTAGGTTTACCTTAATACTTCTGTTGTAGTTGCGGATGCTTGCAATAGGGGTTAATCATAAGTGGGATGCTTGTACAAGTAAGGAAAGCACCAAAGCACCAGTCCACCCACATATCAAATTATCAAAGTACCGAACGCGACTCATATGAGCGTGATGAAAACTAGCTTGACGATAATTCCCATGTGTCCCCGGGAGCGCTTTCCTTCATATAAGAGTTTGTCCAGGCTTGTCCTTTGCTACAAAAAGGATTGGGCCATCTTGCTGCACCTTATTTACCTTTATTACTTGCTACTCGTTACAAATTACCTTATCACAAAACTATCTGTTACCGATAATTTCAGTGCTTATAGAGAATACCTTACTGAAAATTGCTTATCGTTTCCTTTTGCTCCTCGTTGGGTTCGACACTCTTACTTATCAAAAAGCTACGATAGATCCCCTACACTTGTGGGTCATCAAGACTCTTTTCTGCGCCTTGCCGGGGAGTGAAGCCCCTTTGGTAGGTGGAATTTGGTAAGGAAAAAATTTATATAGTGTGCTGAAACTTACTATCACTTGTTACTATGGAACATAATCCTTTGAGGGGCTTGTTCGGGGTATCTTCACCCCGACCAGTAGAGCAAAGAGTTGCCCCTCAACCTACTGAACCTACTGAAAATGTTTACTTTGAAATTCCTTCGAGTATGATAGAGAAACTGCTAGCTAATCCTTTTGCAGGAGATGGAACATTGCATCCCGATTTACACTTAATCTATGTGGATGAAGTTTGTGGATTATTTAAGCTTGCAGGTATGCCCGAGGATGTTATCAAGAAGAAGGTTTTCCCTTTATCTGTGAAGGGAGATGCATTGACATGGTATAGGCTATGTGATTATATGGGATCATGGTACTACAAGCGATTGAAATTGGAATTTCACCAGAAGTTTTATCCTATGCATCTTGTTCATCGTGATAGTAATTATATATGTAATTTTTGGCCTCGCGAAGGAGAAAGCATCGCTCAAGCTTGGAGGAGGCTTAGTCAATGTTATATTTATGCCCCAATCATGAACTCACAAGAGAAATGATTATTCAAAAAATTTATGCTCGGCTTTCTCTCAGTAATCGCTCCATGCTCGATACTTCTTGTACTAGATCTTTTATGATGAAGACTATTGAATTCAAATGGGATTTATTGGAGAGAATTAAACGCAACTCTGAAGATTGGGACCTCGACGAAGGTAAGGAGTCAGGTATAACACCTAAGTTTGATTGTGTTAAATCTTTTATGGATACCGATGCATTTCATGAATTTAGCACTAAATATGGACTTGACTCTGAGATAGTAGCTTCTTTCAGTGAATCATTTGCTACTCATGTTGATCTCCCTAAGGATAAGTGGTTTAAATATAATCCTCCCATTGAAGTAAAAGTAGTTGCACCTATTAAAGTTGAAAAAATGATTATCACTTATAATGATCCTGTTGTTCCTACTGCTTATGTTGAGAAACCACCTTTCCCTGTTAGAATAAAGGATCATGCTAAAGTTTCAACTGTAGTAAACAAAAGTAATATTAGGACACACAAACCCCCTGGGCAAGTTAAACTTGAACCTAATATTGCTATGGTTAAAGATCTCTTGGTCGATAATATTGATGGGCATGTTATTTACTTCTGTGATGAGACTGCTAGAATTGCTAGACCTGATACTAAAAATAAATATAGACCTATTGTAGGCATGCCTGTTATTTTTGTTAAAATAGGAGATCATTGCTATCATGGCTTATGTGATATGGGTGCTAGTGCAAGTGCAATACCTCATTCCTTATACAAAGAAATTATGCATGATATTGCACCTGCTGAGATAGAAGATATCGATGTTACCATTAAGCTTGCCAATAGAGATACTATTTCACCAATTGGGATTGTTAGAGATGTCGAAGTCTTGTGTGGGAAGGTTAAATATCCTACTGATTTTCTTGTTCTTGGTTCCCCACAAGATAGCTTTTGTCCCATTATATTTGGTAGACCCTTCTTGAATACTGTTAATGCTAAGATAGACCGTAATAAGGATATTGTTTCTGTTGGTTTAGGGGATATGTCTCATGAGTTTAATTTTGTTAAGTTTCGTAGACAACCCCGTGATGAGGAATTGCCTAGTAAAGATGAAATTATTGGTCTTGCTTCCATTGTCGTGCCTCCTAATGATCCATTAGAACAATATTTACTAGACCATGAAAATGATATGTTTATGAATGAAAGAAGGGAAATAGACGAAGTATTCTTTAAACAGGGACCTATTCTGAAACACAACTTGCTTGTTGAAATCCTAGGGGATCCTCCTCCACCCAACGGTGATCCTGTGTTTGAGCTTAAACCATTACCTGATACTCTTAAATATGCTTATCTTGATGAAAAGGAGATATATCATGTTATTATTAGTGCTAACCTTTCAGAGCATGAAGAAGAGAGATTATTGAAAACTCTGAAGAAGCACCGTGCTGCTATTGGATATAATCTTGATGCTCTTAAGGGCATTAGTCCCACTCTATGTCAACACAAAATAAATTTGGAGAAAGACGCCAAACCAGTTATTGATCACCAACGACGGCTGAATCCTAAGATGAAAGAAGTGGTAAGAAAGGAAATATTAAAGCTCCTTGAGGCAGGTATAATTTATCCCGTTGCTGATAGTTAGTGGGTAAGTCCTGTCCATTGTGTCCCTAAGAAGGGAGGTATTACTTTTGTTCCTAATGATAAAGATAAATTGATCCTGCAAATAATTATTACAGGTTATAGGATGGTAATTGATTTCCGCAAATTAAATAAAGCTACTAAAAAAGATCATTACCCTTTGCCTTTCATTGATCAAATGCTAGAAAGATTATCCAAACATACACATTTTTGCTTTCTAGATGGTTACTCTGGCTTCTCTCAAATACCTGTATCAGCTGATGATCAAGAAAAAGACTACTTTTACTTGCCCTTTCGGTACCTTTGCTTATAGACGTATGCCTTTTGGTTTTTGTAATGCACCTACTACCTTTCAAAGATGCATGATGGCTATATTCTCTGACTTTTGTGAAAATATTTGTGAGGTTTTCATGGACGATTTCTCTGTTTATGGATCCTCTTTTGATGATTACATGAGCAACCTTGATCGAGTTTTGCAGAGATGTGAAGAAACTAATCTTGTCTTGAACTGGGAGAAGTGCCACTTTATGGTTAATGAAGGTATTGTCTTGGGGCACAAAATTTCTGAAAGAGGTATTGAAGTTGGTAAAGCTAAAGTTGATGCTATTGAAAAGATGTCGTGTCCCAAGGACATCAAAGGTATAAGAAGTTTCCTTGGTCATGCCGGTTTTTATAGGAGGTTCATTAAGGACTTCTCAAAAATTTCCCAGCCTTTGACTAATATATTACAAAAAGATATTCCTTTTGTCTTTGATGATGATTGTGTAGGAGCATTCGAAGTACTTAAGAAAGATATGATTTCTGCACCTATTGTTCAGCCACCTGATTGGAATTTACCTTTTGAAATTATGTGTGATGCTAGTTATTATGCTGTAGGTGCTGTTCTAGGGCAAAGAGTTGATAAGAAACTAAATGTTATCCAATATGCTAGTAAAACTCTAGATAGTGCCCAGAGAAATTATGCTACTACTGAAAAAGAATTTTTAGCAGTTGTTTTTCTTGTGATAAGTTCAGACCTTATATTGTTGATTCTAAAGTAACTATTCACACTGATCATGCTGCTATTAAATACCTTATGGAAAAGAAAGATGCTAAACCTAGACTTATTAGATGGGTTCTCTTGCTACAAGAATTTGATTTGCATATTATTGATAGAAAGGGAGCTGAGAACCCCGTTGCAGACAACTTGTCTAGGTTAGAGAATGTTCTTGATGACCCACTACCTATTGATGATAGCTTTCCTGATGAACAATTAGCTATCATAAATGCTTCTCATACTGCTCCATGGTATGCTGATTATGAAAATTATATTGTTGCTAAATTTATACCACCTAGTTTCACATACCAGCAAAAGAAAAAGTTCTTCTATGATTTAAGACATTACTTCCGGGATGACCCACACCTCTATAAAGAAGGAGTAGATGGTGTTATTAGACATTGTGTACCTGAGCATGAACAGGAACAAATCCTACGCAAGTTTCACTCCGAGGCTTATGGAGGACACCACGCTGGAGATAGAACTGCACACAAGGCATTGCAATCCATTTTTTATTGGCCTACTCTCTTCAAGGATGCCCGTAAGTTTGTCTTATCTTGTGATGAATGTCAAAGAATTGGTAATATTAGTAGACATCAAGAAATGCCTATGAATTATTCACTTGTTATTGAACCATTTGATATTTGGGGCTTTGATTATATGGGACCTTTTCCTTCTTCTAATGGGTATAAACATATTTTAGTTGCTGTTGATTACGTTACTAAGTGGGTAGAAGCTATTCCAACTAGTAGTGCTGATCATAACACCTCTATTAAGATGCTTAAAGAAGTTATTTTTCTGAGGTTTGGAGTCCCTAGATATTTAATGACTGATGGTGGTTCACATTTTATTCATGGTGCCTTTCGTAAAATGCTTGCTAAGTATGATGTTAATCATAGAATTGCATCCCCATATCATCCACAGTCTAGTGGTCAAGTAGAATTGAGTAATAGAGAGCTCAAATTAATTTTGCAAAAGACTGTTAATAGATCTAGAAAGAATTGGTCCAAGAAACTTGATGATCATTATGGGCTTATAGAACTACATACAAAAATCCTATGGGTATGTCTCCATATAAAATGGTTTATGGTAAAGCATGTCACTTACCTCTTGAATTAGAACATCAGGCATATTGGGCTATTAAAGAGATCAACTATGACTTCAAACTTGCTAGTGAGAAGAGGCTTTTTGACATTAGCTCACTTGATGAATGGAGAACCCAGGCTTATGAAAATGCCAAGCTGTTTAAAGAAAAAGTTAAAAGATGGCATGATAAAAGGATACAAAAGCGTGAGTTCAATGTAGGTGATTATGTATTGTTATACAACTCTCGTTTAAGATTTTTTGCAGGCAAACTTCTCTCTAAATGGGAAGGTCCTTACGTTATCGAGGAGGTCTATCGTTCCGGTGCCATAAAAATCAACAACTTCGAAGGCACAAATCCGAAGGTGGTGAACGGTCAAAGAATCAAACATTATATCTCAGCTAATCCTATAAATGTTGAAACTAATATTATTGAAACCGTAACCCTGGAGGAATACATAAGGGACACTTTCTGGAACGTTTCAAACTCCAAAAAGGAATAGGTACGTGGTACGGTAAGTAAACCGACTCCAAAACAGTTCTAATGGCAATTTTTCTCCGTTTTGGAATATTTAAGAAAATAGGAAAATAAGAAGCAGACCGGAAAGGACACGAGGCTTCCACGAGGGTGGAGGGCACGCCCCCTGCCTCGTGGGCACCTCGTGTGCTCTCTGGACTCTGTTTTCTTGCACGATACTTCTTTTGGTCGGTAAAAATTCATTATATAATCTCCCAAAGGTTTTGACCACCGTATCACGCAAATATCTCTTGTCTTTGTTTCGAGCTGTTTTTCAGACATATCTAGATCGCCATGTCGTCTTCAAGTGCCCCCAAGGATAAGTTCTTTGATAAGGTCATCAACCCCTACCTCACGGAGGTGCTGCAACACCCTCAAACCATTGAGATGCGTGAGGGGTTGTTGCACATCCGTGATGTTGAGGGACCAAGGAGGACCGGAAGCGTGAGACAAGGCTTGAGGCAATGGAGCAACAATTTTCAAGTGTCAGGAGATGGTGGAGCGTGGACTCGACTCCAATCACATAATGATCACGGAGTTCACCAACAACCACAAGCTGGACGTCAAGGACATTGGGGAGGCCATCTTCAAGCTTCATCAGAAAAACGAACACCTCCAAGCCCAGATCTATGACCTGCAAAATCAAAATTGTGAGTATGAATATAGATTCATGAGGATGAGTTTAGCTGCAGATTTAAGGATCCCGGAGACTCGATCATCCTTCTATGATGGTGAGCCTATGCCTTGGAAGAGGGACGACAAGCCTACATCATCAACAACTCCATCTCCTTCACCGGCAAAAGAGACATAATCACATGGGTATGGGCACTCCCCTTGGCAACTGCCAAGCTTGGGCGAGTGCCCCGGTATCGTATCACCATCACTTTTATCTTTACCGTTTTTTCTTAGTTTGATCCCTTTGATAATATCTTGATCTAGTAGAATAAAGTTTTAGTATGATCTAGTTGTGAGTTTATCTTTATGATCCTTCTATGTAATCGAGTCCATGAGCTATATATAATAAAGATTAGTGTTGAGTCAAGGGCTTGATTATCTTTCTATGATCTTGAGGGAATAAAATAAAAGAGAAGGAATAAAAAGAAATAAAGAGATCATATGGATCTTATGGAGAGTAATGAGCTCACATATAAAGAGTATGATGAATAAAAGTTGTTGAGAGTTGACAAACATAGTTTTGGTCATTGTTGCAATTAATAGGAAGTAATAAAGAAAGAGAGGCCTTCACATATAAATACACTATCTTGGACATATTTTATGATTGTGAGCACTCATTAAAATATGATATGGTAAAGAGTTGACGTTGGACAAGGAAGACAACGTAATGGGTTATGTTTTCTTACATCTGAAATAAATTATATTGTCATGGATCATCCAACATGTTGAGCTTGCCTTTCCCTCTCATGCTAGCCAAGTTCTTTGCACCAAGTAGAAATACTACTTGTGCTTCCAAATATCCCTAAACCCAGTTTTGCCATGAGAGTCCACCATACCTACCTATGGATTGAGTAAGATCCTTCAAGTAAGTTGTCATCGGTGCATGCAATAAAAATTGCCTTCTAAATATGTATGACTTATTAATGTGGAGAAAATAAGCTTTATACGATCTTGTGATACGGAAGAAATAAAAGTGGCGGACTGCATAATAAAGGTCCATATCACAAGTGGCAATATAAAGTGACATTCTTTTGCATTAAGATTTTGTGCATCCAACCATAAAAGCGCATGACAACCTCTGCTTCCCTCTGCGAAGGGCCTATCTTTTACTTTTATCTTCTACCTTACATAAGAGTCATGGTGATCTTCACCTTTCCTTTTTACATTTTATCCTTTGGCAAGCACAATGTGTTGGAAAGATCCAGATAGATATAGCTAATTGGGTGTGAGTCTGCATGAGCTATTATTGTTGACATTACCCTTGAGGTAAAACGTTGGGAGGCAAAACTATAAGCCCCTATCTTTCTCTGTGTCCGATTAAAACTCCATACCCATAAATATTGCGTGAGTGTTAGCAGTTGTGAAAGACTAAATGATAGTTGAGTATGTGGACTTGCTGAAAAGCTCCTATATTGACCCTTTCCTATGTTATGATAAATTGCAATTGCCTCAATGACTGAGATTAGAGTTTGTTAGTTTTCAATGAAGTTTATGATTCATACTTGAAATTGTGATTGAATAGTTACTTTAGCATAAGAGATCATATGAAAATATATATATGTTGTTGTTCTAAGAATGATCATGATGCCCTCATGTCCGTATTTTATTTTTATCGACACCTCTATCTCTAAACATGTGGACATATTTTTCGATTTCGGCTTTCGCTCGAGGACAAGCGAGGTCTAAGCTTGGGGGAGTTGATACGTCCATTTTGCATTATGGGCTGTTATTACACATTATGTCACAATACATATGCCTATTCTCCCTTATTTTACAAGGTCTACATGAAGAGGGGGAATGCCGGCAGCTAGAATTCTGGGCTGGAAAAGGAGCAAATATTAGAGGCCTATTCTGCTCATCTCCAAAAGTCCTGAAACTCCACGGCAGCACTTTTCAGAATATATAAAAAATATTGGGTGCAAGAAGTACCAGAGGGGGCCACCCACCAGCCATGAGGGTGGGGGGCGCGCCCTACCCCCTGGGCGCGCCCCCTGCATCGTGGGCCCCCTGGTGGCCCTCCGATGCCCATCTTTGGCTATATGGAGTCTTTTGTTCGAGAAAAAAATCATAAGCAAGCTTTCGGGAAGAAACTCCGCTGCCACGAGGCGGAACATTGGCGGAATCAATCTAGGGCTCCGGCAGAGCTGTTTTGCCGGGGAAACTTCCCTCCAGGAGGGGGAAATCATCGCCATCGTCTTCACCAACGATCCTCTCATCGGGAGGGGGTCAATCTCCATCAAGATCTTCACCAGCACCATCTCATCGCAAACCCTAGTTCATCTCTTGTATCCGATCTTTGTATCCAAACCTCATATTGGTACCTGTGGGTTGCTAGTAGTGTTGATTACTCCTTGTAGTTGATGCTAGTTGGTTTACTTGGTGGAAGATCATATGTTCAGATCCATTATGCATATTAATACCCCTCTGATTATGAACATGAATATGCTTTGTGAGTAGTTACGTTTTCCTGAGGACACGGGAGAAGTCTTGCTATAAGTAGTCATGTGAATTTGGTATCCGTTCGATATTTTGATGAGATGTATGTTGTCATCCCTCTAGTGGTGTCATGTGAACGTCAACTACATGACACTTCACCATTGTTTGGGCCTAGAGGAAGGCATTGGGAAGTAATAAGTAGATGATGGGTTGCTAGAGTGACAGAAGCTTAAACCCTAATTTATGCGTTTCTTCGTAAGGGGCTGATTTGGATCCATATGTTTCATGCTATGGTTAGGTTTACCTTAATACTTCTGTTGTAGTTGTGGATGCTTGCAATAGGGGTTAATCATAAGTGGGAAGCTTGTCCAAGTAAGGACAGCACCCAAGCACCAGTCCACCCACATATCAAATTATCAAAGTACCGAACGCGACTCATATGAGCGTGATGAAAACTAGCTTGACGATAATTCCCATGTGTCCTCGGGAGCGTTTTCCTTCATATAAGAGTTTGTCCAGGCTTGTCCTTTGCTACAAAAAGGATTGGGCCATCTTGCTGCACCTTATTTACCTTTATTACTTGCTACTCGTTACAAATTACCTTATCACAAAACTATTTGTTACCGATAATTTCAGTGCTTGCAGAGAATACCTTACTAAAAACTGCTTATCATTTCCTTCTGCTCCTCGTTGGGTTCGACACTCTTACTTATCGAAAAGCTATGATAGATCCCCTACACTTGTGGGTCATCAGAGATGTATCAATATGCTTCTCACAAACCGGAGCTTCTCACAGCAAACATGATGGTTTTCGGTAGGGAACATCCCACCTTTGGGGACGAAACAATATCCATTGCCTCTTATTGCTTTCAATTTTTTTTCTTGTGTCAATATAGAACAACAAGAGTGTTGTGTGAATATTTGTGATTTTTCGGGGTTTGTTTGGACATATTTATGCATTAACTGAGTTTTTAATGCATTTATATGCATAATTCAAATTTGAACTACATGCACATGCTCCAGTGCATATAAATTGGTTTAAAAATCAAATATGTGTCCTTGGGTGCATGCTTAGGTCCCATGCAAGAAAAGGGAATGAATTTCAAACACCAGGGCACCGTTGATTGCCGGCAAAATATTGATATGCCTGGTTTTTAAATTCTAGTAAATCCAAAATTCTGTTAACCATTCACGTGACGCCATGTGTCTTGGTTTTAATGGTTGTAGGATGTGCCATACAGATAGCTGCTTGACCTTGACTGAACGGGAGGTGTGCGAGCGCCGTCCGGTGAGCAGGCTAACCGAGAGGCGTGCAAGCAGTCCTCGAGTGCGCAGGCTCACCGGGAAGCGTGCGAGTTGTATGCTGCGTAGGGTCACTGGGAAAGCGAGCCCTTTGACTTCCATGGTCGCCCGCCTTGCTCGCATCCTCTCCATTAATGGCGCACAAGCCACAGTTTAATTCGCTTTTTAAATATAAAACACTCATCGCAAATGTTTTAGTTAGAACACCCGTATGCAAACCGACAGCTTCCCTAGGAAGCCGAGAGAAAATGTGCCGAGCAGGATTTCTGCAGCTCTTGATCGCAAACGATTTAGATAGAACACCCGTATGCAAAGTGAGAGCAGCACAGGATTTGTTCATCCCTTCAACGCAAATGGTTGTTTTGGATGACCCGTGTGCAACCATGTACAAACAATTTGGTAAGATTTGCATCTGTCATATTGGGTATGTTGCCATTTGTCAAACTGGAAAGATTTACATTTGTAGGAATCAGGTATGTTCTATATGCAATCCCATCTCACAACACACACGTCTTATTAGTAGCAACCGTCTGTGTTATTATCGGTCTTCACACACATTTCTGATTACAGACCTGTTTGTCGCGTATCACACACATCTCGTTAAGTTGAAACCTTTCTGTTCTCATGTATCAACGCAAACAGTTCATCCGAGTGAACCGCATGCCATATATCGCACACACCTTCATTTGGCTGCCCATTTCTTTTGTGTTGCCTAATCACAAACAATTCATCTGAGTGAACCGTATGATGTGTATCGCACACGCCTTCATCTGGCTGCCCGTTTCTTTTGTTCCTCCTCATCGTTGAACTGCACCGTATGCCCTTCATCGCACACGCAACTAAAACCTGAACCATGTTTGATGCATCCGTCATCGCAAACATTTTACACATTTCTGACGGTTTTCATATAGCACCGTTTGCGATTATTGCATCGCACACAGTTTCTCGAAGGGTCTCTGATCGTAGTGTCGCGTAGTAGCATCCCGCAGTAGTGTGTCATTAATAGAGTTCTTCAATCACTGTCACCAAGCTACAAAAGCTTCGTGATGAACTATAATGCAAGGGATAGATAAGACAATTCCCGAGCTTTTCGCAGTGCTAAAGGCTGCGGAGGTAGAAATCAAGAAGGAGCATCAAGTGTTGATGGTTACAAGACCACTAGTTTCAAGAAAGAGGGCAAGGGGAAGAAGGGGAACTTCAAGAAGAACAACAAGCAAGTTGCTGCTCAAGTGAAGAAGCCCAAGTCTGGACCTAAGCCTGAGACTGGGTGCTTCTACTGCAAAGGGACTGGTCACTGGAAGCAGAACTGCCCCAAGTATTTGGCGGATAAGAAGGATGGCAAAGTGAAAGGTATATATGATATACATGTTATTGATGTGTACCTTACTAATGCTCGTAGTAGCACCTGGGTATTTGATACTGGTTCTGTTGCTCATATTTGCAGCTCGAAATAGGGGCTACAGATTAAACGAAGATTGTCTAAGGACGAGGTGACGATGCGCGTGGCAAATGGTTCCAAAGTCGATGTGATCGCCGTCGGCACGCTACCTCTACATCTACCTTCGGGATTAGTTTTAGACCTAAATAATTGTTATTTGGTGCCAGCGTTGAGCATGAACATTATATCTGGATGTTGTTTGATGCGAGACGGTTATTCATTTAAATCAGATAATAATGGTTGTTCTATTTATATGAGTAATATCTTTTATGGTCATGCACCCTTGATGAGTGGTCTATTTTTGTTGAATCTCGATTGTAGTGATACACATATTCATAATATTGAAGCCAAAAGATGAAAGGTTAATAATGATAGTGCAACTTATTTGTGGCACTGCCGTTTAGGTCATATTGGTGTAAAGTGCATGAAGAAACTCCATGCTAATGGGCTTTTGGAATCACTTGATTATGAATCACTTGATGCTTGCAAACCATGCCTTATGGGCAAGATGACTAATACTCTGTTCTCCGGAACAATGGAGCGAGCAACTGACTTATTGGAAATAATACATACTGATGTATGCGGTCCAATGAGTGTTGAGGCTCATGGTGGGTATCGTTATTTTCTGAACTTCATAGATGATTTGAGCAAATATGGGTATGTCTACTTGATGAAACATAAGTCTGAAACATTTGAAAAGTTCAAAGAATTTCAGAGTGAAGTGGAAAATCATCGTAACAAGAAAATAAAGTTTCTACGATCTGATCGTGGAGGTGAATTTTTGAGTTACGAGTTTGGTCTTCATTTGAAACAATGTGGAATAGTTTCGCAACTCACACCACCTGGAACACCATAGCGTAATGGTGTGTCCGAACATCGTAACCGTACTTTATTAGATATGGTGCAATCCATGATGTCTCTTACTGATTTACCGCTATCATTTTAGGGTTATGCTTTAGAGACGACTGCATTCACGTTAAATAGGCACCATCTAAATCCGTTGAGACGACACCATATGAACTGTGGTTTGGCAAGAAACCTAAGTTGTTGTTTCTTAAAGTTTGGAGTTGCGATGCTTATGTGAAAAAGGTTCAACCTGATAAGCTCGAACCCAAATCAGAGAAATGTGTCTTCATAGGATACCCAAAGGAAACTGTTGGGTGCACCTTCTATCACAGATCCGAAGGCAAGATATTCATTGTTAAGAATGGATCCTTTCTAGAGAAGGACCTTCTCTCGAAAGAAGTGAGTGGGAGGAAAGTAGAACTTGATGAGGTAATTGTACCTGCTCCCTTATTGGAAAGTAGTTCATCACGGAAATCAGTTATAGTGATTCCTACACCAATTAGTGAGGAAGCTAATGATGATGATCATGAAACTTTGGATCAAGTTACTACCGAACCTCGTAGGTCAAACAGAGTAGATCCGCACCAGAGTGGTACGGTAATCCTGTTCTGGAGGTCATGTTACTTGACCATGACGAACCTACGAACTATGAGGAAGCGATGATGAGCCCAGATTCCGCGAAATGGCTTGAGGCCATGAAATCTAAGACGGGATCCATGTATGAGAACAAAGTGTGGACTTTGGTTGACTTGTCCGATGATCGGCAAGCCATAGAGAATAAATGGATCTTCAAGAAGAAGACTGACGCTGACTATAATGTTATTGTCTATAAAGTTTGACTTGTTGCGAAAGGTTTTCGACAAGTTCAAGGGGTTGACTATGATGAGACCTTCTCACCCTTAGAGATGCTTAAGTCTGTCCGAATCATGTTAGCAATTGCCGCATTTTATGATTATGAAATTTGGCAAATGGATGAAAAATTGTATTCCTTAATGGATATCTTAAAGAAGAGTTGTATATGATGCAACCAGAAGGTTTTGTCAATCCAAAAGGTGCTAACAAAGTGCGCAAGCTCAAGCGATCCATTTATGGACTGGTGCAAGCCTCTCGGAGTTGGAATATACGCTGTGATAGTGTGATCAAAGCATATGGTTTTATACAGACTTTTGGAGAAGCCTGTATTTACAAGAAAGTGAGTGGGAGTTCTGTAGCATTTCTGATATTATATGTGGATGACATATTGCTGATCGAAAATGATACTGAATTTCCGAATATCATAAAAGGATACTTGAATAAGAATTTTTCAATGAAAGACCTCGGTGAAGCTGCTTATATATTGGGCATCAAGATCTATAGAGATAGATCAAGACACTTAATTGGACTTTCACAAAGCAATTACCTTGACAAAGTTTTGAAGAAGTTCAAAATGGATCAGTCAAAGAAAGGGTTCTTGCCTTGTTACAAGGTGTGAAGTTGAGTCAGACTCAATGCTCGACCACTTCAGAAGATAGAGAGAAAATGAAAGTCATTCTCTATGCTTCAGCCATAGATTCTATCATGTATGCAATGCAGTGTACCAGACCTGATGTGTGCCTTGCTATCAGTTTAGCAGGGAGGTACCAAAGTAATCCAGGAGTGTATCACTGGACAACGGTCAAGAACATCCTGAAATACCTAAAAAGGACTAAGGATATGTTTCTCGTTTATGGAGGTGACAAAGAGCTCGTCGTAAACGGTTACGTCGATACAAGCTTTAACACTGATCTGGATGACTCTAAGTCACAAACCGGATACGTATTTTTATTAAATGGTGGAGCTGTCAGTTGGTGCAGTTCCTAGCAGAGCGTCGTGGCGGGATCTACATGTGAAGCAGAGTACATAGCTGCTTCAGAAGCAGCAAATGAAGGAGTCTGGATGAAGGAGTTCATATCCAATCTAGGTGTCATACCTAGTGCATCGGGTCCAATGAAAATCTTTTGTGACAATACTAGAGAAATTGCCTTGGCGAAGGAATCCAGATTTCACAAGAGAACCAAACACATCAAGAGATGCTTCAATTGCATCCGTGATCAAGTCAAGGAGGGAGACATAGAGATTTGCAAGATACATACGGATCAGAATGTTGCAGACTCGTTGACTAAGCCTCTCTCACGAGCGAAACATGATCAACACCAAGACTCCATGGGTGTTAGAATCATTACTATGTAATCTAGATTCTTGACCCTAGTGCAAGTGGGAGCTGAAGGAAATATGCCCTAGAGGCAATGATAAAGTTGTTATTTATATTTTCTTCTATCACGATAAATGTTTATTATTCATGCTAGAATTGTATTAACCTGAAACTTAGTACATGTGTGAATACATAGACAAACAGAGTGTCCCTAGTATGCCTCTACTTAACTAGCTCATTAATCAAAGATGGTTAAGTTTCCTAACCAAAGACATGTGTTGTCATTTGATGAACGAGATCACGTCATTAGAGAATGATGTGATGGACAAGACCCATCTTTTAGCTTAGCATAATGATCATTTAGTTTTATTGCTATTGCCTTCTTCATGCCTTATACATGTTCCTCTAACTATGAGATTATGCAACTCCCGAATACCGAAGGAACACCTTGTGTGCTATCAAACGTCACAACATAACTGGGTGATTATAAAGATGCTCTATAGGTGTCTCCAATGGTGTTTGTTGAGTTGGCATAGATCGAGATTAGGATTTGTCACTCCGTGTATCGGAGAGGTATCTTTGGGCCCTCTCGATAATGCACATCACTCTGAGCCTTGCAAGCAATGTGACTAATGAGTTAGTTACGAGATGATGCATTACGGAACGAGTAAAGAGACTTGCCAGTAACGATATTGAACTAGGTATGAAGATACCGATGATCGAATCTCGGGTAAGTAACATACCGATGATAAAGGGAACAACGTATGTTGTTATGCAGTTTGACCGATAAAGATCTTCGTAGAATATGTAGGAACCAATATGAGCATCCAGGTTCTATTATTGGTTATTGACCGAAGATGTGTCTCGGTCGTGTATACATAGTTCTCGAACCCGTAGGGTCCGCACGCTTAACGTTCGATGACGATTTGTGTTATGAGTTATGTTATTTGATGACCGAAGTTTGTTCAGAGTCCCGAATGAGATCACAGACATGACGAGGAGTCTCAGAATGGTCAAGAGGTAAAGATCGATATATTGAAAGGTTATATTCGGACACCGGAATGGTTCCGAAGTGTTTCAGGTATTTTTCGGAGTACCGGGAGGTTACCGGAACCCCCTGGGGAAGTAGTGGGCCTTAATGGGCTTTAGTGGAAAGGAGAGAAGGGCCTCAAGGGCTGGCCTGATACGTCTCCGTCGTATCTATAATTTTTGATTGTTCCATGCCAATATTCTACAAGTTTCATATACTTTTGGCAACTTTTTATACTATTTTTGGGACTAACATATTGATCGAGTGCCCACTGCCAGTTCCTGTTTGGTGCATGTTTTTTGTTTCACAGAATATCCATATCAAACGGAGTCCAAACGGGATAAAAACTGACGGAGATTTTTTTGGAATATATATGATTTTTGGGAAGAAAAATCCACACGAGACGATGCCCGAGGGGGCCATGAGGCAGGGGGCGCGCCCCTGACCCTCGTGGCCACCCCGTAAGGCGGTTTATGCCTTTCTTTCGCC
Organism: Triticum dicoccoides; assembly: GCF_002162155.2. Lineage (NCBI taxonomy): Eukaryota > Viridiplantae > Streptophyta > Magnoliopsida > Poales > Poaceae > Triticum > Triticum dicoccoides. The sequence goes on from NC_041386.1 coordinate 150,136,571, forward strand.
GCAAGAAAGCTAATATCTGGATAGAGATTGTGTTAAAATTTCAGCCCAATCGGAGTTACGGATCTCCGGGAATATATAAAACGGTGAAGGGGTAGAATCTGAGAACGCAGAAACAGAGAGAGACAAAGAGACAGATCCAATCTCGGAGGGGCTCTCGCCCCTCCTGTGCCATGGAGGCCATGGATCAGAGGGGAAACCCTTCTCCCATCTAGGGGGAGGTCGAGGAAGAAGAAGAATAAGAAGAAGGGGGGCTCTCTCCCCCTCGCTTCCGGTGGCGCCAGAGTGCCACCGGGGGCCATCATCATCACCGCAATCTTCACCAACAACTTCACCGCCATCATCACCAACTCTTCCCCCCTCTATGAAGCGGTGTAACCTCTCTCTTACCCGATGTAATCTCTACTTAAACATGGTGCTCAACGCTATATATTATTTCCCAATGATGTGTGGCTATCCTATGATGTTTGAGTAGATCCATTTTGTCCTATGGGCTATTTGATGATCAAGATTGGTTTGAGTTGCATGTTTTATTATTGGTGATGTCCTATGGTGCTCTCCATGTCGCGCAAGCGTGAGGGATCCCCGCTGTAGGGTGTTGCAATACATTCATGATTCTCTTATAGTGGGTTGCGTGAGTGACTGAAACACACACCCGAGTAAGGGGGTTGTTGCGTATGGGATAAAGAGGACTTGATGCTTTAATGCTATGGTTGGGTTTTACCTTAATGATCTTTAGTAGTTGCGGATGCTTGCTAGAGTTCCAATCATAAGTGCATATGATCCAAGTAGAGAAAGTATGTTAGCTTATGCCTCTCCCTAATATAAAATTTCAATAATGATTACCGGTCTAGTTATCGATTGCCTAGGGACAAATAACTTTCTCATAACAACAAGCTCTTTACTAAACCTAACTTAGTTGTGTCTTTGTCTAAACAGCCCCTACTTTTTATGTACTTGCTCTTTATTATCTGGCAAACCTATCCAACAACACCTACAAAGTACTTCTAGTTTCATACTTGTTCTAGGTAAAGCGAATTCTAAGCGTGCGTAGAGTTGTATCGGTGGTCGATAGAACTTGAGGGAATATTTGTTCTACCTTTAGCTCCTTGTTGGGTTCGACACTCTTACTTATCGAAAACTGTTGCGATCCCCTATACTTGTGGGTTATCAAGACCTTTTTCTGGCGCTGTTGCCGGGGAGCAATAGCATGGGGTGAATATTCTCGTGTGTGCTTGGTTGCTTTATCACTAAGTAATTTTTATTTGCTGTTTTTAGTTGTTTTCTATCTTTAGTTATGGGTACGAAACGCAAAATACCAAAAAAAACTTGTTGTACCTACTAAACCAATGGTTGAAGAACCACTCAAAATCTATCACACTGCTGAAGCTTATTACTTGGATCATCTTCGATCCCTATGTGCTCGTGCTGAAACCCCAACTAGCTTAGTTGAGGAAAAATCTTTAGATGAGCATGCTTGTTATGTGCGATACCGAATATCTGAAAAAGGGAAAATTTTGCTGGGTCAAATTCAACATTTGCAATGCTATGCTTGGAATTTATGCGAAATATATGATATTACTTGTTGTTCTAAAAACCCTAAGAAACACCTTCCCTATGATTGTGAGTTTAGTGATAATGGAATTGTATCTTCGTATGCTAAGGGTGTTTATAGTTACTATGATGTTCAACAAATTGAAGAATTTGTTTCTTTTAAGGGTGCTTATGAAATTGCTTCTTTGATTGAAACATATGATGCTACTCTTTACAAATCTGAAAATTTTGACATACTTAAATATTGCTATGATAATTATGCTTCTAATGCCTATGTTGAACCATATATTGAGGACTACCCCGCTGTCCAAGAAGAGACTAATATTTTGCAGGAGTCTATGGAAGAAGAAATTGATGAAACTGTGAGCTCATTGGATGAAAAAGATGAGGAGGAGAGCGAAGAACAAAAGGAGGAAGAGCGGATTAGCTACCCGTGCCCACCTTCTAATGAGAGTAACTCTTCAACTCATACATTGTTTAATTTCCCTTCGTGCTTACCGAAGGATGATTGTTATGATGATTGTTATGATCCCGTTGATTCTCTTGAAATATCCCTTTTTGATGATGCTTGCTATGCTTGTGGCCAAGATGCCAATATGAATTATGCTTATGGAGATGAACTTGCTATAGTTCCTTATGTTAAAAATGAAATTGTTGCTGTTGCACCCACACATGATAGTCCTATTATCTTTTTGAATTCTCCAAACTACACTATATCAGAGAAGTTTGTGCTTATTAAGGATTATATTGATGGGTTGTCTTTTACTACTACACATGTTGATTTTGATAGATATAATATGCATGTGCTTGCTGCTCCTAATTGCAATTATTATGAGAGATGAACTACATCTCCGCCTCTTTATGTTTCCAATACAACAAAATTGCAAGAAACTGGTTATACTATGCATTGGCCTTTACTTTGCGTGCATGAATTGTTCTTTTATGACATGCCTATGCATAGGAAGAGAGTTAGACTTCATTGTTACATGATATATGTTACTTTGTGCTCACTACTAAATTAAAAATCATTTTTAATTAAAATTGGCTTTGATATACCTTGGGATCCGGGTGGATTCACTACTTGAGCACTATATGCCTAGCTTAATGGCTTTAAAGAAAGCGCTGCCAGGGAGACAACCCAGAAGTTTTAGAGAGTCATTTATTTCTGTCGAGTGCTTTCATATAGTTTAAAAACAACAAAAATAAAGAGGGGAACCCAAAACTTTTTCAAAAAGGAAAGTGAAAGTGAGAAAGACAAGCATTGTTGAAGTGGGAGAGCTCCTTGAACTTTGTTCATGCTCACGGCAACTTTGTGAATCTTGATTACAGAAATTTTTCAACAAAAATAATTATCCCCTTGAACAATTCCATTGTATTATAAAAATAATGTGCCAAGGTTTGCCTTTAGGATGTTTACATTTGCTTGATGGTTTGTACGGTGCAGGACAGAAACTTTGGCTGTAGTGCACGATTTTAAATTTTTAGCTGGAATGTCAAATGGTTCTGATTCTTTTTGCACTGTATTTCTATACAATTTTTTTTCCTAATTTTGGTAGAATTTTTCAAGTATCATAAGTATGGTGAATGTTCAGATTATTACAGACTGTTCTGTTTTAGACAGATTCTGTTTTTGATGCATAGTTTGCTTGTTTTGATGAAACTATCGATTCATATCAGTGGATTAAGCCATGAAAAAGTTATATTACAGTAGGAAAAATGAAAAAACAAAATATGAATGGGTTTGCAACAGTACTTAGAGTAGTGATTTGTTTTATTATGCTAACGGATCTTACCGAGTTTTCTGTTGAAGTTTTGTGTGGATGAAGTGTTCGATGATCGAGAAGGTCTCGATGTGAGAAGAAGGAAGAGAGGCAAGAGCTCAAGCTTGGGGATGCCCGAGGCGCCCCAAGTAAATATACTAGGATACTCAAGCACCTAAGCTTGGGGATGCCCCGGAAGGCATCCTCTCTTTCTTCAACAAGTATCAGTATGTTTTCGGATTCGTTTCGTTCATGTGATATGTGCAATCTTGGAGCGTCTTTTGCATTTAGTTTTCATTTTTCTTTTATGCACCATGCTGGTATGAGATAGTCCTTGGTTTATTTATAGAATGCTCATTGCACCTCATTTATATCTTTTGAGTATGGCTTTATAGAATGCTTCATGTGCTTCACTTATATCATTTGAAGTTTGGATTGCCTGTTTCTCTTTACGTAGAAAACTGCCATTTGTAGAATGCTCTTTTGCTTCACTTATATTTGTTAGAGCGTGGGCATATCTTCTGTAGAAAGAATTAAACTCTCTTTCTTCACTTATATATATTTAGAGAGATGATAGGAACTGGTCATTCACATGGTTAGTCATAAAATCCTACATAAAACTTGTAGATCACTGAATATGATATGTATGATTCCTTGCAATAGTTTTGCGATATAGAGATGGTGATATTAGAGTCATGCTAGTGGGTAGTTGTGGATTAGTAGAAATACTTGTGTTGAGGTTTGTGATTCCCGTAGCATGCACGTATGGTGAACCATTATGTAACGAAGTCTGGGCATGAGGTATTTATTGATTGTCTTCCTTATGAGTGGCGGTCAGGGACAAGCTATGGTCTTTTCCTACCAATCTACCCCCCTAGGGGCATGCGTAGTAGTACTTTGCTTCGAGGGCTAATAAACTTTTGCAATAAGTATGTGAGTTCTTTATGACTAATGTTGAGTCCATGGATTATACGCACTCTCACCCTTCCATCATTGCTAGCCTCTCTAGTATCGCGCAACTTTCGCCGGTACCATAAACCCACCATATACCTTCCTCAAAACAGCCACTATACCTACCTAACATGGCATTTCCATAGCCATTCCGAGATATATTTCCATGCAACTTCCATCATTATCATATACATGTCTTGAGCAAAATTGTCATATTGCTTTGCATGATCGTAAGATAGCTAGCATGATGTTTTCATGGCTTGTCCGTTTTTTGATGTCATTGCTACGCTAGACCATTGCACATCCCAGTACACCGCCGGAGGCATTCATATAGAGTCATATCTTTGTTCTAGTATCGAGTTGTAATATTGTGTTGTAAGTAAATAAAGTGTGATGATCATCATTAATAGAGCATTGTCCCAAAAAAGCCAAAAAAGGAAAGGCCAAATAAAAAAGAAAGGCAAAAAAGGGGGGAAGGCCAAATAAAAAAATAAAAATAAATAAAAGGGGCAATGTTACTATCCTTTTACCACACTTGTGCTTAAAAGTAGCACCATGTTCTTCATATAGAGAGTCTCTTGAGTTATCACTTTCATATACTAGTGAGAATTTTCATTATAGAACTTGGCTTGTATATTCCAACGATGGGCTTCCTCAAATGCCCTAGGTCTTCATGAGAAAGCAAGTTGGATGCACACCCACTTAGTTTGAGTTTGAGCTTTCATATACTTATAGCTCTAGTGCATCCGTTGCATGGCAATCCCTACTCACTCACATTGATATCTATTGATGGGCATCTCCATAGCCCGTTGATACGCCTAGGTGATGTGAGACTATCTTCTCCTTTTTGTCTTCTCCACAACCACCATTCTATTCCACCTATAGTGATATATCCATGGCTCACGCTCATGTATTGCATTAGGGTTGAAATTCCTGAAGCGCGTTAAAAAGTATGAACCAATTGCTCGGCTTGTCATCGGGGTTGTGCATGATGTGAATATTTTGTGTGGTGAAGATGGAGCGTAGCGAGACTATATGATTTTGTAGGGATAACTTTCTTTGGCCTTGTTATTTTGAAAAGACATGATTGCTTTATTAGTGGGCTTGAAGTATTATTGTTTTTATGTCAAATGATAGACTATTGCTTTGAATCACTCGTGTCTTAATATTCATGCCATGATTAGATATGTGATCAAGATTATGCTAGGTAGCATTCCACATCAAAAATTATCTTTTTATCATTTACCTACTCGAGGACGAGCAGGAATTAAGCTTGGGGATGCTGATACGTCTCCGTCGTATCTATAATTTTTGATTGTTCCATGCCAATATTCTACAACTTTCATATACTTTTGGCAACTTTTTATACTATTTTTGGGACTAACATATTGATCTAGTGCCCACTGCCAGTTCCTGTTAGTTGCATGTTTTTTGTTTCGCAGAATATCCATATCAAACGGAATCCAAACGGGATAAAAACTGACAGAGATTTTTTTGGAATATATATGATTTTTGGGAAGAAAAATTCACATGAGATGATGCCTGAGGGGGCCACGAGGCAGGGGGCGCGCCCCAGGGGGGCAGGCGCGCCCCTGACCCTCGTGGCCACCCCATAAGGCGGTTGATGCCCTTCTTTCTCCGCAAGAAAGCTAATATCCAGATAGAGATCGTGTTAAAATTTCAGCCCAATCGGAGTTACGGATCTCCGGGAATATATAAAACGGTGGAGGGGTGGAATCTAAGAACGCAGAAACAGAGAGAGACAAAGAGACAGATCCAATATCGGAGGGGCTCTCACCCCTCCCGTGCCATGGAGGCCATGGACCAGAGGGAAAACCCTTCTCCCATCTAGGGGGAAGGTCAAGGAAAAATAATAAGAAGGGGGCTCTCTCCCCCTCGCTTCCGGTGGCGCCGGAGCGCCACCGGGGGCCATCATCATCACCGCAATCTTCACCAACAACTTCACCGCCATCATCACCAACTCTTCCCCCCTCTATGCAGCGGTGTAACCTCTCTCTTACTCGTTGTAATCTTTACTTAAACATGGTGCTCAACGCTATATATTATTTCCCAATGATGTGTGGCTATCCTATGATGTTTGAGTAGATTCGTTTTGTCCTATGGGCTATTTGATCATCAAGATTGGTTTGAGTTGCATGTTTTATTATTGGTGCTGTCCTATGGTGCTCTCCATGTCGCACAAGCGTGAGGGATCCCCGCTGTAGGGTGTTGCAATACGTTCATGATTCGCTTATAATGGGTTGCGTGAGTGACTGAAACACAAACCCGAGTAAGGGGGTTGTTGCGTATGGGTAAAGAGGACTTGATGCTTTAATGCTATGGTTGGGTTTTACCTTAATGATCTTTAGTAGTTGCGGATGCTTGCTAGAGTTCCAATCATAAGTGCATATGATCCAAGTAGAGAAAGTATGTTAGCTTATGCCTCTCCCTAATATAAAATTGCAATAATGATTACCGGTCTAGTTATCGATAGCCTAGGGACAAATAACTTTCTCGTAACAACAAGCTCTTTACTAAACCTAACTTAGTTGTGTCTTTATCTAAACAGCCCCTACTTTTTATTTACTTGCTCTTTATTATCTTGCAACCTATCCAACAACACCTACAAAGTACTTCTAGTTTCATAATTGTTCTAGGTAAAGCGAACGCTAAGCGTGCGTAGAGTTGTATCGGTGGTCGATAGAACTTGAGGGAATATTTGTTCTACCTTTAGCTCCTCGTTGGGTTCGACACTCTTACTTATCAAAAACTATTGTGATCCCCTATACTGGTGGGTTATCATGGCCGCCCCCCCATGGCTGGTCTGAATTGGACTAGAAGGGGGCGGCGCCTCCCTCTTTCCTTCTCCTCTCTTCCTCCTTCCCTCCTTCTCCTTGTTGGAATACGAAAGGGGGGCAAATCTGTTGGGGAACACAGTAATTTCAAAATTTTCCTACATACATGCAAGATCCATCTAGGTGATGCATAGAAACAAGAGGGGAAGACTGTTGTCTACGTACCCTCGTAGACCGTAAGCGGAAGCGTTATCACAACGCGGTTGATGTAGTCATACGTCTTCACGATCCGACGATCCTAGAACCAAAGGTACGACACCTCCGTGATCTGCACACGTTCAACTCGGTGACGTCCCATGAACTCTAGATCCAGTTGAGTGTCAGGGGAGAGCTCCGTTAGCACGACGGCGTGATGACGGTGATGATGAAGTTACCGAGGTAGGGCTTCGCGTAAGCACTACGACGATATGACCGAGGTGGAAATCTGTGGAGGGGGGCACCGCACACGGCTAAGACATCAACTTGTGTCTTCCAGGGTGCCCCCTCCCCACGTATATAAAGGAGGGAGACGGGAGGCCGGCCGGCCTCTCTAGGCGCGCCAAAGGGGAGGAGTCCTCCTCCTAGTAGGAGTAGGACTCCCCCTTTCCTAGTCCAACTAAGAATAGAAGGGAGAGGGGGAACGAGAAAGGAAAGGGGGGCCGGCCACCCCACCCAATTCGGATTGGGCTTGGGGGGGCACGCCCCCTCCTAGGCTGCCCTCTCTTCTCTTCCACTAAGGCACATTAAGGCCCATATGCTCCCCGGGGGTTTCCGGTAACCTGAACTCACCCGGAACCATTCTGATGTCCAAACATAGCCTTCCAATATATCGATCTTTATGTCTCGACCATTCTGAGACTCCTTGTCATGTCTATGATCATATCCGGGACTCCGAACTACCTTCGGTACATCAAAACACATAAAATCATAATACTGTTCGTCATCGAACGTTAAGCGTGCGGACCCTACGGGTTCGAGAACTATGTAGACATGACCGAGACTCATCTTCGGTCAATAACGAATAGTGGAACCTGGATGCTCATATTGGTTCCTACATGTTCTACGAAGATCTTCATCGGCCAAACCGCATAACAACATACGTTGTTCCCTTTGTCATCGGTATGTTACTTGCCCGAGATTCGATCATCGGTATCTCAATACCTAGTTCAATCTCATTACCAGCAAGTCTCTTTACTCGTTCTGTAATGGTACATCCCGTAACTAAGTCATCAGTCACATTACTTGCAAGGCTCATAGTGATGTGCATTACCGAGAGGGCCCAGATATACCTCTCCGATACACGGAGTGACAAATCCTAATCTCGATCTATGCCAACTCAACAAACACCATTGGAGACACCTGTAGAGCATCTTGATAGTCACCCAGTTATGTTGTGACGTTTGATAGCACACTAAGTGTTCCTACGGTATTCAGGAGTTGCATCATCTCATAGTCATAGGAACATGTATAAGTTATGGAGAAAGCAATAGCAGCAAACTAAACGATCATCATGCTAAGCTAATGGATGGGTCAAGTCAATCACATCATTCTCTAATGATGTGATCCCGTTAATCAAATGACAACTCATGTCTCTGGTTATGAAACTTAACCATCTTTGATTAACGAGCTAGTCAAGTAGAGGCATACTAGTGACACTCTGTTTGTCTATGTATTCACACATGTACTAAGTTTCCGGATAATACAATTCTAGCATGAATAATAAACACTTATCATGATATAAGTAAATATAAATAACAACTTTATTATTGCCTCTAGGGCCTATTTCCTTCAGTCTCCCACTTGCACTAGAGTCAATAATCTAGATTACATAGTAATGATTCTAACACCCATGGAGTCTTGGTGCTGATCATGTTTTGCTCGTGAGAGAGGCTTCATCAACGGGTCGGCAACATTCAGATCCGTATGTATCTTGCAAATCGCTATGTCTCCCTCCTTCACTTGATCGCAGATGGAATTGAAGTGTCTCTTGATGTGCTTGGTTCTCTTGTGAAATCTGGATTCCTTTGCCAAGGCAATTGCACCAGTATTGTCACAATAGATTTTCATTGGACATGATGCACTAGGTATGACACCTAGATCGGATATGAACTCCTTCATCCAGACTCCTTCATTTGCTGCTTCTGAAGCAGCTATGAACTCCGCTTCACATGTAGATCCCGCTACGACGCTCTGCTTGGAACTGCACCAACTGACAGCTCCACCATTTAATAAAAATACATATCCGATTTGTGACTTAGAGTCATCCGGATCAGTGTCAAAGCTTGCATCGACGTAACCGTTTATGACGAGCTCTTTGTCACCTCCATAAACGAGAAACATATCCTTAGTCCTTTTTAGGTATTTCTGGATGTTCTTGACCACTGTCCAGTGATACACTCCTGGATTACTTTGGTACCTCCCTGCTAAATTGATAGCAAGGCACACATCAAGTCTAGTACACTACATTGCATACATGATAGAACCTATGGCTGAAGCATATAGAATGACTTTCATTTTCTCTCTATCTTGTGTAGTGGTCGGGCATTGAGTCTGACTCAACTTCACACCTTGTAACACACGCAAACCCTTTCTTTGCTTGATCCATTTTGAACTTCTTCAAAACTTCATCAAGGTATGTGCTTTGTGAAAGTCCAATTAAGCGTCTTGATCTATCTTTATAGATCTTGATGCCCAATATATAAGCAGCCCGAGGTCTTTCATGGAAAAATTCTTATTCAAGTATCCTTTTATGATATTCAGAAATTCGGTATCATTTCCGATCCGCAATATGTCATCCACATATAATATCAGAAATGCTATAGAGCTCCCACTCACTTTCTTCTAAATACAGGCTTCTCCAAAAGTCTGTATAAAACCACATGCTTTGATCACACTATCAAAGCGTATATTCCAACTCCAAGAGGCTTGCACCAGTCCATAAATGGATCGCTAGAGCTTGCACACTTTGTTAGCACCTTTTGGATCGACAAAACCTTCTGGTTGCATCATATATAACTCTTCTTTAAGATATCCATTAAAGAATGCAGTTTTGACATCCATTTGCCAAATTTCATAATCATAAAATGCGGCAATTGCTAACATGATTCGGACAGACTTAAGTATCGCTACGGGTGAGAAGGTCTCATAGTAGTCAACTCCTTGAACTTGTCGAAAACCTTTTGCAACAAGTCGAGCTTTGTAGACAATAACATTACCGTCAGCGTCAGTCTTCTTCTTGAAGATTCATTTATTCTCTATGGCCTGCCGATCATCGGGCAAGTCAACCAAAGTCCATAATTTGTTCTCATACATGGATCCCATCTCAGATTTCATGGCTTCAAGCCATTTTGTGAAATTTGGGATCATCATCGCTTCCTCATAGTTCGTAGGTTTGTCATGGTCAAGTAACATGACTTCCCGAACAGGATTACCGTACCACTCAGGTGGGGATCTTACTCTGGTTGACCTACGAGGTTTGGTAGTAACTTGATCAGAAGTTGCATGATCATCATCATTAGCTTCCTCACTTACTGGTGTAGGAATCACTGGAACTGATTTCTATGATGAACTACTTTCCAATAAGGGAGCAGGTACAATTACCTCATCAAGTTCTACTTTCCTCCCACTCACTTCTTTCGAGATAAACTCCTTCTCTAGAAAGGATCCATTCTTAGCAACAAATATCTTGCCTTCGGATCTGTGATAGAAGGTGTACCCAACAATTTCCTTTGGTTATCCTATGACGACACATTTCTCCGATTTGGGTTTGAGCTTATCAGGTTGAAGCTTTTTCACATAGATGACAACTTGGGTTTCTTGCCAAACCATAGTTTATAAGGTGTCGTATCAATGGATTTTGATGGTGCCCTATTTAACGTGAATGCAGCCGTATCTAAAGCATAACCCCAAAACGATAGCGGTAAATCAGAGAGAGACATCATAGATCGCACCATATCTAATAAAGTGCGGTTATGATGTTCAGACACACCATTACGCTGTGGTGTTACAGGTGGCGCAAGTTGTGAAACTATTCCTCATTGTTTCAAATGAAGACCCAACTCATAACTCAAATATTCACCTCCACGATCAGATCATAGAAACTTAATTTTCTTGTTACGATAATTTTTCACTTCACTCTGAAATTCTTTGAACTTTCCAAATGTTTTAGACTTATGTTTCATCAAGTAGATATACCCATATCTGCTCAAATCATCTGTGAAGGTAAGAAAATAATGATACCCACCGCGAGCATCAACACTCATCGGACCACATACATCAGTATGTATTATTTCCAACAAGTCTGTTGCTCGCTCCATTGTTCCGGAGAACGGAGTCTTAGTCATCTTACCCATGAGGCATGGTTCGCAAGCATCAAGTGATTCCAAAAGTCCATCAGCATGGAGTTTCTTCAGGCGCTTTACACCAATATGACCTAAATAGCAGTGCCACAAATAAGTTGCACTATCATTATTAAACTTATATCTTTTGGCTTCAATACTATGATCACTACTATCAAGATTTAGTAAAAACAGACCACTCATCAAGGGTGCATGACCATAAAAGATATTATTCATATAAATAGAAGAACCATTATTCTCTGATTTAAATGAATAATCGTCTCGCATCAAACAAGATCTAGATATAATGTTCATGCTCAACGCTGGCACCAAATAACAATTATTTAGGTCTAAAACTAATCCCGAAGGTAGATGTAGAGGTAGCGTGCCAACGGCGATAGCATCGACCTTGGAACCATTTCCCACATGCATCGTCACCTCGTCCTTAGCCAATCTTTGCTTAATCCTTAGCCCCTGTTTCGAGTTGCAAATATTAGCAATGGAACTAGTATCAAATACTCAGGCGCTACTACGAGCATTAGTAAGGTACACATCAATAACATGTATATCAAATATACCTTTCACTTTGTCATCCTTCTTCTCTGCCAAATACTTGGGGCAGTTCCGCTTCCAGTGACTAGTCCCTTTGCAGTAGAAGCACTCAGTCTCAGGCTTAGGTCTAGACTTCGGCTTCTTCACTTGAGCAGCAACTTGCTTGCCATTCTTCTTGAAGTTCCGCTTCTTCCCTTTACCCCTTTTCTTGAAACTAGTGGTCTTGTTGACCATCAACACTTGATGCTCCTTCTTGATTTCTACCTCCGCAGCCTTTAGCATTGCGAAGAGCTCGGGAATTGTCTTATCCATCCCTTGCATATTATAGTTCATCACGAAGCTCTTGTAGCTTGGTGGCAGTGATTGAAGAACTCTGTCAATGACACTATCATCAGGAAGATTAACTCCCAGCTGAGTCAAGTGGTTGTGGTACCCATACATTCTGAGTATATGTTCACTGACAGAACTATTCTCCTCCATTTTGCAACTATAGAACTTATTGGAGACTTCATATCTCTCAATCCGGCCATTTGCTTGAAATATTAACTTCAACTCCTGGAACATCTCATATGCTCCATGACGTTCAAAACGTCGTTGAAGTCCCGGTTCTAAGCCCTAAAGCATGGCACACTGAACTATTGAGTAGTCATCAGCTTTGCTCTGTCAGGTGTTTACAACATCTGGCGTTGCTCCTGCAGCGGGTTTGTCACCTAGCGGTGCTTCCAGGACGTAATTCTTCTATGCAACAATGATGATAATCCTCAAGTTACAGACCCAGTCCGTGTAATTGCTACTATCATCTTTCAACTTAGCTTTCTCTAGGAACACATTAAAATTCAATAGAACAACAGCACGGGCCATCTATCTACAACAACATAGACATGCAAAATACTATCAGGTACTAAGTTCATGATAAATTAAAGTTCAATTAATCATATTACTTAAGAACTCCCACTTAGATAGACATCCCTCTAATCATTTAAGTGATCATGTGATCCATATCAACTAAACCATGCCCGATCATCACGTGAGATGGAGTAGTTTTCAATGGTGAACACCACTATGTTGATCATATCTACTATATGATTCACGCTTGACCTTTTGGTCTTAGTGTTCCGAGGCCATATCTGCATATGCTAGGCTCGTCAAGTTAACCCGAGTATTCCGCGTGTGCAAAACTGGCTTGCATCCGTTGTATGTGAACATAGAACTTATCACACCCGATCATCACGTGGTGTCTCGGCACGACAAACTATAGCAACGGTGCATACTCAGGGAGAACACTTGTACCTTGAAATTTAGTGAGGGATCATCTTATAATGCTACCGCCGAACTAAGAAAAATAAGATGCATAAAGGATAAACATCACATGCAATCAATATAAGTGATATGATATGGCCATCATCATCATGTGCCTTTGATCTCCATCTCCAAAGCACCGTCATGATCACCATCGTCACCGGCTTGACACCTTGATCTTCATCGAAGCATCATTGTCGTCTCGCCAACTATTGCTTCTATGACTATTGCTACCGCTTAGTGATAAAGTAAAGCAATTACATGGCGACTGCATTTCATACAATAAAGCGACAACCATATGGCTCCTGCCAGTTGCCGATAACTCCGTTACAGAACATGATCATCCCATACAATAAAATTTAGCATCATGTCTTGACCATATCACATCACAAAATGCCCTGCAAAAACAAGTTAGACGTCCTCTACTTTGTTGTTGCAATTTTTACGTGGCTGCTACGGGCTGAGCAAGAACCGTTCTTACCTACACATAAAAAGCCACAACACGGTATAGTGATTGCTTTTTGATCTTTAGAAAGAACCCTGTTCATTGAATCCAATTCAACTAAAGTTGGAGAAACTGACACCCACCAGCCACCTGTGTGTGAAGCACGTCGGTAGAACAAGTCTCGTGTAAGCGTACGCGTAATGTCAGTCTGAGTTGCTTCATCCAACAATATCGTTGAATCAAGAATCAACCAGTGACGGCAAGCAATATGTATATACTCACGCCCACAACTCCTTTGTGTTCTACTCGTGCATATAACATCTACGCAAAGACCTGGCTCGGATGCCACTATTGGGGAACATAGTAATTTCAAAATTTTCCAATGCACATGCAAGATCCATCTAGGTGATGCATAGCAACGAGAGGGGAAGAGTGTTGTCTACGTACCCTTGTAGACCGTAAGCGGAAGCGTTATGACAACGCGGTTGATGTAGTCGTACGTCTTCACGATCCGACCGATCCTAGCACCGAAGGTACAGCACCTCCGCGATCTGCACACGTTCAGCTTGGTGACGTCCCACGAACTCTAGATCCAGCGGAGTGTCTGGGGGGAGCTTCGTCAGCATGATGGCGTGATGACGATGATGATGAAGTTACCGACGCAGGGCTTCGCCTAAGCACTACAACGATATGACCGAGGTGGAAATCTGTGAAGAGGGGGCACCACACACGGCTAAGAGATCAACTTGTGTGTTCTAGGCTGCCCCCTCCCCACATTATAAAGGAGGGAGAGGGGAGGCCGGCCGGCCTCTCTAGGCGCGCCAAGGGGGAGGAGTCCTCCTCCTAGTAGGAGTAGGACTCCCCCCTTTCCTAGTCCAAGTGTCCGACTAGGAATAGAAGGAAGAGGGGGAAGGAGAAAGGAAAGGGGGGCTTGGGGGCGCCCCTCCTAGGCTACCCTCTCTTCTCTTCCACTAAGGCCCATTAAGGCCCATATGCTTCCGGGGGGTTCCGGTAACCCGAACTCACCCGGAACCATTCCGATGTCCAAACATAGCCTTCCAATATATCGATCTTTATGTCTCGACCATTCCGAGACTCCTCGTCATGTCTGTGATCATATCCGGGACTCCGAACTACCTTCGGTACATCAAAACACATAAACTCATAATACCGATCATCACCGAACGTTAAGTGTGCGGACCCTACGGGTTCGAGAACTATGTAGACATGACCGAGATTCATCTCCGGTCAATAAGCAATAGCGGAACCTGGATGCTCATATTGGTTCCTACATATTCTACGAAGATCTTCATCGGTCAAACCGCATAACAACATATGTTGTTCCCTTTGTCATCGGTATGTTACTTGCCCGAGATTCGATCGTAGGTATCTAAATACCTAGTTCAATCTCGTTACCGGCAAGTCTCTTTACTCGTTCCGTAATGCTACATCCTGTAACTAACTCATTAGTCACATTGCTTGCAAGGCTCATAGTGATGTGCATTACCAAGAGGGCCCAGAGATACCTCTCCGATACACGGAGTGACAAATCCTAATCTCGATCTATGCTAACTAAACAAACACCATTGGAGACACCTGTAGGGCATCTTTATAGTCACCCAGTTATGTTGTGACATTTGATAACACACTAAGTGTTCCTCCGGTATTCGGGAGTTGCATAATCTCATAGTCATAGGAACATGTATAAGTTATGGAGAAACCAATAGCAGCAAACTAAACGATCATCGCGCTAAGCTAACGGATGGGTCAATTCAATCACATCATTCTCTAATGATGTGATCCCATTAATCAAATGACAACTCATGTCTATGGTTAGGAAACTTAACCATCTTTGATTAACGAGCTAGTCAAGTAGAGGCATACTAGTGACACTCAGTTTGTCTATGTATTCTCACATGTACTAAGCTTCCGATTAATACAACTATAGCATGACTAATAAACATTTATCGTGATATAAGGAAATATAAATAACAACTTTATTATTGCCTCTAGGGCATATTTCCTTCAGAATCCTACTTGGACCGGAGTCCAAGTAGGACTCCCCCCTTTGGCGCCCCCCTTGGGCTGGCCTCATCTTCCCCCCTCCTTTATATACGTGGGAGGGGCACCCCAAAGGCACACCAAGTCTTATCTTAGCCGTGTGCGGTGTCCCCCTCCACAGTTACACACCTCGGTCATACCGTCGTAGTGCTTAGGCGAAGCCCTGCGCCGGTAACTTCATCATCACCGTCAAGACGCTGTCGTGCTGACGGAACTCTCCCTGGTCCTCAACTGGATCAAGAGCTCGAGGGACATCATCGTGCTGAACGTGTGCTAGACACGGAGGTGCCGTACATTCGGTGCTAGGATCGGTTGGATCGCGAAGACGTTCGACTACATCAACTGCGTTACTAAACGCTTCCGCTTTCGGTCTACGAGGGTATGTGGACACACTCTCCCCTCTCGTTGCTATGCATCTCCTAGATAGATCTTGCGTGATTGTAGGAATTTTTTTGAAATACTGCGTTCCCCAACACTGCTGTCCCGGGGCTCATCGCCAGCTGCGGTGGTTGTTCCTGGTGTGGGCTCTGCTCCTCCTAGGTTAGATCAACGTCATGGTGGGAGCTCGGTGGTGCCTGACGACGCTGGCTGCTAGGCACCGTGGTGGTGCCGGCACCCGGCCTGGCGGCGGCAGGCTGGATCGGGGCGACGTGGGGGCCTGCTGCCGTGATGATTAAGGTGGCGGTCCTCGTGCTCTTGTCGCATCACGGCTTCTGCCTGCATGATCGGTTCTCCTCGATCTGGTCATCGACGTGTTCCGGAATGGAAGCCAGGGAAGCTGAGGATACTGGATCGGTTTGATTTCGGTCGCGCATGTCCATATCGGCCTACGAGGTTTTGAGGGCGTGGCGCGAAGCTCTGTTGGTTGATGACACCTTGGGACATGTCGGATTCTCGATTTCCATGGTGGAGACAACGATGGAGAAGGTCATGGTGGCAGAGATAGGAGGATCAGTTAGTCGGACGGAGCCTTGGTGGCGATGGAGTCAGCCTAGTGTCTGATAACTCTCAGGAGTAGCAATGGTGAGTGAGGACGGCAACACTAGTGGATTTCATTTTTGGTGGTACTTGGGTGCCGAGTCGTGACTTTCAGGGTGAAAACCTAAGGTCTGACCTTCATTGGTTGCGTCTGGCGATTGCCTTGCTAAAGGCGTTGTTTTGAGAGTGCGAACTTTCTCCAGGATGAAAACCTAAGATCTTGGATCGGGCAACGACGACGCTTGTGCGGTGTTCCCTTCTTGGAGGTGTTGCCTTTGGAGACCTTTTATGTTTTCCGGGTGTTGTGTTAGGTGATGGTATGTGTGTTGCTGTTGAGAGGAGTCGTTCCCTATGGCGGGATCTTTTCTTTTTTCCTTTCTTTTTATTTTCTTCTTTGGCTGTGTGCATCCTCGATGTCTTTGTGACATCTTATAGGTGCAGAGGCTGGGTGTGTGGTATCTTCGCGATATTAATATATTCCCTTTTAAAAAACAACAAGGAGGCGTCGGGGTGGTGAGGAGGTTTTTGTTCGAGGAGAAAGATCTGAGGATGGAGAAGTGGAGAACATGCGGGTCACTTCCGTCCCTGGCCTCGAATGCGGGATCTTTTTTCTGCGATTTTTCTTGTTCGGGGAGGGCATACGATGGGAGGTCGAACCATCACGACGACGACAACAGGTTTCCCTTTAATAGTAGAGATGTATGGTCTGGTTTAGTGACACTCTTTAATCTTCTTCACTTAATCCCTTCTAATCTACACTACGATGTTTCGATTCGAGATAAGTTGTGGATGAAAAATATGCACATCGATATTGTGGTTCCGTTTAGACGATTGACATGTAGTTTCAGTTTCGTTGATTGTAAATGTTCAAGTTCGTAGACGATTGACATGTAGTTTCAGTTTCGTTGATTGTAAATGTTCAAGTTCGTGTCCGTGAGCTATTTTGGATAACTTTTGTCAAACACATTGTGCACAGTCAATAGTTTAAAATTTTCTTTAACTAGTAGCTTCATCTTACTATTTCACACGACCTTATGTTTCTAGTTTCTATGTTTCAACGGTCGAGTGTATATGTATCTCCCTATTGTACTGTTTAAGGTGTTCATGTAATGGTTTATAGAAAATTCAGAGTAGCTTCTTTCTGTTCTCACTAATCATCGTCAACCTTGCCTCACGAACGCCTCACTGATCATCGTCAACCTTGCCACATGGGCGACATGTCATGCCTAGTTCCTCTTGCCTCTCGGCCTCCTCGGGCGCAACCTATTACACTTACGCCACCATCGCGAGCGCCCTCCACTTCTTCTCCCCGTCCTTCACCTCGATGCCCTCCTCCTCTTCCCTTCTCGCGAACTTCCCATGGGACGCCGCCGCTAGCAACTGGTTCGCCCCGTCGCTGCCGGGATCGCTCGCCTGCGACTCCGTGCACATCGCGTCAGACCCGGCGCCGCGGCCACCGTTCACCCCACTTGCCGAGGCGAATAGACCTATGCCTATCTACTCTATTCTAACTCTGTGTGTCATGTTAAGCTGTTAACTCTTATTCGAGTCGAGTGCATGCAACCAAACACCATGTAATGCATGAGCCCAGCTCAACGCAGGCCACCGAACAACAGGGAAAATTTGCTTCTCTAATGCAGCATGCAGTCTGCCAAACTATGTGCAGAACATGTTTTTTGCCCTGTATTTACTCAGCTAGGCCTAACTCGGTCACAAATGCAAATACCCCAAAATGATGCAACCAACCAAACATGCCCCATAAGCAACACCCGTGCCCTCACCATAAGACTTCAGATCATATATTAACACCTTAATTGAGAAGGAAGGCATTCCATGCTTGAAGAATAAGATGGAAACTTAGTAGTCGAGAATGTGACGCAATGAAGGAAATGTGCAGACATCAGTCATTGTGCTGAATAAAGGCACAGTTCAGTATTCCTCTCTTCGGAGGGGACATCATGTTTACTAGTATCTCTATCGTTTGAGCTACTAGGCGCAAAGCAAAAAACTAACTACAATTGGACGCGCAAAGCTCAACCAAGCGTGCGGTAATCGAGGCTCGACCCAAGGCCGGATTCAGCTTCAGTTCAGTAAAACAGATATATTCTCATCTCGCATATCCAAAAGGCAAAAATTATTCCATTTCATTTCCCATCGTAGTGTTTGTGTGTGCTGCAACTTTTTCTACCCAAACGAAACATCGAAACTCTTGTCTAGACGATACAGAATCTCGCTGCATTTCGTACATGTCGCCACTTACTGCACTGGGATGGCATCAAGCCGGCCAGGCTACCTGTAGATCACTGGGTGAACACCACGTTCGTGATGTCGGGGAACTTCTCCTTGATGGCTGCCTTCACTCCACTCCCGATGGACTCTGGGCCGTCATACTTAACCAGGCAGTCCTCGCCGTCAACGGCAAGCACCTCAACACTCCCGCCGTAGTTCGCGATCGCCGGCCGCAGTATGTCCAGGTGCCGGTTCACCGCCTGCAAGCAACATCCATCCAAGGAACGCTGTAAGATCACACTGTTTCTCAAGTCTTTCAAGGCAAAAAATACTACGAGATTGATATTGCTCTGGTGGTGGCAGCTCCTCGACCTCAGGCGTCGTCTCCTCCGGCTGCTGGTCCCCGTCGAACACCTGGCGGATGTCCTTGATGGCGTCACCGAACTTCTCCTTGAGCACTCGCTCGATGCCCATGTTCATCGTCGTCGTCGAGCTGGGACAACTGCTGCACGCCCC
The DNA here is from genome assembly GCF_002162155.2 of Triticum dicoccoides. Classification (NCBI taxonomy): domain Eukaryota; kingdom Viridiplantae; phylum Streptophyta; class Magnoliopsida; order Poales; family Poaceae; genus Triticum; species Triticum dicoccoides. The sequence goes on from NC_041386.1 coordinate 150,156,084, forward strand.
TGGATTGTGGTGACAAGACCACAGTCAGTAAGCACGGTAAGATTTGATGCCCCGATGGAATCTTGACCGTGAATTTCTGTATGGACGCAAGGCGACAAATCCAGTTTACCTTCAAGCCTAAGGGAGACGACGCCGTCCTCTACGGACACGACGGCGACGTCGCCGCCGTCGGAGATGAGGTAGGGGCGCACGTCGTCGAGGACGCGGTCGACGTTATCCGGCGTCAGTTCGTACGTCGCCGCCGAGTACAGGCCGCCTCCCGGCGGCGGCGGCGTGGATGCCGAGGCCGCAGCCAGGTGTCCCCGGAAGTTGGCGGTCCGGATCTTGGAGTCCCCGAATTGGGGTCGCCTAGGGAGCACGAGCGGGTTGAATTTGATGATTCGGCGACGGATTTGCGGCGGAAACGACGAGGTAGCGGCGGCGGCCGCGGTCAGCGACGCCTCCATTGTTTGCCGTGTGTGGTCGTGTATCCCTTTGCTGAAGGAGTCAGGGGCAAAGATCAGTACTACCAGACTCCAGGAGATATTTTACTCCGTTTTCTCTTTCGTAAAACGTTACAGGTTCCTGTTTCGCGCTTATAGCGCGATAATTCAATTTGATGACCAGGCTTATCTTCATTTGGTGAACTGTAAAAAATCATAAAATTTTAAAGTAAACCTGATTTCTTTTGTCATCTAAGATGCTCAAATGTGTGATGATCGCACAAAATTTTGAGGTGCTTGAACATTCGATTGTCTTTTTTGTCACGAACTCCTCGAATACTAAATTTCATCAATTTTTTGTGATGCCCCCGATTTGACCGTACACTAATCATACACGCAAATGTGTACGATCAAGATCAGGGCTCACAAGAAGATATAACAACACAACTCTAGACATAAATTAAAATAATACAAGCTTTATATTACAAGTTAGGGGCCTCGAGGGCTTGAATACATCAGCTCGAATACAAACGAGTCAGTGGAAGCAACAATGTGTGAGTACAGACATAAGTTAAACAAGTTTGCCTTAAGACGGATAGCACAAAAGTAGCAATGATCGAAAAGACGAGGCCTCCTGCCTGGGACCTCCTAACTACTCCTCGAAGCCGAACTCCATGTAGAATCATCCTTGGGATCCTCTGGCTCCTGGACTCCATCATATGATCGCAATAACCGGGAAAGGGGGAAAAAGAAGTAGCAAAGCAACCGTGAGTACTCATCCAAAGTACTCGCAAGCAAGGATCTACACTACATATGCATTGGTATCAATGAAAAGGGTAATATCTGTGGACTGAACTGTAGAATGTCAGAATAAGAGGGAGATGGCTAGTCCTATCGAGGACTACGCTTCTGGCAGCCTCCGTCTTGAAGCAATAGAAGAGAGTAGATGGTAAGTTAACCAAGTATCACCGCATAGAATAATTCTACCCGGCGATCCTCTCCTCGCCCCCCTGTGAGAGAGCAGTCACCGGGTTGTATCTGGCACTTGAAAGGGTGTGTTTTATTAAGTATCCGGTTCTAGTTGTCATAAGGTCAAGGTACAACTCTGGGTCGTCCTTCTACCGAGGGACGCGACTATTCGAATAGATAAACTTCCCTGGAGGGGTGCACCACATAACCCAACACGCTCTATCCCTCTGACCGGACACACTTTTCTGGGTCATGCCCGACCTCGGAAGATCAACACGTCGCAGCCCCACCTAGGCACGATAGAGAGGTCAGCACGCCGGTCTAAATCCTATACGAGCAGGGGTCTAGGCCCATCGCCCATTGCACACATGCACGTTGCTGGGCGACCGATGAGCAGACCTAGCAACTTCCATTACAAAGGAAGTTGCGTTATGCGGTACAACCCGGCGCGCACCGCTCAGTCGCTGACATCAAGAAGGCTTCGGCTGATACCACGTCGTCGAGTGCCCATAACTGTTCCCGTGTAGTTGGTTGGTGCGTATTGGCCAGTGGCCAGACTCAGATCAAATACCAAGATCTCGTTAGGCGTGTTATTTTGAAGTAACCGCGGACACGACCAGGGCCAGGCCCACCTCTTTTCTAGGTGGTCTCAACCTGCCCTGTCGCTCCGCCACAAAGTAACCATCAGGGGGCTGTCGGGAACCCAGGCCCATCACTACCTGGATGGAACCACATGCCCCTTCAGCCCCCATCTCCGAACAGTAACATAAGTAATGTAATAGTATAGTATAGTGTATATCCGTGATCACCTCCCGAGTGATCACATCCCAGTAATATAGCATGGCAGACGGACAAGAGTGTAGGGTCACGGATGATAAACTAGCATCCTATACTAAGCATTTAGGATTGCAGGTAAAGGTATAACAATTGTAGCAACAATGGCAGGCTATGCATCAGGATAGGATTAACGGAAAGCAGTAACATGCTACACAACTCTAATGCAAGCAGTAGAGAGAAGAATATGCGATATCTGGTGATCAAGGGGGGGGGCTTGTCTGGTTGCTCTGGCAAGGAGGGGTCGTCAACAACGTAGTCGATCAGGGCACCAACAGCAGCGTCAGTCTCGTAGTCTACCAGAGAGAAGAGGGGGGGGGGAAACAATGAATACAATGCAAACAGATGCATATTGATGCATGACATGACAAGTAACGGTGCTAGGTGTACCCTAGCGCAGTAGGAGGTGATACCGGCGAAGGGGAAAACATCCAGGAAAGTATCCCCGGTGTTTCGCGTTTTCGGACAGATGAATCGGAGGGGGAAAGTTGTGTGTTCGCTATGCTAGGGATGTGTGGTGGACGAACGGGCTACGTATCCGGATTCGTCTCATCGTTCTAAGCAACTTTTATGTACAAAGTTTTTCCATACAAGCTACGGATGAATTTTTACGAATTTCTGAAGATATAAATAGTTGTTTGGAAATCCCTGAAAATCGGCCAAGTCTAAGAATTATTCAGTTTTAACACCACTTAGCTGTTTTTCAAAGGCTATAACTATTGTTCCGTAGTTCTAATGGAGACTGATCCCCCACGAATCGGCGCGGCTCCCGGGGAACGAGACAGAGCCGCGGCCGCAGGAGGGTGAGTGTGTTCTCCTCGCCACTCATGTCGACCGTGGGTTTTCTTTGCCTCCCCACCCTTTCTTTCGTAGTTTATTGAACTTCTTCGGGGCTCAACTCCACCACTTTACTCCAATCACCATCGTGTACCTTGCTGCTTTCATGTCCATGCATGTGCGAGAATTTCTTGGGCTGCCGGCCGCACTGGGGTCTCTTCAAGCACATATTCACATGTCGCTCCCAGACGGTCAAGAAGGTCAATCCGAGTGACGAGAGGACGCACGTGATACAGATGTGTGGGGGGATTGGAATTCAAATGAGGAACAAGAGCACCTTCCCAGCTATGATCCTTCCCGACTCGGTCCGGGGCTGGCAGTCGACCTGGTTTTACTGCAAGGACCAGCCGACCCCGGGTCAGTCGACTGGACTTCCCCCCTTTCCCATGGCTCGAGTGGAGAAGCCCTCCTCCTTGAGATTGATCCTAGAAGAGAAGGCGCAGGTGAAGGTGTTGGTCGAGCGGGTCGTCCAACTTGTCCATGATGGAGTGACTGGTATGGACCTGCTGGAGGTTTTCCTCAGTCGACGCATCCAACCACTCCAAGCTCGTGACCATCCGATGTGGATGTACTCAGGACTCGAGGATTCCACTCGGATCCACCTGGAGGATGTTAGTGAGGACACAGTGGAGAAGTGGCTGAGGGGTATTACCAGCAACAAGGATAACCCTCGGGGGTCCAGGAGGGTGGTTCCATTCGACCATTTGCACCAGCCGGAACAGGTATGATTCTGTTGAGTGTCTTCTTGATTTACTATGTAACATCTTGTTGACGGTCGACTGTCTTTCTTTTGTTCATTGTCTTTTCAGGCTCTTATTGATATGTACTCGATGCCCAATGGAGTGCAGGAGCAAAATGTCGAGGGAGAGGCAAGCGGGGGCGAGAGTGGCGAGTGGCACTCGGATGCAGAGGAGGACGAGGAGAGCGACGACCCGAGTGATGAAGAAGAGGTCGACTCGCCTCCTCGCAAATAAAGGAGGTCCAAACACGCTCACGACCCGGCGAGCACCCCTGAACTGGCGACCGCACCGACTGGGCAATCTTCGAAGTGCCCTCGGACGTCTTCTCCAGTGCCGACTGACAAGGTATCGAAACAGCTCAAGACTGCGCCGCCTCCTGCGCCGAAAGCATTGAAGGCCACATCCTCCAAACCACCGAAGGCTTTGCCCAGAATCAAAGTGACCATCCCCACCATCTCCGGGTAATTATCTGACCCGATCTTTTGGTCGACTTGAGCAACAGAATATAACCGACTGAATGTTGACATTTGCAGTGCTGCTACATCTGGAACTTCTTCCTACCAATACCGAGATGAGGAAATGGAAGACGCGGTTACCTCCAACCCAGGTAAAACTCTCATGATCTTATTCTTGATTATTTGGTCGATTAAATTCTGGCGATTCACTTGGGGTTGACTGATTTATTTGCAGCCCCACCCAACGTCATCGAGCTTCCGGATGATGATGAAGATGTGGCCCCTAGGCCCAGAAAGAACAAAAAAGTAGCAGCTGGCAAGACGTCTCAGCAGGGGCCGATGACAACACCAAACGTCCAGCAATCTGAAGACGTAGGTGGGGCCTCTATAACTTTTGTTGACCCATTGTCGAGTGAGCGCTCTGCACCGTCGATTGTACCGGTGTTTCCTTCAGTCATCCAACCTCATGCTTCGGAGCTCCAAGCTGCTGCACCTGGGTCGTCTGCCCCCTTCTTCACCAACTACCATGTTCCGGAAAGACGGTCGGACGCGGCTGCGGAGGCCATCCATCAGGCTAACGTGATGATGGAGCGGATGAAGACGGTGCACGAGAATAGCCAGGCTGCTTACGATGCCAGCGCGGCTCTTCGGGCCAATGTCCAGGCAAGTAGGCTTTGGACTGACCTTGTTCTATTAGGATATGCTACCTGAAATATTTTCTTTCATACAATCTCTTATTGTTTGCATCGAATCTGTACACCCACTGGGTGTTTTGTTGTCTTTAGCATTTGCGCTCTTCCACTCGGCCTGGGCGAGTGGGATCTGAACCGGTGGGGGCACGCTAAGTGCACCCACAGGGTGTAGTCCCCGAGACCGCAGTCGACTGTGGGCAGTCGACTGGGGTCTGAATACTTTTCCCTTTCCTTTCTTCTACTCGACCCGGGCGGACCGGCCGAGTGAGATCTGAACCACTGGGGGCACGCCAAGTGCACCCACTGGGTGTAGTCCCCGAGACCGCGGTCGACTGCTGGCAGTCGGTCGGGGTCTGAATAGTTCTTTTTTTTCTTTTTTATTTTTTTTGGGCGGACTGGTTGAGTGGGATCTAAACCAGTGGGGGCACGTCAAGTGTACCCACTAGGTGTAGTCCCCGAGACCACAGTTGACTATGGGCAGTCGGCTGGGGTCTGAGTCAACTTTAAAGTTTTATTCACTCAGAAGTAAATAATCTTTGATCTTGTCGATTGATATGTCTTTTACCTTCTGCAGAAATCTTGTACTCTCATTTCTAAATTCGCCAAATTTGAGGAGAAGTAGAGGCAACTCAACCTTGACTTGGAGCTGGCCCGACAAAAGTTGAAGAAAGCTCAAGATGAAGCTGCTGGTATGGAAGGTAACTACCTGTCGACTGTTCGCGTCGATCGTCCTTTTTAAAATATTTCTTCGATCTCTTGTTTGATCCGATTGCTTATTTTGCAGAGAAAATGAGGTTGGCTCTGGAGAAGAAGGACTCGGACCTTGCAGCTGCGCAGAAGGAAGCTCAAGATAAGACTGCCCTTGCAGACCAGAAGCTGGCTTCGGTCGGAGTGCTAGAAGAAGAAGTAAGCAAGCTGAAGTTCTGTCTCACTGAATCCAACCGAGAGGTAACTCGTCTAAAGAAGGATAAGATGGCTCTGAATGAGAAGCTGGAATCTGCGACTCGTAAGAGAAATGACGTGGAAGCTTATCTGAGAACTCTTGCCAAGAAGCTCTTTCTTATGCTGGAAGGTACTCCTTTTAATCCGACTGCTCTACTACTTGTGAGTTACTCCACTCCAGTCGATTCACTAACTCCTTGACTGCAGAATTCTGCCAAAACTTTGAGGAGGAAACTGGACGGATTGAGACGGGTTTGGACCCTATTGCTTCTCCAGTCGGCGATGAGGCTGCCATGAATGTGCTTCGAGTGGAATCCCGTGTCGCCAGTGTAACAAGTTACCTCGCTCGTCTGAAGGTGGCAGTTTCACGAATCGACTCATCACTCTGGCCAAGGGCGACGCTTCAAAATGACCTCGAATCTCTGATGACTCGGCTCAATGAGGTTCTTGGTCGAGTGCAAGAGTGGAAGAAGTCCTCTGCCCGGTGTGGTGCTGATGTGGCGTTGTCCTTGATAAGAGTCCACTGCAAGGAAGCTCGCGAAGACAAGCTGGTGGCGATCAAGGTCGCCAACACCAAAAGACACGATTTCCAGTCCTTTATGGAGACTTTCATAGCTGCCGCCACTCGGATTGCAGATGGAATCGACTTGGACGAATTCGTTGAACCTGCCAGCCCTCCTCCTGCCGAATGAACAAACTTTGAGATCTAAACTTGCCTTAAATTTGCCTCGGGATGCCGAGTGATTACTGTAACCATTAAACTCCTTCGGGCTTGATGCTCGAATACTTTTGATCCGTCACCTGGAATTTTTAGGATCTATCTGAACTTGGTTTATTTCTGAATATGTTTGTATTTGCCTTCGTATGGAATTTGCTCTTTGGGATGTAGCCCCGAAGTGGAAAGTCCAATCGACCTGCGTCTCGTCGTCCCTGCGGGCTGGGTTGGGGCGCATGTTGTATTTGTGGCATAGCTCGGAGAAGAAGGCCGCGGTCGACCTGCACCTTGTCGTCCGTACGGGCAAGGTTGGGGCGCATGTTGTATTTGTGGCGTAGCTCGGAGAAGAAGGCCGCGGTCGACCTGCACCTTGTCGTCCTTGCGGATGGGGATGGAGCATACGTTGTACTTGTGGCGTAGCTCGGAGAAGAAGGCCGCGGTCGACCTGCACCTCGTCGTCCTTGCGGATGGGGATGGAGCGTACGTTGTACTTGTGGCATAACTCGGAGTAGAAGGCCGCGATCGACCTGCACTTCGTCGTCCTTGCGGATGGGGACATATTTTAAACCTTAGGCGAATACTGGACTGCAGCTAAGCCTCCGAGTGGGAGGGTTGATCACCACTCGGTAGGATCTTTTAAACTTAGGCGAGTATTGGACTGCGGCTAAGCCCCTGTCGTGGTTTTGTCACGGCAGATGTCCTAGAGAAAGGACTTAGTCGTGGAGCCATCGCGACGGGTTAGCTTGAAGGGGTTAAAGCGGACACAAGGACGCAAGAGAGTTTATACTAGTTCGGCCCCTTCGATGAAGGTAAAAGCCTACGTCTAGTTGTTATGGAATTGATGGGGTTTCGATGACTAGGGAGCAAACAAGCTTCGCCTATGTCTCGAGTTGTTTTTCTGTTGTCCTTGAACCGCCGCCGGATCGTCCCCTTATATACACGGGTGACTCCCGTCGGCTTACGGAGTCCTAATACCGGCTCATAGATGTGTCCGGTTTGGTCTCTGCTTATTCCTAACTTACAATACAGGTTAACTACTAACGCCGGTTTACGGCTACAGGCCTTGAACCGACCATGGGCCTTGAGCCCTCCTCTGTCTTCTTGGGCTTTAACATACTTAACTAATGACGAAGTTAACCCGGCCCAGATAGGCCGGTTTATGCCCAGTAGTAATATCCCCAACATTAGGCCCCAGATTGATTTGAACGGGTTCATGTCAATCCTTTAATAAAAGCTTCATCTTCAACATCTTTTTATAAATTGGTAAACCGCCATGATGTCATCTTTTCTGATTGCTGTAAACCAGAGTGACGTCACCTGTCATAACGAAGCTATCCATTATGCTTCTTTGTTTAATAGATCGGCGGAAATCGAGGCGGCAGCTCCGTTTTGTGGCCCCTTGATTGTCGCGCCCGACTCATGTTCTTTCGCCTTACAAATAGGACTGAAGGGTCATTTCTTTTCTCCTTCCGTGCCTTCTTCGTATTCCTCGCGTCGCCAGCCTCGGAGCTCTGCCGCCGCCATCGACCTCTGCCTCATCCTTGGCCGCTGCATCAACCTAAGCGCACCAGAACATCGCGGCAGCCTTCCGCATCTTTCTCAGCTCCGGTAAATCTTCTATCCTTTCCCCCGCAGATCTGGCCTAGGGTTTCGTAGTTCTTCAGTGTTCATCGTCTGCATCTTGCTCATACGATAGATCTTTAGATGAATCCACAAATCTTTACTCTGTGCAACGATAGTTGTTTGACCTTCGCCTTCACTTATGCATCTCAAACCATAGATCTATATGAATGTTTTGCTCATTGGTTCGGTACTGCTCCTTTGAACCTCTAAGCATTTATCTCTTTTCTGAACTTGCTTCAGATCCAATGCTGTAAAGAAATCTTGTGAAACCTGTTTCCGCGTACTTGTCCATCCGCAATCTCAACTTTTCAATGCTTAGATCAGGCGGTTTAACCTTATAGAAAATTTTCCAAACCGGCATATGCCATTAGTCCCCTTGTTAAACCGCCAGATGTTGGTTGCTTCATGAAACTCCGGTTCAGATAGTTCTGTCTCCGGTTTAACAGTGCACATACCAACGTACCTTGATCAAATGCATTTTTGAACCGGGATCTTCTACCTTGCAGATTCCATCATGGCCAAGCAAGTATATGAGTGCAATTGGGTTCCTTCTCGTGTCACAAAGGATCAACTGGATGATTTAGTCCTGATTGGCGCTTTAGGCAGCAAAGATACCATCCATTGGAGGGCTCCTGGCAAAGAATGCCCTCCCACACCTCGATAAGGAGAGGTTGTTGTTTTCGTAGATCACTTAGCCCGGGGCTTTAAGCCGCCCGGTTCTAAATTTTACCGGGATGTTTTAGCCGATTTCCAACTCCATCCGCAAGACACTGGCCCCAACTCTGTTACAAATATGTGTCACTTCCAAGTGCTCTGTGAGGTGTTCTTTCAAGAGGAGCCCACAGTGGAATTGTTCAGAGACCTTTTCCATCTAAACCGCTGTACTGAGTTTACTGATGGCTCTAATACAGAGTTGGGTCGCGTGGCGATTCAGAAAAGGAAAGAGGTCACATACCCTCATGCCAAGCTGCACAGTCACCCCAAGGAGTGGAATCAGACATGGTTCTACTGCAAAGGCACCTCCCTTGCTGGTGAGAATCCCTTGCCCGGCTTTCGTCCGGAGCGGCTCAGCAATACACACCCTTTTCCTCAAAGATTGACTGCCCAGGAGAGAAGTAAATATGCTCCCCAACTGTCAAAGCTCAGAGCCTTTATGGCCAACGGTTTAACAGGGGTTGATCTCGCTCGCTGTTGGATATCATGGAGCATACTGCCCCTTAGTCAGCGCTCCGGTTTGATGTGCGAGTATACTGACAGTGTTGATGACCCACTGCGACATTCAAAAATCCAGCTCTCCGATGAAGAAATCACAGAGTCTGTGAATAAGATGCTGAATGAACCGGAACACGTCTGCGCTAGAACCGGCCTACTTCCCTTCTGTGCCACCAATAAACCGCCAGCTGTAAGACTTTGATTTTTCTCTTTGCTGAATATGTTATTGATATGTCTGGTCATTCTTTAATATCAGTGTCTGCATAATCAGGGCAGTGATCCATTTTGGAGCAAAAAACTGCCGCAGGAGAAACCAGAAAAACCAAACAAACCGGAAAGAGCAACCCGGCAAAAGACTAAAGCTGTGAAGAAGACTGCCCACAGGAAAAGAACCACTGCATCTTCTAATCCGGCCCCCGATGATGATGTGGATAATCCGGACTTTGAGGTAGAGCTTGACTCACTTGGTTTATTTTTCATGCGTCTTATTGATGATGATATTTGTCAGGATGATGCCGAAGCCAGCCACGCGGATGTTGCAGAGGTAATTATTCTCTCTTCCGATTCAGAAACTTTGCCTTCACAAAAAATCCGCGAGGCAAACCGGAAAGTTAAATGTTCTCATCCTCTTTCTTATTTGGATCCTAAATTTCTTATGAAAACCCAACAACACGAAGCTCATCGCACAACCTGGCACAGCGGCCAGGTAGTTACCTCCGCCGGTTTACCAAATAGTCCGGTTCGGAAACGCCATTCAGAGGTCTCTAATTTGCTTGTCAGTGCTTGTCCTAAAGCGGGCTGCTTTCGTCAACCTCTTAATCCGTCTGACTCCGATTACCAGGTTACTTCCCACTCATCTTCTGGCGAGTCATCGGCTACTCAGCTCCCACCGCTTAGAACGGTGCTTGGGTAAGCTATACTTATTGTGATGTTTGCAGTATATTGCCTTAGAACATATGCTGTATTTGATTTTATTATTCTTCTCAGGGCCAAACCTAGGCCAAGCAAGAAGGCCCGCCTGGACAAAACGGTCGAAGAAGATGTCGTTCTTGAAGCAGGCAAGACACCCAATGCTGAAGCGGCTGTTCCTGAGGATATTCCCAATGATCCACCGCAGCAAGATGATGATCTTATTGCTGAAGAGAGACCTACTGATACCTCAGGTCCTATCCATCAGCCCAAAGGTACCATCCGGATTGAAAGCTCCACCGGTCCAGCAAAACCTACTGACAAGCCAACAGCTCCAGTGCAAACCGGCGGTACCAAGGATGATGAGGTTGTCATTACTGGCACTGGCCATACTGAGCCAAGCAATCCTGTCGCTTTATCCAAACATTCTGCCAAGGAAGAATTTGCTGCCTTTGGCAAAGGCAAGTGGAACGCCGATCTAACGACTTACGCTCCTCTGAACGCCCAAGATATCCATTCTGGCTATCTGAACCGGCTGTATACCAGTCGTGACTATGAAGCCGGTCTGGTTAATATGATGAAAGATAAATATGAGGTAACTTCCATATGCTCCTTCCTGCTTGTACGCTTCCATTCTTGCTGACTCTCCTAGCCCCCAAGGGCCAGTTTGAAATATTCTTTCAAACCGGGACTTAATAATATAAATCTTGATGCTTTGAAATTCGCTGATGTAGCCCCCAAGGGCCGGTTCAACTTAGCGTAGTTAAACCGGTACTTTAAGTAATTGAAACTGCCGCATTAGAATATATATGATAAAATAGCCATTAGCCCCCAAGTGCCAAGCCGAATACTTGTATTGATCATGGGACTTTGTAAATAATTGAAAGATGAAAATCGAATATGCATTAGCCCCCAAGTGCTAAGCGCATAACTTGTTATGTGGTTGGTACTTGAATCCTTATACCGATTTGTTGAAGCATATATTTGTATGTATGCAGGCGGAGCTGAAGACGAAAGAAAACCAAGTCATCGATCTTCAAGAAAACCTAAAAACCCAACAGGCTGAAACTTCCAAAGCAAAAGAGGAATTGGCCAGCGCTTTAAGTGCCATGGAACAACTTAAGGAGAACTTCAAGAAAAAACGGGCGGATTGGGCCACTGAAAAGTCCGCTTTGATCAAACGAGCAGAGGATGCCGAGGCTGCACTAAAACCAGTGATGGATGAACTGACCAGCATAAAGCGGCACGTGCATGCCATGACCACTGCTATCTTTGGTAAGCCAACTTGCCTTCTGAATTGGCTCTGCCTTCTTACAGAGTCATCGGTTTATTAACCCTTTATGGTATTTCAGGGACACGCATTGGTCACTTGGGGTCAGATGTGCGGAAGGAATTGAAAGCCGCCTATACATTGGTTGAATAATTGTATACTGGTGCCTAGCGGATCATCTGTACCGCGTCTCATAACAAACCGGCGCCCACTTTGATTCAAGATACTCTGATGAAACTGTCAGTGCTTCCTGCCCGGGTTGAAGAGCTGAAGAAATCTGCTGCTCGAACCGGTGCAATCAATGCCTTAATCCGGGCAAAAGCCTGGGTGCCGGATTTTGAAACTATTGAAGCGGCTCCGGGCTATCCCAGCTTGAAGGAAGACGGGTCAGAATTTGGTGAAGCGGATCTGCGAGCAATAAACCGGGAGGTACGTCCGCTAGCTGGTCAGTTGGCTGAAGAAGCAGACTTGTCTCATTATCAAGCGCAATATGACAAGCAGAACAAGCGAATAGCTGCACCAATCCATGAATCGGAAAATCTGATCCCTCCAATCAGTAAGCATACTTACGCTCCTGATATTGACCCGTCATTGCTGATCCATGACGAAGCTGTTTTTCAAGCATTAATGGGAATCGACTGGACAACTGTGGATTTCCAGCCACTGGGTAGAGAAACGGAGGCTGAAGCGGCGCAGGATGACCACAACCATCAGGCCAAGCTGGTGACCAAGCTTGAACCGGAAGCCGGTTTTAAAACTGCCTCTCCTTTGTGAAAAACAATTATATTATTATGGGCACCATGTTGCCTTGTAATAGGCTAGCTGATACCTTTGATGTTGATATGCCTTCGTGCATAATTTGCTCTTCCTGTGGTAATGAACTTTCCAAAACACTTTCTGAAATGAGAAATTCGTCAAGTGCCACCGCGGTTGTACCGTCAGGCGGAATATGATGTCTGTATATATGAAATCAAAACATCCAAAACAAAATTTTAAGTATATGATCAAAATTTTGAGATACATAATACCTGCCATCGTTGAGTGTGAAGTTGGCTTGGCCAATCTTGAAGCGGAGTTTTGCAAACCCACACTGTTGGAGGAGATAACAGCTCCTGTATATATATATATATATATATATATATATATATATATATATATATATATATATATATATCTATATATATATATATATATATATATATATATATATATATATATATATATGACGCTGGTTTACCATGTAAACCGTGCCGGGTTATAATAAACACCGTGTTACTCCATAAGAGGATGTTAACAACAAGGATCAAACTGGGCAAATAGTCTCCGGATTGACGTGAACTGTGTTTCGTCAATTGATTGGTTAAAAAACTTTGTCGGTTTAAAAAAACGCAAAAAAGCAAAAAAAAATCCTTTAAAGAAAAGTGTGAAGCAAAAGCAATGACAAAACCGTTTGCCAAAAAAGGTTTATTTAAGCTGATCAAATGGCGTTACCATGGCCAAACACGACCAAGCTCCCGTTAGGTGTAACTATGGTTCTAGTCATCCAGGTCCCCAAATGAAACCGTGGCATTTATGCCGACCAAATGGCATGGTCATGGTTCGGGTTCGACCAAGCCCCCAAGTGATTCTGTGGCCTTAGGCCGATCAAGAGGCATGACTGGTTCAGACATGACCAAGTCCCCAAGTGATCTGGTGGCTTTCGCCTATCAAGAGGCATGGTATTGGTTCGGACACGACCAATCCTCCAAGTGATATAACACGATGCTTTTAGCAAAGCGAACTCAAGGGGTAAACCGGAAGCTGGTTTAAAACAACTCCATGTAACCACACATGATGTAAAAGAATAGATACCCCGCTTTAGCTGAGGTTCCGGTTTATTATAGTTAATATATACATCGTTGTAATATGTACATAAGTAAAACCAATGGCTCAGGTATAATAAGGCCGAAGATGAGCTATGTTCCACGGCCTGTTGGTCTCCTCCTCTGATGTGCGTGAGTCCTTATGTTCTCGAATATCGATCAGATAGTATGACCCGTTGTGCAGATTCTTGCTGACCACGAAAGGCCCCTCCCAAGGTGGGGATAACTTATGCATACCAGTCTGATCTTGGATGAGCCGAAGCACCAAATCTCCCTCCTGAAAGGTTCTGGTTCTGACCCGGTGACTGTGATAACGACGAAGATCCTGCTGGTAAATCACCGATCGGGCGGCTGTGATGTCACGCTCTTCATCCAACCGGTCCAAAGCATCTTGCCATGCTGTCTCGTTGTCCGCTTCAATATAAGCCGTTACACGAGGTGAATCATGACGGATATCACTGGGGAGAACCGCCTCCGCTCCATAAATCATGAAGAACGGTGTGTATCCTGTTGATCTGTTGGGTGTTGTATTGATGCTCCATAGCACAGATGGTAATTCTTCTACCCAACAACCCGGCGTTCTCTGCAAAGGAACCATGAGCCGGGGCTTGATGCCTCTCAAGATATCTTGATTAGCTCTTTCTGCTTGACCATTGGACTGTGGATGTGCCACTGATGAAACGTCGAGCCGGATGTGCTCCCGTTTGCAGAACTCCTTCATAGCATCTTTGGACAAATTGGTACCATTATCTATGATAATACTGTGCGGAAAACCAAACCGGAAAATCACCTTTTTGATGACCTGAACCGCCGTGGCCGCATCACACTTGCTAACAGGTTCTGCCTCCACCCACTTTGTAAACTTGTCAACCGCCACCAGGAGGTGGGTCTTCTTATCTTTGGACCTTTTGAAAGGCCCAACCATAACCAGCCCCCAAGTCGCAAACGGCCAAGTAATTGGAATCATTCTCAATTCTTGAGCCGGTACATGAGCACGTCTTGAAAACCTTTGGCAACCATCACATCGTCTGACCAGACCCTCCGCATCAGCATGAGCAGTTAACCAATAGAAGCCATGGCGAAACGCTTTAGCCACTAGAGACTTTGAACCGGCGTGGTGACCACAATCTCCTTCGTGGATCTCACGCAAAATTTCATGGCCTTCTTTAGGGGACACGCAACGTTGAAAAGCTCCTGATACACTCCAATGATGCAACTCGCCGTTGATGATAGCCATGGACTTGGATCGCCGGATTATCTGCCGGGCCAGAATCTCATCCTCTGGCAACTCGCCCCGGTTCTTGTACGCCAGGTAAGGAAGCGTCCAATCCAGAATAACATGAAGAGCTGCCACCAATTGAGCCTCCGGATCAGGAATAGCCAAATCCTCTTCACCAGGGATCTTCACCGACGGGTTGTGCAGCACATCCAAAAAAACATTGGGCGGGACCGGTTTGCGCTGAGAGCCCAACCGGCTTAAAGCGTCCGCCGCTTCATTTTTCCGCCGGTCCACGTGGTCCACCTGATAGCCTCTGAAATAACCTACAACAATATCCACCTCACGACGATATGCTGCCATGAGTGGGTCCTTGGAGTCCCAAGTGCCAGACACCTGCTGAGCCACAAGGTCCGAGTCACCGAAGCACTTAACTCGACTTAGATTCATCTCCTTAGCAATCCGGAGACCATGGAGCAAGGCTTCATACTCAGCTGCATTGTTAGTACAAGGGAACATTAAGCGGAGAACATAACAAAACTTATCACCTCGTGGGGATGTTAATACGACTCCAGCCCCCGAGCCTTCCAATTGCCTGGATCCTTCGAAATGGATGGTCCAATACGTATGATCCGGATTTTCTTCAGGTGCTTGCATTTCCGTCCAATCATTGATGAATTCAACAAGTGCTTGAGACTTAACCGCTGTCCGAGGCACATACTTCAAACCGTACGGCCCCAGCTCTATAGCCCACTTTGCAATCCGGCCAGTTGCTTCCCGGTTCTGGATGATATCTCCCAAAGGAGCAGAACTGACCACTGTAATTGGATGCCCTTGGAAGTATTGTTTAAGCTTCCGGCTTGCCATAAAAACTCCATACACCAGCTTCTGCCAATGCGGATACCTTTGCTTGGACTCAATGAGCACCTCGCTGATATAATAGACCGGACGTTGAACCGGATGCTCCTTACCTGCCTCCTTTCGCTCTACCACAATAGCCACGCTGACCGCCCGAGCATTAGCAGCAACATATAGCAGCAACGGCTCCTTGTCAATGGGAGCAGCGAGCATAGGCGGATTGGCCAATTGCCGTTTTAAGTCCTCAAATTCTTCATCAGCAGCAGAACTCGAGACAAACTGATCCGTCTTTTTCAACATCTGATACAAAGGGATTGCCTTCTCACCGAGGCGACTGATAAACCGGCTTAACGCAACAATCCGGCCTGCCAGGCGCTGAACATCATTGATACACTTCGGTTTAGCGAGGGAGGTGATGGCTGTGATCTTCTCTGGATTAGCCTCAATTCCCCTATTGGACACCAAGAAGCCTAATAACTTGCCCGCCGGTACACCAAAGACACACTTGTCCGGATTAAGCATCATCTTGTATGTCCTTAGGTTATCAAAGGTTTCCTTCAAATCATCAATCAAAGTCTCCTTCTCCCTGGACTTAACCATGATATCATCCACGTAAGCATGTACATCACGGCCAATCTGCTTGTGAAGACAATTCTGTACACACCGTTGGTAAGTCGCTTGGGCACTCTTGAGCCCGAAGGGCATAGACACATAGCAGAAGGCTCCAAAGGGAGTTATAAATGTCGTCTTCTCCTGGTCCTTAACTGCCATTTTGATCTGATGATAGCCAGAATACGCATCCAAAAAACTTAAA
The DNA here is from genome assembly GCF_002162155.2 of Triticum dicoccoides. Lineage (NCBI taxonomy): Eukaryota > Viridiplantae > Streptophyta > Magnoliopsida > Poales > Poaceae > Triticum > Triticum dicoccoides. The sequence goes on from NC_041386.1 coordinate 150,172,454, forward strand.
CGCTCACAGCCTGCCGTAGCATCAATAATTTGATCAATACGGGGGAGAGCAAAAGGATCTGCTGGACAAGCCTTATTAAGATCTATGTAATCCACACACATGCGCCAGGTGCCGTTTTTCTTGAGGACCAGCACCGGATTGGCAAGCCACTCAGGGTGAAAAACTTCAACAATAAAGCCAGCTGCTAAGAGCCTGGCTACCTCTTCTCCAATTGCCTTGCGTCTTTCTTCGTTAAACCGGCGGAGGAACTGTTTCACCGGTTTATATTTAGGATCCACATTAAGTGTGTGCTCAGCGAGTTGCCTCGGTACACCTGGCATGTCAGAGGGCTTCCATGCAAAAATGTCCCGATTCTCACGGATGAACTCGATGAGCGCGCTTTCCTATTTCGGATCCAAGTTGGCACTGATGCTGAACTGCTTGGACGAATCACCAGGTGCGAAGTCAACAAGCTTAGTTTCTGCTACCGATTTGAACTTCAGGGCTGGATCATGCTCCATAGTTGGCTTCTTCAACGGAGTCATGTCCGCCGGATCAACATTGTCTTTATAGTACTTTAACTCCTCGGTGGCACAAACCGACTCTGCATAAGCCGCATCTCCTTCCTCGCATTCCAAAGCGATTTTGCGGCTTCCGTGAACCGTTATTGTCCCCTTGTGACCCGGCATCTTGAGCTGCAAATACACATAACAGGGCCGAGCCATAAACTTGGCGTAGTCCGGTCGCCCAAACAGGGCATGATATGGACTTTGGATTTTCACCACTTCAAATGTCAATATCTCCGACCTGGAATCATGATCATCCCCAAAAGCCACTTCCAGAGCTATCTTACCAACGGGATATGCTGATCTGCCAGGCACTACACCGTGGAATACTGTATTAGACGGTTTGAGATTCTTATCTGTTAGTCCCATACGACGGAAGGTCTCATAGTACAGGATGTTAATGCTGCTCCCTCCATCCATGAGCACCTTGGTGAACTTATAACCTCCCACCTGAGGCGCCACCACCAAAGCCAACTGACCCGGATTATCGACTTGGGGAGGGTGATCTCCTCTGCTCCATATGATTGGCTGTTCAGACCAACGTAGATAACGGGGTATGGCCGGTTCAACAGAGTTGACCGCCCACCTCTGAACTTTCCGATCTCGCTTGTCCAAGCTAGTGGTGAAGACATGGTACTGCCATTACTCAACTGCTTTGGGTTGCTCTGGTAACCTGACTGTTGCTGTTGTTGGTTGTAACCACCCTGGTTGTTCTGACTAATTTGACCATTATGTCCGCCCGGATTACCATTGAATCCTGAACCGGAACTTCCTCCTCCGTAACCCAGCCCGGATCCCGAGCTACCGCTAGATTCGTGATCATACCGGAAATTATTAGAATTCTTGAACTCCTGCATAATAAAGCAATCTTTCCAAAGGTGGTTTGCCGGCGCCTCCTTCGTCCCATGTCTTGGACAGGGCTGGCTTAGCAGATAGTTCAGGCGGTTTGGGTTAGGGTTGGGCGCTCCATTATGATTTTTCGGCCTACCCTTGCGTCGCTGGCCATTGTCCTGTGCGTTGGCATTAGCCACAAAGTCCATGTTACCATCCGCTTTACGCTTGCCTCCTCCACCATTGCCTGCCCAGTGATGCTGCTGACCTTTGGAGCTGCTGTTCTTCTTCCCCTTCCCTGTCTTGTCATCATCAGATTCGGGATCCTTGGTGCTATCAGAATCAGCATACTTCACCAAAGTGGCCATGAGGGTCCCCATGTCGGTGCAATGACGCTTCATCCGTCCAAACTTTAGCTTCAGGGGTCCAAACCGGCAGTTGCCTTCTAGGGTTAATACTGCAGTGTCAGCGTTGATGTGGTCTGAGGAGTGCAACACTTGTGAATCCCGGCGCACCCAATGAGTCGTTGACTCTCCTTCCTCCTGGACGCATGCAGCTAAGTCCACTATCGGCATAGGCTGTTTACAGGTATCTTTGAAATTGCTGATAAACCGGGCTCGTAATTGGGCCCATGAACTGATAGAATTAGCCGCAAGCTTTTTAACCAAGTACGGGCCGTTCCTTCGAGCATCATGGTGAAGTATTTCACACACGCCGCGTCATCCACATCAAGCATCTCCATGGCCATCTCATAGCTGTCCACCCATGTCTCTGGAGGTTGATCTGCCATGTAATTTGGTACCTTACGCGGGCCTTTGAAATCCTTGGGCAGGCGCACGTTGCGTAAAGCGGGGATAAGGCAAGGCACCCCCAAAGAACTAGAAGTAACACCAGGTTCAGTCAAGGTGGTTGGACGAACCAGCGTGAGCTGCCGAGCCTGATGCTGTGTGGCTAACTCAGCCTCCCTGCGCGCGCGGGCCCGGTCCACCACTCCCTGAGCGTCATCAGCACCCCCACCGGGTTGTTGTCACGGGGTGCCCCACGTCATTCATTACTCGACACTGCTGGTTCATCCATGTGTCTTCTATAGCTCCGGCTTGGATGGGGGGTCGAGTGGATCCGGTCGCGGCTGTACGAGTATGCTTCCTGTTGGGCCAAAGCTGTCCTTAGAAGTTCCTTGACCCATCGCGTCTCCACTGCCTGTGGCGAGTCACCTTCAATTGGAATGGCCTCCAGCCGTGCAGCAGCGGCAACAAGATTGTCCATTGGGTTGGAGTAGTGACCCGGAGGTGTTAAAGCAGCCTGAGGTACGACGGTGTTTTGACGAGGCGGGTCCATCTGACGAGGCTGAACCGGTGCACCGATCCTAGGGGCTTCTGCCCGGTTTCCCTCCAGCCGATTGCCGGCTCTTGGTCCTGGAGTGTTGAAAAGGTCTCTGGCCTCGAAAACCGGAGGTAAGCGGGATCGGTGCTTTCTCCTCATGACTTCATGCGACGCGCTATGGTCCAACATAAGCTTGTAGGCCTGTGCATCTAAAGCGGCCCGCTCTGCGGCCATCCTGGTGTCCTCAGCCGCCAGATCCGCCTTGGCCTGGGTGATCTGTTCCTTTACCTTTGCAATCTCCGTGTTGTGAACGTCCTGATCCGGCGGATTAACTTCCGCCATAAGCACAGCCAACACATCAAATAGTTCTGATAGAACCTGAGCCGGCGGGCGCACAGGGCCTCCTGCCCCGGCAGTCATCGCCGCTGCTGAACCGGAGATCGTTGCCGCTGCTGTCGAAGAATGAAGCGCTGCTTGTGTTCCGGCCATGAATATTCCAACCCGATTGGGCAGATCAGAGGGGTCCGGAATACTATCGCCATCGGAACAACTCCCAATCCGGCCATCTTGTAGCTGATAAAGAGATTCGGTTTCTCTGGTCGAAGATTCGTCACCGGAACAAACGACGGTCGCGCCGCGAAATTCCGATCCGTCCTCATAACTTCCTCCATGGATGACTCCCACGAAGGCACGCTTCATGGCCGGTTTAACCCGGGCGGATCGCGCACGATGAGCCGTCTCGACGAGGTCGGTGCAGATGTCTGGCTCAGGGCCCAGTTCACCGATCTTGCCAATGAAAACGTGAATGCTACCAAAGGGGACCCGGTACCCGTACTCAATTGAGCCGGCCTCGGGGCCCCAGCCTGCGTCGTCGATGTAGAGCTTACCGCGACAACTCTTAGTCATCCGGCCTACAGCGTAGCCCTCGAGTCCTTCAAAGCGGCCCTCCAAGAACCGGAAACCATCGTGCGACGGCCCCACGGTGGGCGCCAACTGTCATGGTTTTGTCACGGTAGATGTCCTAGAGAAAGGACTTAGTCGTGGAGCCATCGCGACGGGTTAGCTTGAAGGGGTTAAAGCGGACACAAGGATGCAAGAGAGTTTATACTAGTTCGGCCCCTTTGATGAAGGTAAAAGCCTACGTCTAGTTGTTATGGAATTGATGGGGTTTCGATGACTAGGGAGAAAACAAGCTTCGCCTATGTCTCGAGTTGTTTTTCTGTTGTCCTTGAACCGCCGCCGGGTCGTCCTCTTATATACACGGGTGACTCCCGTCGGCTTACAGAGTCCCAATACTGGCTCATAGATGTGTCCGGTTTGGTCTCTGCTTATTCCTAACTTACAATACAGGTTAACTACTAACGCCGGTTTACGGCTATAGGCCTTGAACCGACCATGGTCCTTGAGCCCTCCTCTATCTTCTTGGGCTTTAACATACTTAACTACTGACGAAGTTAACCCGACCCAGATAGGCCGGTTTATGCCCAGTAGTAATATCCCCAACAGCCCCCGAGTGAGAGGGTTGCTCACCACTCGGTAGGATTTTACAAACTTAGGCGAGTACTGGACTACAGCTAAGCCCTCGAGTGAGAGGGTTTCTCACCACTCGGTAGGATTTTTCAAACTTAGGCGAGTACTGGACTGCAGCTAAGCCTCCGACTGGGAGGGTTGCTCACCACTCGGTAGGATTTTTCAAACTTAGGCGAGTACTGGACTGCAGCTAAGCCCCCGAGTGAGAGGCTTGCTCACCACTC
>NC_041386.1:150177725-150203966 GCF_002162155.2 Triticum dicoccoides
TCACCACTTGATAGGATTTTTCAAACTTAGGCGAGTACTGGACTGCAGCTAACCCCCGAGTGAGAGGCTTGCTCACCACTCGGTAGGAATTTACAAACTTAGGCGAGTACTGGACTGCAGCTAAGCCCCCGAGTGAGAGGCTTTCTCACCACTCGGTAGGATTTTTTTTAAACTTAGGAGAAACAGATTCGCAGCTAAGCCCCCGAGTGAGAGGCTTGCTCACCACTCGGTAGGATTTTCTTTTGAACTTAGGCGAAACAGATTCGCAGCTAAGTCACCCACTGGGGGATTTCAGACGCAAACAAAAGCAACAACAATTGTTTAAGAGGACTGTAAAGCTCTTGTCTTTGATAAACAAATCACAAAGGTATTTCTTATTACATTTTATTTGAACGGGTACTTAAGTATAAAAGGGGCGGAGCAGCTCCGCATTCCAAGCCCGTGGCTCGTCCTTCTTATGCTCGACACTGTAAAGGTGGTATGCTCCATTGTGGAGCACTCTAGTGACAATGAAGGGATGTAACACCCCGGATGTAATTTACCTTATCTGTACTCCAACTCATGCCATTTCCAGCCTAAGTTATTTTATTTTCCTCAGTGTCAGCTTTTTGTCTCCGTGTGTTGTTGCCTTTGTCATGCATCTCATATCATGTCATCATGTGCATTGCATTTGCATACGTGATCGTCTCATGCATCCGAGCATTTTCCCCGTTGTCCGTTTTGCATTCCAGCGCTCCTATGTCCTCCGGTGGTCCTTTCTACCTCTTTTCGTGTGTGGGGGTTATACATATCTGGATTGGACCGATACTTGTCATGCGGCCTTGGTTTACTACCGGTAGACCGCCTGTCAAGTTTCCTGCCATTTGGACTTCGTTTGATACTCCAACGGTTAACCGAGGGATCGAAAAGGCCTCGTTTATGTTGCAGCCCAACACCCTTCCAATTTGGCCCAAAACCCACCTAAACTCTCTCCATCACCTAGAGCGTTCGATCACGATCGCGTGGCCGAAAACCGTGCTCAATTTGGAGCCTCCTAGCTCCTCCTACCTATAAAATGGTCTCTTCCCCGAAAATTCCGGATCCAAAACCACCCTAACCCTAAATTTTCGTCTCCTCCGCCGCCGGACGTGTCCGCTCCCGCCGGACACGCCTCGCGCCGCCGCGCCCGGCCAACCGGGGGCCGCCACGTGTCCCACCGGGGCTCCCCACTGCGCCGGCCCGCCCGGCCCAGGGAGGGCCCCCGAGAGCCCGCGCCTGCCGCCGCCCGAGTGCCCCGCCGCGTCGCCGCTCGACCCTGCCACCGGCAAGCTCCCCGTAGCGAGCCTCCTCGCCAACCGCGCCGCCCCGCTGACGCCGTGCTCCGCCCGCGCACCGCCGCCTCCTCCCGCGCCGGTCGACGCGCGCCACCACGCCGGCCACCTCCACCGCCCTGCACTACCTCGTCGCCGGCGACGCCCCCAACTCCGGCCTCCCTCGGCAAGTCCGGCCACCGCCGCGGCCATCTCCAGCGAACATCGGGTTGCGTACTGCTACAGTGCTCGGGCCGGATCCAGATTTGGTCAAATCCTTTTGGTTGACTTTTTCATCCCCGAACCCTAATTTTTTGCAAACTTTGGCATGTCATAACTCCCTCACTGTAGCACCGATTTGTGCGTGTAGTGAAAGTGCGTTATATCGACTAGAGAGGGGGTGAATAGGCGATTTTTATGAAAGTCTTCAAAACGTGGGAGTTATGAAGACAAACAGTGGAGATATGCCTATTACTATGCAGCGGAAGTTAGACTACACTAGGAAAGCCATGGTCAAGTATCAATAGAGTGAAAGCACAGTGACAAATAGCTGTAGTGTGATAAGGATCAGGTAGGAAGATACTATGAAGCCAAACAGATCATACACTCACGTTGTGAAGACAAAATATAGAACAGACACGCAATGACTTCACAATGAGTGATCAGTAAGTAAAAGGAAGTGAAGATAAAACCAGTGACTCATTGAAGACAATGATGTGTTGGACCAGTTTCAGTTGCTGTGACAACTGTACGTCTGGTTGAAGCGGCTAGGTATTTAAACCTTAGGACACACAGTCCCGGACACCCAGTCCTGAACACGCAGCTCAGGACACCAAGTCCTCACCGTATTCTCCTTGAGCTAAGGTCACATAGTCCTCACCCAATCACTCTAGTAAGTCTTCAAGGTAGACTCCCAAACCTTCACAGACTTCGTTCACTGGCAATCCACAATGTCTCTTGGATGCTCTGAACGCGACGCCTAACCGTCTGGGGATGCACAGTCCTCAAGTGTAATAAGTCTTCAGATCACACAGACAGGAAGACTTAAGTGATGCCCAATTCTCTCTGGCTCTGGTGGTTAGGGCTTTATCCTCGCAAGGAATTCTCCCTCTCAAAGGCTTCGAGGTGGGTTGCTCTCAAACGACAAAAGCCATACTCTCAATCTGAGTAGCCAACCGTTTATGGTTGTAGGGGGTGGGCTATTTATAGCCACTTGGCAACCCGACCTGATTTGTCTGAAATGACCCTGGGTCACTAAGGAACTGACACATGTCCCAACGGTCTAATTTCAAACTCACATGGCAACTTTACTTGGGCTACAAGCAAAACTGACTTGTCCGGGTCTGGACAAGATTCGCTCTCATTGTCTTCACTCGAAGACATAGGTTTTTGGTTTAGGCATCACTTCAGTCATTCTGACTGGTTCTCCTGGACCCCACTTAACAGTACGGTGGTTCCTATGACTCAACACAAAAGAAAAAGAACTACGAAAGATCTAAGTCTTCGAGCTCCATATGCTTCATATCGTGTCTTCTTTTATCATAGTCTTCAATGTGAATATCTTCATACATTTTTAGGGGTCATCTCTGGTAGTAAAACCGAATCAATGAGGGACTTCTACCTGTGTTATCCTACAATTCTCACAAACACATTAGTCCCTCAACTAGGTTTGTCGTCAATACTCCAAAACCAACTAGGGGTGGCACTAGATGCACTTACAATCTCCCCCTTTTTGGTGATTGATGACAAACTAGTTGAAGTTTTCAACGGGGAATATAGTCTGTGAAATTGTAAAGGATAAGGAATTGTCTTCATAAGTTGCAAGGGTTCCCCCTGAAGATGTGCATATAATTTAATTTGCTTTTGGTATGCAAATGCACATGGCAGGTTGTACTTGTGGAGATCCACTTCAGCTTATGATGACAATCCACTATGCATGTGAAAGTATATGAAGATAATGACATGCATAATGGAAAATGGACGTCTGCAGAATGAGACAAGTGCGGAATTTATCGTCGCACATGCGGAATTTATCTTCGCAAAACAGGGTGGCAAACAAGTAGTAGACGACCATCTGGTTTAAGTGTTACAACTCATAAGAACCAAATGTAGCAAAAATGAGAGTTGTAAACACGAAGCAAAATATAAGGCACCCGCCCATATGAACCCGCTTGAAGACTATCAATATCTCATATGCTTCTCCCCCTTTTGTCAGTAATGACCAAAAAGGTTTGAAGACATAGAGTCTCTACTCGTTCCCATGAGGAGTAGGTGAAGTAGCAGGGTTGTTGGTGTTGGTTGCCGGTGCAGAAAAGCTTGGAGGTGCTGAAGCATATGGCGGTGAAGTAGCATCGTCTTCTTCCTCAATGATTCTGGCAGTGACTATGGCAGTAGAGGAAGAGAACTCAGAATCTTCAAGGGATGGAGTTCCCAGCAGCACAGCTCTTCGAGGAGGTGTGGAGTCAAACTTGAATCTTTCAGTGAAGCCATCCTCTTGAAGATCAGCTTCAGAAAGCATCATTGTTAGCCCTTCCCATGTGCGGCGACAGGTTTCATGTGCAACGAATGCATTCTTGGTGGCAAGATTTCGGATGCAATTTACATCCACCAAGAGGCTTTTCATCTGTCTCTTCAACCAGTCATGATGCCTATCCTGCTTTTGATGAACGGCTACAAGAAGCTCTCGGTCGTTGAGAACATGAGTGCGCTTCTTGGGTCTTGAAGCAGTGGCACTTTCAGTGGCTTCAGTTGAAGCAGGATGTGGTGCACATGTAGTGCCAGCAAAAGGATACACCGTGGAGATGGCTTCAACACCTTCAACATTTTGAGTGAAGCTCTGATGTTCTGCATTCTGAAGACTCAGAGGTTGCTTGGCAGGTTCAGGATAGATGGCTTCAGCAGAGGTATCCACATCAGCCAAGAAGATCCGATGGTTGCAGGCAGAGGGCTGATACGAGATGGCAGAGTGAAGTTTGATCAGCCTCATTACCCAAGGAGCATAGAACTTTAAACCAAACAGATCTGAGCCTGATGCAGCTAGTTGGCGTATGAAGAAATCCTGTGCGTTGAAGCATTTGCCATGAAGGATACAGAATATCAGAGTCTTCATTGCACCCTCGATCTTGGCATTTGGAGAGTGTCCTTTAATGGGCCAGAGAGTCCGCCAGATGATGTGATAGATGGTCCTGGGCAGGTACTCAAGGTCTTCAACGAAGAACTCTATGGGATAAGGAGCATCGTGGGGCAATATCTTCATCATGGAGAGCATCTGACTCATATTCGGTTCAGGCCTCTGAAATATGCTCTCAATAGCTTCAGTGTGTAGCCGACAGCCTTGCTCGAAGAATTCGCCTGGAGTGGGCAGGCCAGTGAGCTTAATGATATTAAATGCATTGGCTTCGTGATGAACATTGCCGGTCATCCACTCCAGGACCCAATTCTTCGAATCTCTGTTGTATCCTTTGATGTGCAGTGTGGCATAGAATTGTAGCAGGAGTTCTTCGTTCCAATGCTCTTCATCAGTGACAAACTGCAGCAGACCCACTTGTTTGAAGCAATCCAACGCTTCCTCTAGACAGGGCAGACCAGCAATAGCTTCAACATCAAGGCGCTTGTGCGGGAAAATGCGACCTTGGTTGTACAGTATGCAAGAGTAGTCGCTGCACTGTGGATAGCTCCAGAACCTATCTGATGAAATCCTTTCCCTTGAATAGGGGTTCTTGGAGCTATTGAAGAATGTATTATCTGCCCTGAAGCCATTGATGTTGAAGGAGCCAGGTGCTGATGCAGGACCTGGAAACCTTGGCAGTCTTGGGATTGGCTTCTGGACCTGAGGCCTATGCTCAACATGATAGTTGAATTGGGGACCGGCAGCAGACTCAGGAACAGAAGCGGTGGGTTCAGTGGATTCGCATCTGAGGAACGCGTGGCCAGTTTGCAGAAGTTTGGGGTTTGTTCCACGTCCCACGCACGCCTGGATTGTCGGGTGGTCGTTCCTACTTCTCCGGATTTTATGTGGAGGAATGAGCATTGAAAACGGACTTAATGGTTGTCTCTGTATCTTCTGCTAACAAGGACGCAGTGAAGACATTCGACAGTTTCAATAGAATGCATATGACTTGGAGAGATAGTATTTGAGATAGGAAGCATAGAGAAGTTGGGGTCCGATCACATTCACTTAGTTCAAAAGATTCAACACGAAGACATAGCTATAAGTGAACATTGTAGAGGACATTACACTAGCATATATATATATATATATATATATATATATATATATATATATATATATATATATATATATATATATCTAAAATCAACATAGTGAAGATAATCATGAAAGTATGTTGAGTTCGAAGCCAAACCAAATGTGAAGACATTGCAAGGTAACGCCATGAGAGAAACACTTCAAAATAGAACGTTTGGTGGTGGCGTTACCCACCGTATAGGAAGTATTAGACCCAGACACGGCGCACAATTATCGTGGCGCTCCGAAGTCAAATTCCACATTAATGTATTCACACTTAGAATGTATGTCTTCATTGTTTGAAGATATACTTCACTTCGTGTGTTGCACATCTAAGTCATCAATATGCATAAGGGTTAGGATGTGTGCCTGATCACATGACATTTGAGGATTCCAGGATATTTAGCTCACACCGTAACTTGCAAAACCTCTTCTCATCCAAGGGCTTGGTGAAGATATCTGCCAATTTCTCTTCAGTGTTGACGTGTATGATATCAATGTCTTCCTTCACAACATGATCTCTGAGAAAGTGATGACGAATTTCAATGTGCTTTGTCTTTGAGTGCTGAACTGGGTTGTTGGCAATCTTGATGGCGCTTTCGTTGTCGCAGTAAAGTGGCACTTGCTTCAGATGAATGCCATAGTCCTTGAGTGTTTGCTTCATCCACAGAAGCTGAGCGCAGCAAGATCCATCAGCAATGTATTCAGATTCAACAGTGGAGAGGGATACACAGTTCTGCTTCTTTGAAGACCAACATACAAGTGATCGTCCCAGAAAGTGACATGTGCCTGATGTATACTTGCGATCAACTTTTTCACCAGCATAATCAACATCCGAGAATCCAACCAAATCAAACTCTGAGCCCTTTGTATACCATAATCCTAGAGTTGGGGTGTGAGCCAAATATCGAAGAATTCACTTCACAGCTAAGTGATGCGACTCCTTTGGTGCCGCTTGAAATCGAGCACACATGCAAACACTAAGCATAATATCTGGCCTAGATGCACATAGATAAAGTAAAGAACCAATCATGGAGCGGTATACCTTTTGATCGAACTCTTTACCATTGTCGTCAGGACCCAGATGATGTTTGGCTGGCATTGGTGTTGTGAAGCCTTTGCAGTCTTGCATACCGAACTTCTTCAGGCAATCTTTGAGATACTTCTCTTGAGATATGAAGATGCCATTGCGTTGTTGTCGTATTTGAAGACCAAGGAAGAACTTCAGCTCCCCCATCATGGACATCTGATATTGCTCTTGCATCATATATCCAAACTCTTCACTGTACTTCTGATTGGTGCAGCTGAAGATAATGGCATCCACATATATTTGGCACACAAACAGTTCACCATCATATGTCTTCCTGAAAAGAGTGGGATCTAGGGAACCAGGTATGAAGCCTTTGCTTTTCAGGAAGTATTTGAGTGTGTCATACCAGGCCCTAGGGGCTTGTTTGAGGCCATACAGTGCCTTGTTGAGCTTGTATACCATGTCAGGATGTTTTGGATTTTCAAAGCCAGGCAGTTGTGCAACATACACTTCTTCTTCAATCTTGCCATTGAGAAAGGCACTCTTCACATCCATTTGATATAGAAGTATGTTATGATGATTTGCATAGGCCAGCAGTATGTGTATGGCTTCAAGCCAAGCCACAGGAGCAAATGTTTCATCAAAGTCAATGCCTTCCACTTGAGTATATCCTTGAGCAACGAGACAAGCTTTGTTTCTGACAACTTGACCATGCTCATCTTGCTTGTTGCGATATATCCATTTGGTGCCTATTATGTTGTGCTTCCGTGGATCAGGACGCTTAACTAGTTCCCATACATTATTCAGCTCAAACTGTTGAAGCTCTTCTTGCATAGCTTGAATCCATTCAGGTTCCAAGAAGGCTTCTTCAACTTTCTTGGGTTCTGATATTGAGACGAATGCGAAGTGCCCATAGAAATTTGCCAGCTGAGTTGCCCTTGAACGAGTGAGTGGACCTGGTGCATTGATGCTGTCAATTATTCTATCAATCTGCACTTCATTGGCAACACGAGGATGTATAGGGCGAAGACTTTGCTCTTGCTGATCTATGTTGTCGTTGGGAGGAATGTCTTCAGGCTGAGCATTGTCTTCATGTGGATCAGGTGCTGAGATGATAAGTTCTTGTTCAGGATGAGCTTCAGAAGGTATAATCTCTCCAGTTCCCATAAGCTTGATTGATTCACTAGCTGGAACTTCATCTAGCACATTTGGCAGTTGATCTCTTTGTGACCCATTGGTCTCATCGAACCGCACATCCACTGTTTTAACCACTTTGTAATGAAAGAGATTGAAGACTCTGTAGAAGTGCGAATCCTTTCCATATCCAAGCATAAAACCCTCATGTGCTTTTGGTGCAAATTTTGAGGTGTGATGTGGGTCCTTGACCCAGCACCTTGCGCCAAATACTCTGAAGTAACTGACATTTGGCTTTATGTCAGTAAGGAGCTCATAAGATGTCTTGTTCAGAAGCTTGTGAAGATAAACACGATTGATTGTATGGCATGCAGTGTCAATGGCTTCAGTCCAGAATTTTCTTGGAGTCTTGTATTCATCTAGCATCGTTCTGGCAATCTCAATGAGTGTTCTGTTCTTGCGTTCGACGACGCCATTCTGCTGTGGCGTGTATGGAGCTGAGAATTCATGTGTGATGCCCAAGGTATCAAGATATGTATCAAGGCCAGTGTTCTTGAATTCAGTGACATTGTCACTTCTGATGTGCTTTATCTTGGCATCGTAATTGTTCATAGCTCGATGGCGAAGCGTCTGAAGACATCCTGCACTTCAGTCTTGTAAAGGATTATGTGCACCCAGGTATATCTAGAGTAATCATCAACAATGACAAAGCCATAGAGGCAAGCAGTAGTAGTAAAAGTTGAGTAGTGAGTGGGACCAAAAAGATCCATGTGAAGTAGTTCGAAGGGTCGAGTAGTGGTCATGATTGTCTTCGAGGGATGTTTTGCCCTCGTCATCTTCCCTGCTTCACAGACACCGCATAAGTGATCTTTCTTGAACTTGACGCCCTCGATGCCTGTGACATGTTTCTTCTTCGCAAGGGTGTGGAGGTTCCTCATGCCAGCATGCCCAAGCCTCCGATGCCAAAGCCAGCATTCTGAAGCTTTTGCAAGAAGACATACTGCAAGTTGTGGCCCTGCTGAGAAATCTACCACGTACAAATCATCTTTTCGATACCCTTCAAACACTAGAGACTTGTCATATTCCATTAGTACAAGGCAACGATATTTTCCAAACATTACAATCATGTTCAAATCGCAAAGCATTGAGACAGACATTAAGTTGAAGCCAAGGGATTCAACAAGCATGACTTTATCCATGTGTTGATCCCTTGAGATTGCAACTCTACCTAGACCCAATACCTTACTTTTACCAGTGTCAGCAAATGTGATGTGGCTCTTGTCGCATGGACGTAAGGTTGAGTCCATAAGAAGGCTTCTTTTGCCAGTCATGTGATTTGTACACCCACTGTCAATAATCCATTCTGAAGACTTTGAAGACGCTGGTGTCGTACCCTACAGTGCAGTTAGGGGGATAGGCTTCACGAAGAGAATTGTGAAGCAAAAACATTTGACGAACCAATGGGTTATGAAAACTTAGATCCAGATTAGGACTAATAGGGAGAGTAGCATGCGATTCAGGAACGAAGTACATAATGATGCCATTCGGGCATTTTATCTTGCGCCCTACAAGTTTTTTAAGGTCCCCAGCAGTAGCGTCAGAAGATTTTGTTTTTCTGCTGGAGACCTTTCCCTGCAAAAGAGAGTTAAGCTTTCTTAACCACCCACATCTTCAAGGGTGGCTTAGAAGCAATAAGTCTAAGTGCAGCATCTAAGAATTTTGGTTTTGGAGCCCTAGCAAACAGTCTAGCAGGCGGACAAGAGTACTCATAAGAATGGGCAGAATAATTTTTGGTCATATGAACATGACGGTTTGATGAACCGCTCTCATATTCATATGCCTGAGTATGGTTTCCCTGCAAAACATTTGCGTTAGTGTGACTCAGGTGAGTCCTCTATCTGCATGAAGCCTTTGGACTGAGGTTTGTCTTCTTCATCTGAGGTGTCATGAAGACATTCATAGGAAGATTTTCCAGACACTTTTTCGGAACCCAGATCTTCTTCATAGGCGGTCCATTCCTGCAGTTAGTACCAATGTACCTGGCAAACACTACACCATTCTGATTTTTAAACAGTACATAGTTTGCATTAAAGGATTCATCAATGATAATGGGGTTAGCACAGGTGAAGCCAGATTAATTGGATGGATCTGCTGAAGGTTCCTTTGCAACAACCCACTTGGTTTTGGGGTACTGCTCAGGTTTCCAGTAAGAGCCATCTGCATTTATTTTTCTTACGAACCCTACACCCTCTTTCCTAGGGTTTCGGTTCAGAATCTGCTTTTTCAGGACATCACATAGCGTCTGATGCCCTTTAAGGCTTTTGTACATCCCTGTTTCAAGCAATGTCTTCAACCTAGCATTCTCATCAGCAATAGCAGTGGTATCCTCGGCAGAGGGGTTAGTTACCACATCAACAGTTGAAGATATTGCAACAGCAGTAGCAGTGGAACATTCAGCAACAGAAGTAGCATTATCACGCTCAATGCATTTAAGACATGGTGGTTCAAATCCTTCCTGAGCGGAACTGATCTGTTCGACGCGAAGTGACTCGTTTTCCTTTTGAAGATCCTCATGAGCCGCTCTCAATTTCTCAAGTTCTTGCTTCCTTTGAAGATAATCATAGGAAAGCTTTTCATGAGTTGTTGAGAGAGTATCTTGACGATCTTCAAGTTCCTGATACTTAACGTGAAGATTTTTTATGTCTTCAATTAAGGATTCAGATCGAGTCATTTCAGCACCCAACAAATCATCGCTTCTGTCTAACAATTTTTGAATATGTTCCATGGCTTTCTGTTGTTCAGTTGCAATTTTAGCGAGTGTTTTGTAACTGGGTTTTGAATCACAATTAGAGTCATCGTCACTAGATGTTTGATAGTAAGTAGTGCGTTTGTTTACCTTGGCACCACGTGCCATGAAGCAGTAGGTAGGAGTGGAGTAGTCCTTGTCATTTGCATCGGTGTCGGTGATGAAGTCATTGTCTTCAGTGTTGAAGATGGACTTGGCGACGTATGCTGTAGCCAGACTTGCAATGCCAGAATCAGACTCCTCCTCAGACTCCACCTCTGCCTCCTCAGAAGCGGACTCCTCCTCTGAATCCATTTCCTTGCCAACAAACGCACGTGCCTTGCCAGATGAGCTCTTCTTGTGTGATGAAGACTTTGAGGAAGACTTGGAAGAAGACTTTGTGTATTTCTTCTTCTTTTTGTCGTCAGAGTCATATTCCTTGCTCTTCTTCTTCTTTCTGTTCTCATTGTCCCACTGTGGACACTCAGAGATGAAGTGTCCAATTTTCTTGCAATTGTGGCATGTTTTCTTCTTGTAGTCATGAGCAGAAGCTTCATTATTCCTTGAGCTTGATCGTGAAGACTTTCTGAAGCCTTTCTTCTTGGTGAATTTTTGGAACTTCTTCACTAGCATTGCAAGTTCCCTTCCAATGTCTTCAGGATCATCAGAACTGCTGTCAGATTCTTCTTCAGATGAGGAAACAGCTTTTGCCTTCAAGGCATGAGTTCGCCCATAGTTTGGACCGTAGATATCTCTTTTCTTCGAAAGCTGAAACTCATGTGTATTGAGCCTCTCAAGTATGTCAGACGGATCGAGTGTCTTGAAATCAGGACGTTCTTGGATCATCAGGGCCAGGATGTCAAACGAACTATCAAGTGATCTCAGCAGCGTCTTGACGACTTCGTGTTTGGTAATCTCAGTGGCGCCGAGGGCTTGAAGCTCATTTGTGATGTCAGTGAGTCGGTCAAATGTGTGCTGGACATTCTCATTGTCATTTCGCTTGAAGCGGTTGAAGAGATTGCGAAGGACACTGATTCTTTGATCTCTCTGGGTTGAGATGCCTTCATTGACCTTGGAGAGCCAGTCCCAGACCAGCTTGGATGTCTTCAAGGCACTCACACGGCCATACTGTCCTTTGGTCAGATGACCACAAATGATGTTCTTGGCAGTAGAGTCCAGTTGAACGAATTTCTTGACATCAGCAGCAGTGATACCTTCTCCAGCCTTGGGAATGCCATTCTCGACGACATACCATAGGTCGACATCAATGGCTTCAAGATGCATATGCATCTTATTCTTCCAGTAGGGATATTCAGTTCCATTGAAGACGGGGCACGCAGCAGAGACTTTAATTATCCCTGCAGTCGACATAGCTAAAACTCCAGGTGGTTAAACCGAATCACACAGAACAAGGGAGCACCAGGCTTTGATACCAATTAAAAGTGCGTTATATAGACTAGAGGGGGGGGGGGTGAATAGGCGATTTTTATGAAAGTCTTCAAAACGTGGGAGTTATGAAGACAAACAGTGGAGATATGCCTATTACTATGCAGCGGAAGTTAGACTACACTAGGAAAGCCATGGTCAAGTATCAACAGAGTGAAAGCACAGTGACAAATAGCTGTAGTGTGATAAGGACCATGTAGGAAGATACTATGAAGCCAAACAGATCATACACTCACGTTGTGAAGACAAAAGATAGAACAGACATGCAATGACTTCACAATGAGTGATCAGTAAGTAAAAGGAAGTGAAGATGAAACCAGTGACTCATTGAAGACAATGATGTGTTGGACCAGTTCCAGTTGCTGTGACAACTGTACGTCTGGTTGGAGCGGCTAGGTATTTAAACCTTAGGACACACAGTCCCGGACACCCAGTCCTGAACATGCAGCTCAGGACACCAAGTCCTCACCGTATTCTCCTTGAGCTAAGGTCACATAGTCCTCACCCAATCACTCTGGTAAGTCTTCAAGGTAGACTCCCAAACCTTCACAGACTTCGTTCACTGGCAATCCACAATGTCTCTTGGATGCTCTGAACGCGATGCCTAACCGTCTGGGGATGCACAATCCTCAAGTGTAATAAGTCTTCAGATCACACAGATAGGAAGACTTAAGTGATGCCCAATTCTCTCTGGCTCTGGTGGTTAGGGCTTTATCCTCGCAAGGAATTCTCTCTCTCAAAGGCTTCGAGGTGGGTTGCTCTCAAACGACAAAAGCCGTACTCTCAATCTGAGCAGCCAACCGTTTATGGTTGTAGGGGGTGGGCTATTTATAGCCACTTGGCAACCCGACCTAATTTGTTCGAAATGACCCTGGGTCACTAAGGAACTGACATGTGTCCCAACAGTCAAATTTCAAACTCACATGTCAACTTTACTTGGGCTACAAGCAAAACTAACTTGTCCGGCTCTGGACAAGATTCGCTCTCATTGTCTTCACTCGAAGACATAGGTTTTTGGTTTAGGCATCACTTCAGTCATTCTGACTGGTTCTCCTGGACCCCACTTAATAGTAAAGTGGTTCCTATGACTCAACACAAAAGAAAAAGAACTACGAAAGATCTAAGTCTTCGAGCTCCATATGCTTCATATCGTGTCTTCTTTTGTCATAGTCTTCAATGTGAATATCTTCATATACCATCTTTGACTTCAATGTCTTCATACATTTTTAGGGGTCATCTCTGGTAGTAAAACCGAATCAATGAGGGACTTCTACCTGTGTTATCCTGCAATTCTCACAAACACATTAGTCCCTCAACTAGGTTTGTCATCAATACTCCAAAACCAACTAGGGGTGGCACTAGATGCACTTACAATCTCCCCCTTTTTGGTGATTGATGACAAACTAGTTGAAGTTTTCAACGGGAATATAGTCTGTGAAATTGTAAAGGATAAGGAATTGTCTTCATAAGTTGCAAGGGCTCCCCCTGAAGATGTGCATATAATTTAATTTGCTTTTGGTATGCAAATGCACATGGCAGGTTGTACTTGTGGAGATCCACTTCAGCTTATGATGACAATCCACTATGCATGTGAAAGTATATGAAGATAATGACATGCATAATGGAAAATGGACGTCTGCAGAATGAGATAAGTGCGGAATTTATCGTCGCACATGCGGAATTTATCTTCGCAAAACAGGGTGGCAAACAAGTAGCAGACGACCATCTGGTTTAAGTGTTACAACTCATAAGAACCAAATGTAGAAAAAATGAGAGTTGTAAACACGAAGCAAAATATAAGGCACCCGCCCATATGAACCCGCTTGAAGACTATCAATATCTCATATGCTTCTCCTCCTTTTGTCAGTAATGACCAAAAAGGTTTGAAGACATAGAGTCTCTACTCGTTCCCATGAGGAGTAGGTGAAGTAGCAGGGTTGTTGGTGTTGGTTGGCGGTGCAGAAAATCTTGGAGGTGCTGAAGCATATGGTGGTGAAGTAGCATCGTCTTCTTCCTCAATGATTCTGGCAGTGACTGTGGCAGGAGAGGAAGAGAACTCAGAATCTTCAAGGGATGGAGTTCCTAGCAGCACAGCTCTTCGAGGAGGTGTGGAGTCAAACTTGAATCTTTCAGTGAAGCCATCCTCTTGAAGATCAGCTTCAGAAAGCATCATTGTTAGCCCTTTCCATGTGCGGCGACAGGTTTCATGTGCAACGAATGCATTCTTGGTGGCAAGATTTCGGATGCGATTTACATCCACCAAGAGGCTTTTCATCTGTCTCTTCAACCAGTCATGATGCCTATCCTGCTTTTGATGAAGGGCCACAAGAAGCTCTCGGTCGTTGAGAACACGAGTGCGCTTCTTGGGTCTTGAAGCAGTGGCACTTTCAGTGGCTTCAGTTGAAGCAGGATGTGGTGCACGTGTAGTGCCAGCCAAAGGATACACCCTGGAGATGGCTTCAACACCTTCAACGTTTTGAGTGAAGCTCTGGTGTTCTGCATTCTGAAGACTCAGAGGTTGCTTGGCAGGTTCAGGATAGATGGCTTCAGCAGAGGTATCCACATCAGGCAAGAAGATCCGATGGTTGCGGGCGGAGGGTTGATACGAGATGGCAAAGTGAAGTTTGATCAGCCTCATTACCCAAGGAGCATAGAACTTTAAACCAAACAGATCTGAGCCTGATGCAGCTAGTTGGCGTATGAAGAAATCCTGTGCATTGAAGCATTTGCCATGAAGGATACAGAATATCAGAGTCTTCATTGCACCCTCGATCTTGGCATTTGGAGAGTGTCCTTTAATGGGCCAGAGAGTCCGCCGGATGATGTGATAGATGGTCCTGGGCAGGTACTCAAGGTCTTCAACGAAGAACTCTGTGGGATAAGGAGCATCGTGGGGCAATAGCTTCATCATGGAGAGCATCTGACTCATATTCGGTTCAGGCCTCTGAAATATGCTCTCAATAGCTTCAGTGTGTAGCCAACAGCCTTGCTCGAAGAATTCGCCTGGAGTGGGCAGGCCAGTGAGCTCAATGATATCAAATGCATTGGCTTCGTGATGAACGTTGCCGGTCATCCCACTCCAGGACCCAAGTCTTCGGATCTCTGTTGTATCCTTTGATGTGCAGTGTGGCATAGAATTGTAGCAGGAGCTCTTCGTTCCAATGTTCTTCATCAGTGACAAACTCCAGCAGACCCACTTGTTTGAAGCAATCCAACGCTTCCTCTAGACAGGGCAGACCAGCAATAGCTTCAACATCAAGGCGCTTGTGCGGGAAAATGCGACCTTGGTTGTACAGTATGCAAGAGTAGTAGCTGTGCTGTGGATAGCTCCAGAACCTATTTGATGAAATCCTTTCCCTTGAATAGGGGTTCTTGGAGCTATTGAAGAAAGTATTATCTGCCCTGAAGCCATTGATGTTGAAGGAGCCAGGTGCTGATGCAGGACCTGGAAACCTTGGCAGTCTTGGGATTGGTTTCTGGACCTGAGGCCTGTGCTCAACATGATAGTTGAATTGGGGACCGGCAGCAGACTCAGGAACAGAAGCGGTGGGTTCAGTGGCTTCGCTGTCTTCAGAAGCTTTTGCTGGGGAGGGCTGCACATTAGCTTCGTTGTTGGTTGTGGCAGCCTCAAGATTTTCATCCTCCGCTTGACTAACAGGAGGGTCTGTCACAAGCACGTTCTCCTGGAGAACTGCTTCTTGGTGGAGCAGAGGAGTGGGTTCTTGTGGTACTTCTTCTGCGGCTGATGCAGCCGGAATGTCTTCAGCATAGACTTGAGGCCTTGGACCTTTGCGAAGCCTGCGGAACGCAGACGACGCCTGTGGGGTTGGAGTGGGCTGGGCCTCATAGTCTTCTTCCTCTTGAGGGCGATCCGCCCATGAAGCATCCTCTGCAATTGGCATCAGTGGACGACCAATGCTGATGAGTTCGCTGTGTTCTAACTGAGGAAGGGCTGCATCATCTTCTACATTGTCACGATGACCAATGTCTTCAGCAGCGATGGGATCAGCTGCTGGAATATCTTCAGCTTCAGGAGCCTCTGTGGGAGCAGGCTCATGAACCGTCAGTTGACGTTCATCGTCAGGGTGAACCATAGAGATGGGTTCAACTATCAAGGGCTCTATGGGAGCAGCCCGAGCTTTCTTGATCTTTCTCTTTTTCTTGCTGGGGGCAGTAGGAGAGGCTTCAGAGCTTTTCCTCTTCCTGGCTTCAGCCTCAGCAGTTCTTGTCTTCTTGAGCTCTGAAGCTGTTGACCGGCTCTTTGGCTTCGAGCCAGTCATTGCAGTTGGGAAGACAAGCGGAACTGCTTCCTGCCTTGGTGCCTCTGGTTCAGCTGGAACAGTCTTCTTCTTTTTCTTTGCGGCCATCTTGGGGTCGATGCCAGGACGCCCAAGCGCCTTGCGCTTCTCAGCCTCATTGTAGGCTTGCACACATCTGTCAGCCAAAGTCTTCATCCGCTCACGTGAACCCTGAGCTTCTGCACGCTTCTTCAGAAAGTTTTCCTTTAGCTCATGCAACGTTGATCTTGAAGCTCTTCACTTCTTGCACGCTGAGCTTGGCCAATGCTTCTTGAACTAAGCCTTTTCATGATCAATTTTCTGCTTCAGTTCAACTATGCGCTGGGCAATAGCAAGTTCTGAAGCAATAGCGCCTTGGAAGGCGACGCTGAGGCCAACGGGCAGCTATAGATCTTCAAAGCTGATGTTTGGTGTGGCAAACCACTCGTCAATGAAGTTGTGGATGATGGCGACATCAAAGAGAGGCAGATTGTTGAAGATTTCTGCTTCTTCTTTGCTCTTGATGAGTTGCTCAAGAGCGTCATCTCCAAGATCTTCATCACTTGACAGATCAATGGCTTCGCTGCGCAGGATGTCAGCAGTTGTGAGCTCTTTGCCAGTGTGAGACAGAGGCATCTTGGCCTTCTGGTGCCTTGAGACGCGAGATAAGTCTTCAGACTGCACACTGTCTTCAGGAGGTGCAGTCGCCAATGGCTTCGCCCTTGAGATATTTGGTGAAGGGGCCGGCTTTGAAGATTTTGACTTCTTCGATAGCTTTGGCTTTGGTACTGCAGGCACTGCAGGCGCTTCATTAGACTCAGTATCAACTACAGGCTCATTCACTACAGTCCCTTGAACCAAGATGTAGGTGATGAGGCCTTCAAGGTTGGCATACGGACCGATGACATTGGGTTCTGCTTCTCGTGTGCCATCCGCCCTTGGTGCTGAGGGACCAGGGTTGAAGTCTAACCCAAATTTCTTCTTGTTCTGCTTCGCTGAGTTTTGGGCAAACTGGAAGTTGCGCTTGAACAGATTGTCGTCACGACACCAGAGTAGTGACGACGGATGTGCATCATCAGGCTGTGGCCCACGAACCATGCATGGATAGAAGCTTTGGGCAATAGCTTCATCTCTGGACCTGGGTACAAGATTCTTGTATAAGATGTCTCCCCATGGTCTTTTTATGGCACTTTTCTCAGCATACTCTTGGGTTGTGAAGCGGTATTTGAACCATTGTTCTGCCCAATAGCGTCGAATCCATTGGATTCGGGTCTTGCGCTGACCATAATTCTCTTCAGGATCTGTTTTATACATTTCTGCCAGTTCATCAGGCAGATCTTTGGATGTTTCTCCACGTCGCTGTCTGCCCCCTTCCTTGCTGCTGTTTCTGAAGCCATAAACTTTAACTTGGAAGGCTTCAAGACGTTCAAAGGCTTCAAAGGCTTTCTCTTGCTGGACCAACAGGAACTGGCTTCAGGAGAATTTATGTGATGCTGTAAGAATTCTGCAAATGAATGCAAATTATGAGAACCAAAGGATTCTCCCATGGACATGTACCTGTGACAGCATTAAGGTGCGAGGGAAGGGGAAGAGGTCATATGTATTCTCAAAAGATTTTGAAGATAAATCAGTTTAGAAGACATTGACCTCATCGTGAGACATTCACTCATAGATAAGAAGTTGGTTCCAGATTTGTACGAATCCACAGATCAGTACAAGTGAGGAATCTAACTACTTTGTGAAGCACAAGTGAATATACTAGGCATGTTAAGAGATGCAGTTTGAGAGAGATCTAGTTTGTGTGAACAGAAACTACTTGTGGTAGAAAGTGACAGATCAATAGGATCAACGGTGCTGTAAAAAGGGAGTTTTATTTACCACACTGAGAACTGCTAGACAGAGTGGGAGATGAGGCTGAGCAGTTCACTCGTCCGTGCCCTAACTTGGCGACGGAGGAGACCTACGGCGACGGCGGAGAGGACGATGTCCGCGGTCGGCGTGAAGACGGCGTCGGAGAGGTTGCGGCAGCGAAATCACCTCACCTTTCCAGTGGCACTCTTGGATTTCCAATTTGAGGCCAGATTCAATCATTCCTTGTCAAATCTTGCATATGCATCACATACTGCATCCCGCATATCATACCATGTTTGCATCATGTTGTTTGAGCATTACACATGGTTGATTGTGTTTCGTTTGCTTGTTGTTCTTGTTTGGGTAGAGCCGGGAGACGAGTTCGTGAACGAGGAGCCCGTTGAGTTCGCTTACGAGGATCAAGTCAACTCTGACAACTTTGCAGGCAAGATGATCATACCCTCGAAATCACTTCTATCTTTGCTTGCTAGATGCTCGCTCTTTTGCTATGCATATGCTACGATACCTACCACTTGCTTATCATGTCTCCCTAATTGCCATGTCAAACCTCTAACCCACCATGTCCTAGCAAACCGTTGTTTGGCTATGTTACCGCTTTGCTCAGCCCCTCTTATAGCGTTGCTAGTTACAGGTGATGGTTGGAGATCGTTCCTTGTTGGAACATTGTTTATTGTTGGGATATCACCTTATTATCTTGTTATCTTAATGCACCTATATACTTGGTAAAGGGAGGAAGGCTCGGCCTTTTGCCTAGTGTTTTGTTCCACTCTTGCCGTCCTAGTTTCCGTCATATCGGTGTTATGTTCCCGGATTTTGCGTTCCTTACGCGGTTGGGTTATAATGGGAACCCCTTGACAGTTCGCCTTGAATAAAACTCCTCCAGCAATGCCCAACCTTGGTTTTACCATTTTCCACCTAGCCTCTTTTTCCCTTGGGTTTCCGGAGCCCGAGGGTCATCTTTATTTAAACCCCCTGGGCTAGTGCTCCTCCGAGTGTTGGTCCAAACTAGAGCCATGTTCAGCACCTCCTCGGGGAAACTCGAGGTTTGGTTTTAGTTGTATGGAGCGCTCATCTGAGCGTGCCCTGAGAACGAGATATGTGCAGCTCCTATCGGGATTTGTCGACACATTCGGGCGGTGTTGCTGGACTTGTTTTACCATTGTCGAGGATGTCTTGTAACCGGGTTGCCGAGCCTGATCGGAATGTCTCGAGAGATGGAATATCCTTCGTTGACCGTGAGGGCTTGTGATGGGCTAAGTTGGGACTCCCCTGCAGGGATTTGAACTTTCGAAAGTCGTGACCGCGGTTATGGGCAGATGGGAATTTGTTAATGTCCGGTTGTAGATAACGTGAAACTTAACTTAATTAAAATGAATAAACCGCGTGTGTAACCGCGATGGTTTCTTCTCGGCGGAGTCCGGGAAGTGAACACGGTGTTGGAGTAATGTTTGGCGTAGGTTGTTTTAGGATCACTTCTTGGTCACAGTTATTCGTCCGTGCTTTGCCTTCTCTTCTCGCTCTCTTTTGCGTATGTTAGCAGCCATATATGCTAGTCGCTTGCTGCAGCTCCACATCATACCTTGCCTTGCCTATAAGCTTAAATAGTCTTGATCACGAGGGTGCGAGATTGCTAAGTCCCCGTGACTCACAGATTACTTCCAAACCAGATGCAGTGACCGATGATACCGCTCTAGACGATGCGCTTGAGCTCAAGTGGGAGTTCGATGAAGACTCTCGTCGTTACTACGTGTCTTTCCCAGATGATCAGTAGTGGTGCCCAGTTGGGGCGATCGGGGACTTTGTCGCGTGTGGGGGTTGATCTTTATTTTGGTACCGTAGTCGGACCATGAGTGTGTTCAATGATTGTAATGTTATTCATGTATTTGTGTGACGTGGCGAGTGTAAGCCAACTATGTATCTTTTCCCCTTTATTTATTTACATGGGTTGTTGTGACGATTACCTTACTTGCGATATTGCTTTCAATGCGGTTAGGCCTCTAAGTTGTGCTTCGACACGTAGAAGATATAGCCGCATCGAGGGCATTACAAGTTGGTATCATAGCCTTCCCCGACCTTAGGAGCCCCCTGCTTGATCGAATCGCTGGCGTTGTTGAGTCTAGAAAAATGTTTTGAGTCATTTAGGAATTATATATCGGAGAGTTAGGAATTCTTTTTACTCCCCAGTCCCTTCATCGCTCTGGTGAGGCATCCCGACGTGGAGTTTTGACTCTTCTCTTCTCAAATTTCACTAAAAAAATTTAGGATCACGCGGGTATCTTGGAATAGTTCCGATCGATTTGTGACGAGAACATTATTCTTGGTGCCTCCTGTCATTTAGGGGTTGTGGCAGTGTCCCGGGGAGTTGATCTCCGAGGTGTTGTCGTCACAATTTTATCATTGAGATTCTAGAATACCTGAGTTTCCCGACATCGAAAATCTCTTTTATGCAGTTGTTGGTGAGATAACCTCGACGCCACCCAGTACTGGGGCGGGAGTTCGGGAGTATTGCCATAACTCGTATAACGGATGCTTTTCGAAGGTTGAGATAGATGATTTCTGAAGGTTTCTCGGTTATGTGTTGAAGGATGGATACAGCTGGATGTAGGATTTGCTAGATTTGGGTGAGATATTATGCTTCCCCTGTATCCCCAACACCTGATTGCATAACCGAAAAGGTTCAGGAGTTTCATAGGTGGGAATTCTGGTAGCTCTAGTTCTTCTTCCGCAGATATTTGGTTTGGGATTGGGTAATCCTCACCAAGTATTTGTTCTTGTACGTACCTTGTTGTTTTCTTCTACCTCAATTCTAAGTGGCTTCTCAATTTATGGATATGTGAACATTTCAATTGGAATGCATTCATTTATTTTGTTTGGATGTGAAGACTATATGTTGCAATTTCAACCCGTTTGATTCAGCTTCAATATTTGTCTGTCATGATGCTAATGGATGTCAACCTCTTCAGGATGGCTCCTCCAACGTGCATGACTCCGAATCCTGATCCGCCACCACCACCTCCACCTCCGGAGGCATGGCAAGTTGTGATGGCCGCTACCAATGCAAACACGCAGCTGATCATGCAACTTCTTCAAGAGCGCAACCAAGGGAACCAGGGTCATGGCAACAATCAAAATCAGTTTGCTACACTCAACCAGTTCCTTGCTAACCAGCCAAAGACCTTCAGCAATTGTGTTGAGGCAACAGACGCTGATGATTGGCTCGTGGACATATGCAAGCATTTCGAGTGCAGTAATGTCAGGCCTGAGGACTTTGTCAAGTTCGCCTCCTTCCAACTCAAAGGCCAAGCTGCAGAATGGTTTCAGTAGTACAAAGATTCCAAAGGAGGCTGTGTGATTACCTGGGATGAATTCCGTCAAGACTTCAAAGCTCATCATATTCCTCAGAGTGTGGCTGAGAGCAAGCGTGAGGAATTCCGCAACCTGAAGCAAGGCACTATGTCTGTTTACCAGTATAACATCATGTTCCAGAAGCTCTCCCGTTTTGCTAAGCAGGACGTCCCTGACGAGAAGAGCATGACATACCAGTTCAGGGGTGGTCTTAGAGAAGAAATCCAGCTAGCTCTCGTCCTCTTTGAGCCCAAGAAGTACGATGAGTTTTAAAATATGGCAATGAAGCAAGAGACTGGTCAACTAAAGTGCGATGCTTCCAAGAAGAGAGTCAGAGATGCAACTCCTTCTTCCTCAACTCAAGTGGCTAAGCAGCAAAAGTATTAGCTTCCTCCTCCTCCATTCCGTCAGCCTTATCAGCAGAAGAGCAAAGGTGGCAGTGGATCTTCCCACCCACCCAACCCTGGCTTTCAGAACAAGACTTCGTCTCAAGCTCCAAGATCAAGTGCTCCGTATCACCGTCCGCTCTCGGAGGTCACGTGCAACAAGTGCCAACAGAAGAGTCACTATGCCAACAAATGCTTCAATCATAGGCATCTCCCTCCTCCTCCTCCTCCTCCTCCTGTGAGATCAGCAAGTACAGCTGTGGTCAAGCATAACCCCAAGTATGCCAAGGTCAACTTGATGAATGCAGCTCAGGCAGAGGACTCGTCAGATGTCATCATGGGTAACCTTCCTGTTAACGATGTTCCTGCAAAAGTTCTTTTTGACACCGGTGCATCGCATTGCTTCATTTCTAATCCTTTTGCATCAAAGTATGAGTGCGATTATCAGCATTTGCAAAGACCTTTGCAAATCGTGTCACCGGGCAAGCAAATGACAGCTAATATCTGCGTCCCGGATGTTACTATCACGTAGTGCGACTACAAATTTCTAGCTTCTCCTATTGTTCTGGGCGACTCGGATATCGATCTTATTCTTGGAATGGACTGGCTCTCTAAGCACAAGGCTCAGCTTGATTGTGCTGCCAGGCAGATTCAGTTGACTCATTCGTCTGAGGATGTAATTGTCTTTGCTGCTCGTGATGATACCATTCGTCTGTTTTCTCTCAATGAGAAGGGTGAACTGAATGCCATCTCTCAAATTTCAATCGTTTGCGAATATCAAGACGTCTTTCCAGAAGAGCTTCCAGGAATGCCTCCGCACCGGCCAGTTGAATTTCGTCATCGATCTTGAGCCTGGCACGGAACCTGTTTGCAAACGTCCTTACAAGATGGGACCCAAAGAGTTGAAGGAGCTGAAGAAACAACTCGATGAACAAGAGCGTATGGGTCTCATCCGACCTAGTTCTTCTCCGTGGGGTTGTGGAGTTCTTTTTGTGAAGAAGAAGGATGGAATGGACCGACTTTGTGTTGACTACCGTCCATTGAACAAGAAGACTATAAAGAACAAGTACCCACTTCCCAACATCAACGAGCTGTTTGAACAACTCAAAGGTGCTCAAGTATTCTCCAAGCTTGATCTCCGTATGGGCTATCACTAGATTCGAATTCGTGAGCAAGATATTCCCAAGACAGCTTTCAGAACAAGCTATGATTCATATGAATACACTGTCATGTCTTTTGGTCTCGTCAACGCTCCGCCAACTTTCTCTCGCATGATGAACTTCATCTTCAACCCCTACACAAATGACTTCGTCTTGGTCTACCTCGATGACATTTTGGTCTTTTCCAAGAACAAGGAAGATCATGCCAAGCACTTGCGTTTGGTGCTCGATAAGCTCAGAGAACATTAGTTCTACGAAAAGTTTTCAAAGTGCGAGTTTTGGCTCGATGAGGTTGTCTATCTTGGGCATATCATCTCTGCCAAGGGCATAGCGGTGAATCCTGAGAAGGTGTCTGCAATTGTGAATTGGGAACCACCTCAGAATGTGAAGCAACTCCGCAACTTCCTTGGTCTCGCAAGCTATTATCAAAGGTTCATTGAGAACTTTTCAAAGATCGCGAAGCCGCTTTCCAACCTTCTCCAGAAGCACGCCAAGTACGTTTGGTCTCCAGAATGTGACATCGCTTTCAACACCCTGAAAGAGAAATTAGTCACTGCTCCAGTTCTGACTCCTCCTGATGAATCCAAACCGTTCGAGGTCTTCTGTGATGCCTCTCTTCAAGGTCTTGGTGCAGTGTTGATGCAAGAGAAGAAAGTTGTGGCCTATACCTCTCGCTAGTTGAAGCCCAACGAGAAAAACTACCCCACTCATGACCTCGAGTTGGCGGTAGTTGTGCATGCTCTTTTGACTTGGAGACATCTCTTATTGGGAAGGAAAGTGGATATATTCACTGACCACAAGAGTCTCAAGTACATCTTCACTCAGCCTAATCTCAACCTCAGGCAGACTCGTTGGGTCGAAATGATTCAAGAGTATAATCCGAGTATCGAATATACTCCAGGCAAGGCCAATATAATTGCTGACGCATTGAGCAGGAAGGCTTACTGCAACAGTTTGATTCTCAAGCCTTACCAACCCGAGCTTTGTGAAGCTTTCCGCAAACTCAATCTGCAAGTTGCTCCTCAAGGGTTCCTCGCCAACCTCCAAGTCTCTCCTACTTTGGAAGATCAGATTCGCGAGGCTCAACTTCTTGATGCTATGGTGAAGAAGGTGAAGATTGGGATTGCCAAGAGTCAATCCAAGTACAAGTGATATCGCCTTGATGACAAGGGTACTCTCTTCTTCGAGGATCACATTGTTGTGCCTAAAGGTGACCTTCGTAAAGTAATTATGAACGAGGATCACAATTCATTCCTCTCCATCCACCCTGGGAGTACAAAAATGTACTAGGACCTCAAGCAGGCGTATTGGTGGACTCGAATGAAGCATGAGATTGCTCAGTTCGTGAATGAATGTGATGTCTACAGAAGAGTAAAGGCAGAACACCAACGACCAGCTAGTCTCCTCCAACCTCTTGTCATTCCAGAATGGAAGTTTGACCACATTGAGATGGACTTCGTGACTGGGTTTCCAAAGTCCAAGTGTGGCAATGATGCTATATTCGTTGTCATCGACAAACTCACTAAAGTGGCCCATTTCCTGCCTATCAAAGAATCCATCACAGCAGCTCAATTGGCAGAGCTTTATACCTCTCGGATTGTCTCTCTGCATGGCATTCCGCAGTTGATCTCTTCAGATCATGGCAGCATCTTTACCTACAAGTTTTGGGATTCTTTTCAGAAGGCCATGGGCACCAACATCCGTTTCAGCACAACTTTTCATCCTCAAACTAGCGGCCAAGTCGAGCGTGTCAATAAGATTCTTGAAGATATGCTTAGGGCTTGCGTTATCTCTTTTGGTATGAAGTGGGAAGATTGTCTTCCATATGCCGAGTTCTCCTACAACAACAACTTCCAAGCGAGTTCGGGCAAGGCCCCATTTGAAATTCTCTATGGCAGGAAGTGTCGTACTCCTCTTAACTGGTCAAAGACTGGTGAATGTCAACTTCTTGGAAATGACTTGATCACAGAGGCAAGGAAATGTGCAAAGTCATTCGTGATAACCTCAAAGCAGCGCAATCGCGCTAGAAGAGCTACTATGATAGTAAGCATCGTGATTTGGCTTTCGAGATCGGAGACCATGTTTACCTCCGCGTCTCTCCAATGAAAGGTACTCGTCGCTTCGATATCAAAGGGAAGCTTGCCCCTAGATACGTGGGTCCTTTCAAGATTGTCAGCAAGAGAGGCGATCTCGCCTATCAACTCGAGCTTCCCTCCAACTGTGCAAATGTGCACGACGTGTTCCATGTCTCTCAGCTCCACAAGTGCTTCAAGAATCCTGACCGCACCATCAACTTCGAAGACATTGATCTCCAAGAAGACCTTTCTTATCGTGAGCACCCCGTTGCTATTCTTAAAGAGATTGAGCACAAGACTCGCAACAAATCAATCAAATTCCTCAAAGTCAAGTGGTCACATCATTCCGACCGTGAGGCCACCTGGGAACGGGAGGATCACCTCTGTTTTGAGTACCTGGCGTTTTTCCAGTCCTACATCTCGGGACGAGATCCTTTCGTAGTGGTGGAGTGTTGTAACACCCCGGATGTAATTTACCTTATATGTACTCCAACTCTTGCCGTTTCCGGCCTAAGTTATTTTATTTTCCTTGGTATCGGGTTTTTGTCTCCGTGTGTTGTTGCCTTTGTCATGCATCTCATATCATGTCAGCATGTGCATTGCATTTGCATACGTGTTCGTCTCATGCATCCGAGCATTTTTCCCGTTGTCCGTTTTGCATTCCGGCGCTCCTATGTCCTCTGGTGGTCCTTTCTACCTCTTTTCGTGTGCGGGAGTTAAACATTTCCGGATTGGACCGAGACTTGTCATGCGGCCTTGGTTTACTACCGGTAGACCGCCTGTCAAGTTTCGTGCCATTTGGACTTCGTTTGATACTCCAACGGTTAACCGAGGGACCAAAAAGGCCTCGTTTGTGTTGCAGCCAAACACCCTTCCAATTTGGCCCAAAACCCACCAAAACCCTCTCCATCACCTAGAGTGTTCGATCACGATCGCGTGGCCGAAAACCGTGCTCAATTTGGAGCCTCCTAGCTCCTCCTACCTATAAAATGGTCTCTTCCCCGAAAATTCCGGATCCAAAACCACCCTAACCCTAAATTTTTGTCTCCTCCGCCGCCGGACGTGTCCGCTCCCGCCAGACACGCCCCGCGCCGCCGCGCCCGGCCAACCGGGGGCCGCCATGTGTCCCGCCGGGGCTCCCCGCCGCACTGGCCCACCCGGCCCAGGGAGGGCCCCCGAGAGCCCGCGCCTGCCGC
>NC_041386.1:150204480-150206379 GCF_002162155.2 Triticum dicoccoides
TCGACCCCGCCGCCGGCGAGCTCCCTGCGGCGAGCCTCCTCGCCAACCGCGCCGCCTCGCTGACGCCGTGCTCCACCCGCGTGCCGCCGCCTCCTCCCGCGCCGGTCGTCGTGCGCCACCACGCCGGCCACCTCCACCGCCCTGCACTACCTCGTCGCCGGCGACGCCCCCAACTCCGGCCTCCCTCGGCAAGTCCGGCCACCACCACGGCCATCTCCGGCGAACGTCGGGTTGCATACTGCTCCAGTGCTCGGGCCGGATCCAGATCTGGTCAAATCCCCTCGATTGACTTTTTCATCCCCGAACCCTAATTTTTTGCAAACTTTGGCATGTCATAACTCCCTCATCGTAGCTCCTATTTGTGCGTGTAGCATATCAAAATGTTCGCCTCGACGAGTACATCATTTCATCTCGTTGCATCATTTTCATTTGAGCTCATCTTGATGCCCTAAATGTTGTTGGAAGAGGGCTATGTGATGAATTTGTCAGATCTGTTTCATCAAATAGCTTTTGTCAATTTTGCCATGATTAATGTGTGCATGTAATGACCCTGAGCCCTACATGTTACCTATTTTGCATGCTTCAGTTTTTCACTAAGTCTGAATCTGTTTATGTTTTTGCCATGTTCACATGCTTGCAATTGTATTTTCTGATCCCTTTTGGCTCAAGGTCACTAAGGGATTTTTGTTAAGTGCTTTGAGTAGCTTCATGCCATGCCTTGCTTTGCCATGTTAAGTTCCTGTAGCATGTAGTTTTCATGCTCTAAAGTGTGCTTCCTGATGATAAATTCCAGACTTGTGTTAATTTCACTAAGTCTGAAACCTGTTATCATTTGCACTTTTGCCATGCTTGTTTGAACCTGTTAATGGATGAATTAGCCGTAGCTCATTGTTCTTCTTTTGTCAAGCATCATGAGTGGATACCTGCCATGTATTTTGTTGTCATGTTTGAGTGCTGTAGAATATTTATCTTGATGCATTTAGTTGGTCACTTGCTGATTATCGCAGACCGGTGCCATATTTATTTTGCTTGCCATTTCCAAACCGTGCATCCAATTCCGGTGATCTTTATATTGATTTCAACCAAAATCACCTCACCTTTCCAGTGGCACTCTTGGATTTCCAATTTGAGGCCAGATTCAATCATTCCTTGTCAAATCTTGCATATGCATCACATACTACATCTCGCATATCATACCATGTTTGCATCATGTTGTTTGAGCATTGCATGTGGTTGATTGTGTTTCGTTTGCTTGTTGTTCTTGTTTGGGTAGAGCCGGGAGACGAGTTCGTGAATGAGGAGCCCATTGAGTTCGCTTACGAGGATCAAGTCAACTCTGACAACTTTGCAGGCAAGATGATCATACCCTCGAAATCACTTCTATCTTTGCTTGCTAGATGCTCACTCTTTTTCTATGCCTATGCTACGATACCTACCACTTTCTTATCATGCATCCCTAATTGCCATGTCAAACCTCTAACCCACCATGTCCTAGCAAACCGTTGTTTGGCTATGTTACCGCTTTGCTCAGCCCCTCTTATAACGTTGCTAGTTGCAGGTGAAGATTGGAGATCATTCCTTGTTGGAACATTGTTTATTGTTGGGATATCACCTTATTATCTTGTTATATTAATGCACCTATATACTTGGTAAAGGGTGGAAGGCTCGGCCTTCTGCCTAGTGTTTTGTTCCACTCTTGCCGCCCTAGTTTCCGTCATATCGGTGTTATGTTCCCGGATTTTGCATTCCTTACGCGGATGGGTTATAATGGGAACCCCTTGACAGTTCGCCTTGAATAAAACTCCTCCAGCAATGCCCAACCTTGGTTTTACCATTTGCCACCTAGCCTCTTTTTCCCTTGGGTTTCCGGAGCCCGAGGGTCATCTTTATTTAACCCCC
>NC_041386.1:150206624-150225283 GCF_002162155.2 Triticum dicoccoides
CTCTGAGTGTTGATCCGAACTAGAGCCCTGTGCAGCGCCCCCTCGGGGAAACTCGAGGTTTGGTTTTAGTTGTATGGAGCGCTCATCTGAGTGTGCCCTAAGAACGAGATATGTGCTGCTCCTATCGGGATTTGTCAGCACATTCGGGCGGTGTTGCTGGACTTGTTTTACCATTGTCGAGGATGTCTTGTAACCGGGATGCCGAGCCTAATCGGAATGTCTCGAGAGAAGGAATATCCTTCGTTGACCGTGAGAGCTTGTGATGGGCTAAGTTGGGACTCCCCTGCAGGGAT
Organism: Triticum dicoccoides; assembly: GCF_002162155.2. Lineage (NCBI taxonomy): Eukaryota > Viridiplantae > Streptophyta > Magnoliopsida > Poales > Poaceae > Triticum > Triticum dicoccoides. Next base: position 150,206,918 of record NC_041386.1, read on the forward strand.
TTGAACTTTCAAAAGCCGTGCCCACGGTTATGGGCAGATGGGAATTTGTTAATGTCCGGTTGTAGATAACGTGAAACTTAACTTAATTAGAATGAATCAACCGCGTGTGTAACCGTGATGGTCTCTTCTCGGCGGAGTCCGGGAAGTGAACACGGTGTTGGAGTAATGTTTTATGTATGTTGTTTTAGGATCACTTCTTGGTCACGGTTATTCGTCCGTGCTTTGCCTTCTCTTCTCGCTCTCTTTTGTGTATGTTAGCCACCATATATGCTAGTCGCTTGCTGCAGCTCCACATCATACCTTGCCTTACCTATAAGCTTAAATAGTCTTGATCGCGAGGGTGCGAGATTGCCGAGTCCCCGTGACTCATAGATTACTTCCAAACCAGATGCAGGGACCGATGATACCGCTCTAGACGATGCGCTTGAGCTCAAGTGGGAGTTCGATGAAGACTATCGTCGTTACTACGTGTCTTTCCCAGATGATCAGCAGTGGTGCCCAGTTGGGGCGAACGGGGACTTTGTCGCATGTGGGGGTTGATCTTTATTTTGGTACCGTAGTCGGACCATGAGTGTGTTGAATGATTGTAATGTTAATCATGTATTTGTGTGACGTGGCGAGTGTAAGCCAACTATGTATCGTTTCCCCTTTATTTATTTACATGGGTTGTTGTGAATATTACCTTACTTGCGACATTGCTTTCAATGCGGTTATGCCTCTAAGTCGTGCTTCGACATGTAGGAGATATAGCCGCATCGAGGGCGTTACAAGGGACCTTCCAAAGCTGGGGCAAGATTGTGTGGTTTCTGCTGATCCACTCGAAGAACCAAGTCACCCTCTTGAAAGGCCCGACTCTTCACGTGTCTAGCATGGAATCGACGCAAGTCTTGCTGATAAATGGTCGACTGGATCAAGGCCATCTCTTTTTCCTCCTCTAGGAGGTCGACTGCGTCTTGCCGAGTTTGTTCTGCTTCATCTTCAGAGAAGAGCTCAACTCATGGTACATTATGAAGCAAGTCACTCGGTAAAACAGATTCAGCCCCATAGGCCAAGAAGAATGGAGTTCGGCCAGTCGATCGATTGGGGGTTGTCCTCAATCCCCAAAGAACTGATGGAAGTTCATCAACCCAGGCACCCGCTGCGTGCTTGAGATCTCGCATCAGTCGGGGTTTCAGCCCTTTGAGAATCAGGACATTTGCTCTTTCTACTTGTCCATTCGACTGGGGATGGGCGACTGAAGCATAGTCGACTTGTGTGCCTTGTGAGGCGCAGAAGGTTCTGAACTCATCAGAATCGAAGTTCGATCCGTTGTCAGTGATGATGCTGTGCGGAACCCCATATCTGAATATTAACTCTCTGATGAAGCTGACAGTAGTACTACCTTCAAGATTCTTAATAGGCTTGGCTTCGATCCATTTGGGAAACTTGTCGAATGCTACAAGCACGTGAGTAAAGCCACTCTTACCAGTCTTTAGTCCCCAAACAGCAAAGGGCCAGACGAGTGGAATGGTCTTCAGGGCTGATGCAGGTTTGTGCGACATATTGGAGTAGAACTGGCAGCCTTCGCATGTGTCGGCTATATCTTTTGCCATTTCATTTACTCGTGGCCAATAAAATCCAGCTCGGTATGCTTTAGCCACAATGGTCCGAGAGGACACATGGTGACCACAGGTCCCCGAACGGATGTCGTGGAGGATCACTCGACCTTCTTCTGGCGTTATGCATTTCTGGCTGACCCCGGTTACACTTTCTCTGAACAGTTGTCCTCTTATTACAGTAAAGGCCTTGGATCAACGGACGATCTGTCAAGCCTCTTCTTCATCCTCTGGGAGCTCTTTCCTAAGGATATATGCAATGTATGGCACTGTGCAGTCAGGAATGATGACCAACACCTCCATGATCAAGTCGACCACGGCTGGGACCTCGACTTCAGTCGGATCTGTGCCACTCTTAGGCTGCGGGGGTTCTTCAGTGAAGGGATCTTCTTGAACTGAAGGTGCATGAATATGCTCCAGGAACACATTACTAGGAATGGCTTCTCTCTTGGAGCCTATCTTTGCTAAATCATCTGTTGCTTGATTTTTCAGTCGGGTATATGATGGAGCTCTAACCCCTCAAACTTCTTTTCCAACTTCCTCACCACGCTGCAGTAACCAGTCATGGCTGGGCTTCTGACGTCCCACTCCTTCATCACTTGATTGACTACCAAATCTGAGTCGCCATAGACCATGAGGCGACGGACGCCGAGTGAGATGGCCATATGCAACCCAAACAAGAGTGCTTCATATTCTGGTTTGTTATTGGAGGAATCAAAGTGAATTTGAAGGACATATCTGAGCTTGTCTCATCAGGGGGACACCAGTACCACCCCAGCACCGGAACCATTCAGCATCTTGGAGAACATGGTCCAGTGTTCCGAGTGAACTTGAGTCGGTAGTTGTTGTTCGATCCACTCGGCAAGGAAATCTGCTATTGCTTGGGACTTGATAGCTTTCTTTGCCTCAAACTTGATATCTAAAGGAAGGAGTTCAATCGCCCACTTTGCCACTCGACCAGTTGCATCTCTGTTGTTCAGAATCTCTGACAATGGAGCGTCGCTGACGACTATAATGGAGTGATCAGAGAAGTAATGTGCAACCTTCTTCGTGGTCATATAAATCCCATAAACAAGCTTCTGATAATGTGGATATCTTTGCTTTGATGGAGTCAAAACTTCAGAGACATAGTATATTGGGCGCTGAACTTTGTAGGCTTTTCCTTCTTCTTCCCGCTTGACCGTAAGTACTGTACTAACGACTTGTCCAGTGGCTGCAGTGTAAAGCAGTAAAGGCTCTTTGCTGATTGGAGCAGCAAGCACCGGCTGGGTGGAAAGCAGGGCTTTAAGCTTTGCAAATGCTACATCAGCTTCAGGAGTCCACTCGAACTAATCTGACTTCTTCATCAGTCGGTAAAGAGGCAGCGCCTTTTCACCGAGGCGAGAAATGAATCGACTTAGGGCGGCCAAACAACCAGTAAGCTTCTGGACATCATGCACATGCACAGGGCGTTTCATCCGGAGTATGGCACCCACTTTCTCTGGGTTAGCGTCGATCCCTCGTTCGGAAACGAGAAAACCGAGTAATTTTTCGCCTGGAACTCCAAACGTGCATTTTGATGGATTAAGCTAGATATCATACCTTCTGAGGTTGGTAAAGGTTTCAGCAAGGTCAGCCAGTAGGTCAGAACCTTTACATGACTTGACCACAATGTCATCCATGTATGCTTCCACATTCCGACTGATCTGAGTGAGCAAACACTTCTGAATCATCCGCATGAATGTGCTCCGGCGTTCTTCAAACCGAATGGCATAGTAACATAACATAAGCACCCAAATGGGGTGATGAAAGCTGTTTTTAGCTCATCGGGTCCATACAGACGGATCTGATGATACCCGGAATAAGCATCCAAAAAGGACAAACACTCACACCCCACGGTCGAGTCAACTATTTGGTCGATGCGAGGGAGAGGAAAGTGATCTTTCGGGCAGGCCCGATTGATATGTTTGAAGTTGATGCACATGTGAAGCGAGTCGTCCTTCTTTGGGACCAAGACAACATTAGCTAACCACTCGGAGTGGTAAATTTCTCGGATGAACCCAGCTGCTAGAAGTCGAGCCACTTCTTCACCGATTGCCTTCCTCTTCTGTACGGCGGACCGTCGAAGATGTTCTTTGACTAGTTTCACTTTTGGGTCAACTCGCAAACGATGCTCAGCCAGTCCCCTGGGAACACCTGGCATGTCAGAAGGTTTCCATGCAAAAATGTCCCAGTTCTCACGAAGGAACTGGATGAGCGCTTCTTCCTATTTGGAGTCGAGTGTTGTTGAAATGTGAGTCGGTGCAGCATTGGGATCTGTCGGGTGAATGTGAATCGACTTTGTTTCACCAGACGACTGGAATGCTGAATCCGTGACAGGCTTCTTAGCTCGCAACAAATCACTCGGATCTGCATTTTTTTTATATTCCTGCAATTCTACTACTGCCATCTGTGCATCGGCGATCTTTGAGCCTTTCTGGAAGCACTCTTCTGCCTTCTTTCGATTGCCAGTGATAGTGCTCACCCCTTTGGGACCAGGCATCTCAATTTGAGGTACACGTAACATGGTTGAGCCATAAAACATGCATAAGCTGGCCTGCCTAGAATAGCATGATAAGCACTCTGGAAATCCACAACTTCAAATGTCAACTTTTCTTTGCGATAATTCTTGGAATCTCTGAATACTACATCAAGGGCGATCGGGCCGAGTGATGCAGCCTTCTTGCCAGGAATGACTCCATGGAAACTCATATTGCTTTCACTGAGTCTGGACATCAGAATGCTCATTCCTTTCAATGTCTCTGCATACAGTATATTCAGACCACTGCCACCATCCATCAGAACTTTAGTCAATAGAGTGCCTTCGACTACTGGATCGACCACCAGCGCTTGCCTCCCAGGGGTGGCTATATGCGCTGGGTGATCGGACTGGTCGAATGTAATGGCAGTCTGAGACCACTTCAAATAACTGGGTGTCACCGGGGTGACCATGTTCACTTCTCTGTTGATGATTTTTAGTCGACTCTTACTCTCAACATCAGCGAAAATCATCAGAGTGGAATTGACGTGGGGGTAACCATCATCATCCCCTTCCTCGTCCTCAACTTTGTCCGCTTCCTTCTCCTTTTCCTTGGGTTGTTTCCCTTGGAATTGCTGAATTAGGAGTCGACACTGTCGAGTGGTATGCTTTGGGTAAATGAAATTTCCCTCTTCATCTTTCTTGGTGTGAATGTGGCATGGTAAATCTAGTACATCATTTCCATCCTGATCTTTTACTTTCTTGGGGTTCCACGGTCCTTTGGATTTCCCCTTGAACTTCCCTTGAGTTATGGCCAAGGCTTCTCCAGGAGCAGCTGGCTCAGCTTTGCGCTTCTGCTTCCGACTGGAGTTCCCTCCTCCGGTTTCATGGGCGACTGTTTTGTGCTTGCCACTCCAGAGTCGGTATTCTTCTTCATCATTAGCGTACTTGGTGGCAATCTCCATCATCCGAGTCAGAGTCATATCTCCTGTCCGACCGAATTTCAGATTCAACTCCTGATACTTAACGCCTTCTTTGAAGGCACAAATTGCTTGGTGATCTGACACATTCTCCATCGTGTGGTGCAACATGATCCACTTCTGGATATAATCCCTCAAAGTTTCATTCGGTTTCTAAACGCAACACTGTAATTCTGTCAACCCTGCTGGCCGCTTGCAACTACCTTCAAATGTTCTGACAAATACTCGAGCAAGATCTTCCCAAGTATAAATACTACCAGGAGCTAACTGATTCAGCCACGCCCTGGCCGAGCCCTCTAACATCAAAGGAAGGTGTTTCATGGCCACTTCATCATTGCCGCCGCCAATCTGCACAGCCACTCGGTAATCCTCAAGCCAAGTGTCAGGCTTGGACTCACCAGTGAACTTACTGACTCCAGTCGCCAACCTGAAGTTGGGAGGAATCACCGCAGCCCTGATGGCTCTGCTGAAGCACTCTGGACCTGAGACATGCACTCTGTTGCTGGTTGGAAAATCTCTGTCGGGGCCTGCTCTATGAGCTCTGTTTCTGTCGACCAGACCCTGAACGAGAATAGATCTTGCATCAAAGCCCGGTTCCCTGGGGTCGACTGGAATCCTTCGCCCACCACTATGAGGACGTCTGTCATCCTGCTGCCGAGGCACGTATGATCCACTCCTTGGGGGAGGCGTGGGCACTCGACGACGATCATCGTGATCGAGTCGGTGATCATACTGCTCACAGTTTCTATACTGATCTCGTCGGTCTCCACGTCCCTCACGCCTCGAGGGCGATCTTGGGCTATGAGCCGACTGGACTGTGTCTGCTACCACAGATCTGTTGTGAATCCTATTCCGCGACTGAGATACTACTGTATTCTGCTCTCCTGCGGCCCAGAGCAAAGCGCGGATCTGCACCAAACCTCGACCAACTTCTGACTGGGAAGGTTGAATTGACTCCGCTATTCGGGCCGCAGCTGCGAGATTCTGGATTGGAGTTCGGTATGCCTGAGTTGGAGGTGTAAAAAGTTGATGTCGACTGGATTCGGGAGCACGCTGCCGAGCACGCTCGTCGAGTGTGCGCTGGAGGTTCTCCAGTCGAGTGCGCTCAGCCAAGTTAGCCAGGCGTGCCTCCCCCAAGGACTGGGCCTCAGGGGTTTCTCCAATGATAGGAGTGTGAAGTGCATCCATGTTCCGGCGGCGAAGTTCCTCCCTCCTCTGCGAAGAGAGGGGTTTGGGTCGGTACACTTCGTGGACACATGACAGATCGCCACCACCATCGCCTCCGTCCTCACGGGTGAAGCCAGGAGGACTACATGGTCCATTGACCATCAAAACTTCCACCGCGGGGTCGCTGCTGTCGCACTCGGATGAAGTCTCTACGGAGCCAGTCGAACAGGCCGTAGAGGGTTTTGTCGGGCTCGATTACCGCGAATTGGGGGTGGCCGACTGGCGAGCCACCGCATGCTTCACCCACCGTTGAAGCCTCGATCGACCGGAACACTTGCTCCGGTGAGCTGCAGGGAGGGAGGTTAGCACAGGAGCTGACCGATACTGAGTCGACGGCTGTCGTAGGAGGACGCCACGGATGCACGTGCGAAAGTGCGTTGCCCCACAGACGGGGAGCGCCTCGACATCAAGTGGTGCTTCTTGGAGCCAAGAGGGGTCGTCGGCGACGAATACGAGCGCAACGAGACGGATCTCGCGGCCCTCGGCCAAACCTCCGCCCGAAACCATGTTGATGGGGATCGGAAAAATCACAACTTCTCCAACAAGTCGCTAAGACACCTGCCCCATGGTGTGCGCCAACTGTCGTGGTTCTAAGTCTGATAGTAAGATAGGGGGTAGGGATGTAGAGGCAAAGATCTTAGATATGGAGGAGTTGTACACGCGAGTTTTACGAGTTTAGGCCCTTCTCGGAGGAAGTAACAACCCTACGTCTCAGAGCCGGAGGCGATCGACTGGATTATATGCGTGTGAGTTACAGGGGGTGCGAACCCTTGTCCCCGAGGAGGGGGTGGCTTATATAGAGTTCGCCACACCCCTCTCGCCCTCAGTTACAAAGGGTTTAAGGTACATAAAGATGGAGACGTTACTGGTAACGCCTGTATTTAGGTGCTATAAATGACAATTAAGCCTACAAGTAAATGCTCGACCGTTGTTCGTGTAGAGTGACTTTAGCTCTTCTGCCTGTCGAGTGACTTTTGTGACAGTCGAGTGACATTGACTCGGAACGATTGGAACGTCTATGGTCGAGTGGATGATGGTACTCTTTGAATGATCCTGGCTTTAGGGTGCTGTCCTAGGGTAGGATGTCTGGGTCAGGTTGATGACCCTACCCTAGGTACATAGCTTCATCATGACTAGAACGCCGCGCACGGCAGGTTGCTGGCGGGCGCGGCCAGGCCGCGACAGGGTCACCGGCGGCGCGCGAGGGGTACAGGGTCGGTCATGGCCAGGGGCGGCCAGAGCGCGAACGACCGCGACCCATACGGGAGCTCGACGGATCCGGTGTTTGCGGGCACGGCGATGCGCATGGGCTAGCGCATTGGGGTCCTATGGCTGCGCTGAGCACGCATACGAGCTCAGTCAAACTTGATGGCGATGACATCGACGGCGACGAGCACGTCTACAGCAGCGAGTTCGGCCCCGATGAGCATGATGGCTACGGGCGCGGCAAGTCGAGAAGGAAGAGGGGAGATGAGGCGGAGCTCACCGGGGAGGCGCAAGGAGGCCCTGCGAGAGCTTAGTAGCAGTCGTGTGGCTGAGGTGACGGTGGTTGGCGGCGACCGAGGCAGACGAAGGTGGTGCGGATCCGACGAAGAAGGGGGTCCTGGCTCGTGTTCTTCGTCACAGATGACACAGCGGAACGCGGCGGAGGACCTGGATGCTAGTGGGGCTCGGGGGCGACAGGGAGCGTGAGGGCGGTGGTGGCCATGGCGATGGCGCGTCGGCTATGGCGGATCTGAGGGACGATGGGCGAGAGGGCGAGGAGAGGGGGACAAGTGGGGGGGTTTAGGGTTCGCAACAGGGCGTCGCCAGCATCTTGAAGTCGTCGGGGAGCCGCTGGATGGCCGGCATGTGGCCATCCACGACCACGGCCGGCGGGCTTGCGGCCAACATCCTAGGATGAGCAGTAGGAAGGGAGCGAGGTGAGGTTGGACTGGGCCGCGATGGGCCTTAGGCCAGAGGCTGAAGGAAATATTCCCTAGAGGCAATAATAAAGTTATTATTTATTTCCTCATATCATGATAAATGTTTATTATTCATGCTAGAATTGTATTAACCGGAAAAATAATACATGTGTGAATACATATACAAACATAGTGTCACTAGTATGCCTCTACTTGACTAGCTTGTTGATCAAAGATGGTTGAGTTTCCTAGCCATAGACATGAGTTGTCATTTGATCAACGGGATCACATCATTAGGAGAATGATGTGATTGACATGACCCACTCTGTTAGCTTAGCACTTGATCGTTTAGTTTACTGCTATTGCTTTCTTCATGACTTATACATGTTCCTATGACTATGAGATTATGCAACTCTCGAATACCGGAAGAACACTTTGTGTGCTACCAAACGTCACAACATAACTGGGTGATTATAAAAGTGGTATACAGGTGTCTCCGATGGTGTTTTTGAGTTGACATAGATCGAGAATTGGATTTGTCACTCCGATTGTCGGAGAGGTATCTCTGGGCCCTCTCAGTAATGCACATCACTACAAGCCTTGCAAGCAATGTGACTAATGAGTTAGTTACGGGAAGATGCATTGCGGAACGAGTAAAGAGACTTGCCGGTAACGAGATTGAACTAGGCATTGAGATACCGACGATTGAATCTCGGGCAAGTAACATATCGATGACAAAGGGAACAACGCATGTTGTTATGCGGTTTGACCGATAAAGATCTTCGTAGAATATGTAGGAACCAATATGAGCATCCTGGTTCCGCTATTGGTTATTGACCGGAGACGTGTCTCGGTCATGTCTACATAGTTCTCGAACTCGTAGGGTTCGCACGCTTAAAGTTCAGAGACGATCGGTATTATGAGTTTTTGTGTTTTGATGTACCGAAGGTAGTTCGGAGTCCTGGATATGATCACGGACACAACGAGGAGTCTCGAAATGGTCGAGACGTAAAGATTGATATATTGGATGACTATGTTCGGACACCGGAAGTGTTTCGAGAGGTTTCAGACATATATCGGAGTACCGGGGGGTTACCCCGGAAACCCCCGGGGAGTATATTGGGCCTAATGGGCCTTAGTGGGAGAAGAGGAGGGGCGGCCAGGGTAGCCGCGCGCCCCCTCCCCCTCTAGTCCGAATTGGACAAGGAGGAGGGGGGCGCCCCCCTTTCCTTCTCTTCTTCTCTCCCTTCCTCTTCTACTCCCCCTTCCTCTTCTACTCCTACTCCTACTTGGAAGGGGGGAGTCCTACTCTCGATGGGAGTAGGACTCCTCATGGGGCACGCCATAGGAGGCCAGCCCCCTTCCCCTCCTCCACTCCTTTATATACGGGGAGGGGGGCACCCCTTGGAGACACAACAATTAATCATTGATCTTTTTAGCCGTGTGCGGTGCCCCCTCCACCATAATCCACCTCGGTCATATCGTAGCGGTGCTTAGGCGAAGCCCTGCGTCGGTAGCTTCATCAACACTGTCACCACGCCACCGTGCTGACGAAGCTCTTCCCGGAAGCTCTACTGGATCGTGAGTTCGCGGGATGTCACCGAGCTGAATGTGTGCCGAACGCGGAGGTGTCGTACGTTCAGTACTGAGAATCGGTCGATCGTGAAGACGTACAACTACATCAACCGTGTTGTCATAACGCTTCCGCTTACGGTCTACGAGGGTACGTAGATGTAACGCCCCGTATGTAACTTGCCATATTTGTATTCCAACTCTTGCCATTTTCGGCTCTAAGTTATGATATTCACTCATGGTTGGGTTTTGTCTTCGTTTTGCATTTTTTCCATGTCATGCATTGCATATCATGTCATCATGTGCATCGCATTTGCATATGTGTTCGTCTCATGCATCCGAGCATTTTCCCCGTTGTCCGTTTTGCAATCCGGCGCTCCTACGTCCTCCGGCGCCCCCTTTTGCCTCTTTTCGTGTGCAGGTGTTAAACATTCTCGAAATGTACCGAGATTTGCCAAGCGGCCTTGGAACGTCACCGGTAGACCTGAAGGAAATATGCCCTAGAGGCAATAATAAAGTTATTATTTATTTCCTTATATCATGATAAATGTTTATTATTCATGCTAGAATTGTATTAACCGGAAACATAATACATGTGTGAATACATAGACAAACTTAGTGTCACTAGTATGACTCTACTTGACTAGCTCGTTAATCAAAGATGGTTATGTTTCCTAACCATGAACTAAGTGTTGTTATTTGATTAACAAGGTCACATCATTAGTTGAATGATCTGATTGACATGACCCATTCCATTAGCTTAGCACCCGATCGTTTAGTATGTTGCTGTTGCTTTCTTCATGACTTATACATATTCCTATGACTATGAGATTATGCAAGTCCCGTTTGCCGGAGGAACACTTTGTGTGCTACAAAACGTCACAACGTAACTGGGTGATTATAAAGGAGCTCTACAGGTGTCTCCAATGGTAGATGTTGGGTTGGCGTATTTCGAGAATAGGATTTGTCACTCCGATTGTCGAAGAGGTATCTCTGGGCCCTCTCAGGTAATGCATATCACATAAGCCTTGCAAGCATTGCAACTAATGAGCTAGTTGCAGGATGATGTATTACGGAACGAGTAAAGAGACTTGCCGGTAACGAGATTGAACTAGGTATTGGGTACCGACGATCGAATCTCGGGCAAGTAACATACCGATGACAAAGGGAACAACGTATGTTGTTATGCGGTCTGACCGATAAAGATCTTCGTAGAATATGTAGGAGCCAATATGGGCATCCAGGTCCCGCTATTGGTTATTGACCGGAGACGTGTCTCGGTCATGTCTACATTGTTCTCGAACCGTAGGGTCCGCACGCTTAACGTTACGATGACAGTTATTATGAGTTTACGCATTTTTGATGTACCGAAGATTGTTCGGAGTCCCGGATGTGATCATGGACATGACGAGGAGTCTCGAAATGGTCGAGACATAAAGATTGATATATTGGAAGCCTATGTTTGGATATCGGAAGTGTTCCGGGTGAAATCGGGATTTTACCGGAGTACCGGCAGGTTACCGGAACCCCCCGGGAGCTATATGGGCCTTAGTGGGCTTTAGTGGAAAGGAGAAAGGGGCAGCCCAAGGTGGGCCGCACGCCTCCCCCTCCCCTAGTCCTATTAGGACAAGGAGAGGTGGCCGGCCCCCTCTCTCTCTTTCTTCCCCTCGAGGAATCCTATTCCAACTAGGATTGGGGGGGGGGGGATCCTACTCCCAGAGGGAGTAGGACTCCCTTGGCGCGCCCTCCTTGGCCGGCCACCCCCTCCCCCTTGGCTCCTTCATATACGGAGGCAGGGGGCACCCTAGGACACACAAGTTGATCCTTGAGATCGTTCCTTAGCCGTGTGCAGTGCCCCCTGCCACCATATTCCACCTCGATCATATTGTAGCAGTGCTTAGGCGAAGCCCTGCGATGGTAGAACATCAAGATTGTCACCACGCCGTCGTGCTGACGGAACTCCTCCCCGACGCTTTGCTGGATCGGAGCCCGGGGATTGTCATCGAGCTGTACGTGTGCTAAGAACTCGGAGGTGCCGGAGTAACAGTGCTTGGATCGGTCGGATCGGGAAGACGTACGACTACTTCCTCTACGTTGTGTCAACGCTTCCGCAGTCGGTCTGCGTGGGTACGTAGACAACACTCTCCCCTCTCATTGCTGTGCATCATCATGATCTTGCGTGTGCGTAGGAATTTTTTTGAAATTACTACGTTCCCCAACAGTGGCATCCGAGCCAGGTTTTATATGTTGATGTTATATGCACAAGTAGAACACAAGTGAGTTGTGGGCGATATAAGTCATACTGCCTACCAGCATGTCATACTTTGGTTCAGCGGTATTGTTTGACGAGACGACCCGGACCAACATTACGCGTACGCTTACGCGAGACCGGTTCCCCCGACGTGCTTTGCACATAGGTGGCTTGCGGGCGACTGTCTCTCCAACTTTAGTTGAACCGAGTATGGCTACGTCCGGTCCTTGCGAAGGTTAAAACGGAGTCAAATTGACAAACTATCGTTGTGGTTTTGATGCGTAGGTGAGATTGGTTCTTGCTTAAGCCTGTAGCAGCCACATAAAACTTGCAACAACAAAGTAGAGGACGTCTAACTTGTTTTTGCAGGGCATGTTGTGATGTGATATGGTCAAGGCATGATGATGAATTTTATTGTATGAGATGATCATGTTTTGTAACCGAGTTATCGGCAACTGGCAGGAGCCATATGGTTGTCCTTTATTGTATGCAATGCAATCGCGATGTAATGCTTTACTTTATCACTAAGCGGTAGCGATAGTCGTGGAAGCATAAGATTGGCGAGACGACAACGATGCTACGATGGAGATCAAGGTGTCGCGCCGGTGACGATGGTGATCATGACGGTGCTTCGGAGATGGAGATCACAAGCACAAGATGATGATGGCCATATCATATCACTTATATTGATTGCATGTGATGTTTATCCTTTTATGCATCTTATCTTGATTTGATTGACGGTAGCATTATAAGATGATCTCTCACTAAATTATCAAGAAGTGTTCTCCCTGAGTATGCATCGTTGCCAAAGTTCGTCGTGCCCAGACACCACGTGATGATCGGGTGTGATAAGCTCTACGTCCATCTACAACGGGTGCAAGCCAGTTTTTGCACACGCAGAATACTCACGTTAAACTTGACGAGCCTAGCATATGCAGATATGGCCTCGGAACACGGAGACCGAAAGGTCGAGCGTGAATCATATAGTAGATATGATCAACATAACGATGTTCACCATTGAAAACTACTCCATCTCACGTGATGATCGGTTATGGTTTAGTTGATTTGGATCACGTGATCACTTAGAGGATTAGAGGGATGTCTATCTAAGTGGGAGTTCTTAAGTAATTTGATTAATTGAACTTAAACTTATCATGAACTTAGTACCTGATAGTATCTTGCTTGTTTATGTTGATTGTAGATAGATGGCTCGTGCTGTTGTTCCGTTGAATTTTAATGCGATCCTTGAGAAAGCAAAGTTGAAAGATGATGGTAGCAATTACACGGACTGGGTCCGTAACTTGAGGATTATCCTCATTGCTGCTCAAAAGAATTACGTCCTGGAAGCACCGCTGGGTGCCAGGCCTGCTGCTGGAGCAACACCAGATGTTATGAACGTCTGGCAGAGCAAAGCTGATGACTACTCGATAGTTAAGTGTGCCATGCTTTACGGCTTAGAATCGGGACTTCAACAACGTTTTGAACGTCATGGAGCATATGAGATGTTCCAGGAGTTGAAGTTAATATTTCAAGCAAATGCCCGGATTGAGAGATATGAAGTCTCCAATAAGTTCTATAGCTGCAAGATGGAGGAGAACAGTTCTGTCGGTGAGCATATACTCAAAATGTCTGGGTATAATAATCACTTGATTCATTTGGGAGTTAATCTTCCAGATGATTGCGTCATTGACAGAATTCTCCAATCACTGCCACCGAGCTACAAGAGCTTCGTGATGAACTATAATATGCAAGGGATGAACAAGACTATTCCTGAGCTCTTCGCAATGCTGAAAGCTGCGGAGGTAGAAATCAAGAAGGAGCATCAAGTGTTGATGGTTAACAAGACCACTAGTTTCAAGAAAAAGGGCAAAGGGAAGAAGAAGGGGAACTTCAAGAAGAACGGCAAGCAAGTTGCTGCTCAGGAGAAGAAACCCAAGTCTGGACCTAAGCCTGAAACTAAGTGCTTCTACTGCAAGCAGACTGGTCACTGGAAGCGGAACTGCCCCAAGTATTTGGCGGATAAGAAGGATGGCAAGGTGAACAAAGGTATATGTGATATACATGTTATTGATGTGTACCTTACTAGAGCTCGTAGTAGCACCTGGGTATTTGATACTGGTTCAGTTGCTAATATTTGCAACTCGAAATAGGGACTACAGATTAAGCGAACACTGGCAAAGGATGAGGTGACGATGCGCGTGGGAAACGGTTCCAAAGTCTATGTGATCGCGGTCGGCACGCTACCTCTACATCTACCTTCGGGATTAATATTAGACCTAAATAATTGTTATTTGGTGCCAGCGTTGAGCATGAACATTATATCTGGATCTTGTTTGATGCGAGACGGTTATTCATTTAAATCAGAGAATAATGGTTGTTCTATTTATATGAGTAATATCTTTTATGGTCATGCACCTTTGAAGAGTGGTCTATTTTTGATGAATCTCGATAGTAGTAACACACATATTCATAATGTTGAAGCCAAAAGATGCAGAGTTGATAATGATAGTGCAACTTATTTGTGGCACTGTCGTTTAGGTCATATCGGTATAAAGCGCATGAAGAAACTCCATACTGATGGACTTTTGGAACCACTTGATTATGAATCACTTGGTACTTGCGAATCGTGCCTCATGGGCAAGATGACTAAAACGCCGTTCTCCGGTACTATGGAGAGAGCAACAGATTAATTGGAAATCATACATACCGATGTATGTGGTCTGATGAATATTGAGGCTCGTGGCGGATATCGTTATTTTCTCACCTTCACAGATGACTTAAGCAGATATGGGTATATCTACTTAATGAAACACAAGTCTGAAACATTTGAAAAGTTCAAAGAATTTCAGAGTGAAGTTGAAAATCATCGTAACAAGAAAATAAAGTTTCTACGATCTGATTGTGGAGGAGAATATTTGAGTTACGAGTTTGGTGTACATTTGAAACAATGCGGAATAGTTTCGCAACTCACGCCACCCGGAACACCACAGCGTAATGGTGTGTCCGAACGTCGTAATCGTACTTTACTAGATATGGTGCGATCTATGATGTCTCTTACTGATTTACCACTATCGTTTTGGGGTTATGCTTTAGAGACGGCCGCATTCACGTTAAATAGGGCACCATCAAAATCCGTTGAGACGACGCCTTATGAACTATGGTTTGGCAAGAAACCAAAGTTATCGTTTCTTAAAGTTTGGGGCTGCGATGCTTATGTGAAAAAGCTTCAACCTGATAAGCTCGAGCCCAAATCGGAGAAATGTGTCTTCATAGGATACCCAAAGGAGACTGTTGGGTACACCTTCTATCACAGATCCGAAGGCAAGACATTCTTTGCTAAGAATGGATCCTTTCTAGAGAAGGAGTTTCTCTCGAAAGAAGTGAGTGGGAGGAAAGTAGAACTTGACGAGGTAACTGTACCTGCTCCCTTATTGGAAAGTAGTACATCACAGAAAACTGTTTCTGCGACACCTATACCAATTAGTGAGGAAGCTAATGATGATGATCATGAAACTTCAGGACAAGATACTACTGAACCTCGTGGATCAACCAGAGCGAGATCCGCACCAGAGTGGTACGGTAATCCTGTTCTGGAAATCATGCTGCTAGATCATGATGAACCTACGAACTATGAAGAAGCGATGGTGATCCCAGATTCCACAAAATGGCTTGAAGCCATGAAATCTGAGATGGGATCCATGTATGAGAACAAAGTATGGACTTTGGTTGACTTGCCCGAGGATCGGCAAGCAATTGAGAATAAATGGATCTTCAAGAAGAAGACTGACGCTGATGGTAATGTTACTGTCTACAAAGCTCGACTTGTCGCAAAAGGTTTTCGACAAGTTCAAGGGGTTGACTACGATGAGACTTTCTCACCCGTAGCGATGCTTAAGTCTGTCCGAATCATGTTAGCGATTGCCGCATTTTATGATTATGAAATTTGGCAGATGGATGTCAAAACTGCATTCTTGAATGGATTTCTGGAAGAAGAGTTGTATATGATGCAACCGGAAGGTTTTGTCGATCCAAAGGGAGCTAACAAAGTATGCAAGCTCCAGCGATCCATTTATGGACTGGTGCAAGCCTCTCGGAGTTGGAATAAACGCTTTGATAGTGTGATCAAAGCATTTGGTTTTATACAGACTTTCGGAGAAGCCTGTATCTACAAGAAAGTGAGTGGGAGCTCTGTAGCATTTCTTATATTATATGTGGATGACATATTACTGATTGGAAATGATATAGAATTTCTGGATAGCATAAAGGGATACTTGAATAAGAGTTTTTCAATGAAAGACCTCGGTGAAGCTGCTTACATATTAGGCATAAAGATCTATAGAGATAGATCAAGGCGCTTAATTGGACTTTCACAAAGCACATACCTTGACAAGATTTTGAAGAAGTTCAAAATGGATCAAGCAAAGAAAGGGTTCTTGCCTGTGTTACAAGGTGTGAAGTTGAGTCAGACTCAATGCCCGACCACTGCAGAAGTAGAGAGAAAATGAAAGATGTTCCCTATGCTTCAGCAATAGGCTCTATCATGTATGCAATGTTGTGTACCAGACCTGATGTGTGCCTTGCTATAAGCTTAGCAGGGAGGTACCAAAGTAATCCAGGAGTGGATCACTGGACAGCGGTCAAGAACATCCTGAAATACCTGAAAAGGACTAAGGATATGTTTCTCGTATATGGAGGTGACAAAGAGCTCACCGTAAGAGGTTACGTTGATGCAAGCTTTGACACTGATCCGGACGATTCCAAATCGCAAACCGGATACGTGTTTACATTAAACGGTGGAGTTGTCAGTTGGTGCAGTTCTAAACAAAGCATCATAGCGGGATCTACATGTGAAGCGGAGTACATAGCTGCTTCGGAAGCAGCAAACGAAGGAGTCTGGATGAAGGAGTTCATATCCGATCTAGGTGTCATACCTAGTGCATCGGGTCCAATGAAAATCTTTTGTGACAATACTGGTGCAATTGCCTTGGCAAAGGAATCCAGATTTCACAAGAGGACCAAGCACATCAAGAGACGCTTCAATTCCATCCGGGATCTAGTCCAGGTGGGAGACATAGAGATTTGCAAGATACATACGGATCTGAATTTTGCAGACCCGTTGACTAAGCCTCTTCCACGAGCAAAACATGATCAGCACCAAGGCTCCATGGGTGTTAGAGTGCAAGTGGGAGACTGAAGGAAATATGCCCTAGAGGCAATAATAAAGTTATTATTTATTTCCTTATATCATGATAAATGTTTATTATTCATGCTAGAATTGTATTAACTGGAAACATAATACATGTGTGAATACATAGACAAACTTAGTGTCACTAGTATGCCTCTACTTGACTAGCTCGTTAATCAAAGATGGTTATGTTTCCTAACCATGAACAAAGTGTTGTTATTTGATTAACGAGGCCACATCATTAGTTGAATGATCTGATTGACATGACCCATTCCATTAGCTTAGCACCCGATCATTTAGTATGTTGCTATTGCTTTCTTCATGACTTATACATGTTCCTATGACTATGAGATTATGCAACTCTCGTTTGCCGAAGGAACACTTTGTGTGCTACCAAACGTCACAACATAACTGGGTGATTATAAAGGATCTCTACAGGTGTCTCCAATGGTAGATGTTGGGTTGGCGTATTTCGAGAATAGGATTTGTCACTCCGATTGTCGGAGAGGTATCTCTGGGCCCTCTTAGGTAATGCATATCACATAAGCCTTGCAAGCATTGCAACTAATGAGTTAGTTGCGGGATGATGTATTACGGAACGAGTAAAGAGACTTGCCGATTGAATCTCGGGCAAGTAACATACCGATGACAAAGGGAACAACGTATGTTGTTATGCGGTCTGACCGATAAAGATCTTCGTAGAATATATAGGAGCCAATATGGGCATCCAGGTCCCGCTATTGGTTATTAACCGGAGACGTGTCTCGGTCATGTCTACATTGTTCTCGAACCATAGGGTCCGCACGCTTAACATTACGATGACAGTTATTATGAGTTTATGCATTTTTGATGTACCGAAGATTGTTCGGAGTCCCGGATGTGATCATGGACATGACGAGGAGTCTCGAAATGGTCGAGACATAAAGATTGATATATTGGAAGCCTATGTTTGGATATCGGAAGTGTTCCGGGTGAAATGGGGATTTTACCGGAGTACCCGGAGGTTACCGGAACCCCCCGGGAGCTATATGGGCCTTAGTGGGCTTTAGTGGAAAGGAGAAAGGGGCAGCCCAAGGTGGGCCGCGCGCCTCCCCCTCCCCTAGTCCTATTAGGACAAGGAGAGGTGGCCGGCCCCCTCTCTCTCTTCCCCCCCCC
>NC_041386.1:150225641-150273139 GCF_002162155.2 Triticum dicoccoides
AGTAATCCTATTCCAACTAGGATTTGGGGGGAATCCTACTCCCAGAGGGAGTAGGACTCCCTTGGCGCGCCCTCCTTGGCCGGCCGCCCCCTCCCCCTTGGCTCCTTTATATACGGAGGCAGGGGGCACCCTAGGACACATAAGTTGATCCTTGAGATCATTCCTTAGCCATGTGCGGTGCCCCCTGCCACCATATTCCAGCTCGATCATATTGTAGCGGTGCTTAGGCGAAGCCCTGCGACGGTAGAACATCAAGATCGTCACCACGCCGTCGTGCTGACGGAACTCCTCCCCGACGCTTTGCTGGATTGGAGCCCGGGGATTGTCATCGAGTTGTACGTGTGCTAAGAACTCGGAGGTGCCGGAGTAACGGTGCTTGGATCGGTCGGATCGGGAAGACGTACGACTACTTCCTCTATGTTGTGTCAACGCTTCCGCAGTCGGTCTGCGTGGGTACGTAGACAACACTCTCCCCTCTCGTTGCTGTGCAACATCATGATCTTGCGTGTGCGTAGGAATTTTTTTGAAATTACTACGTTCCCCAACAAGACCACCTGTCAAGTTTCGTGCCATTTGGAGTCTGTTTGATACCCCAATGGTTAACCGAGGAACCATAAAGGCCTTGTGTGTGTTGCAGCCCAACACCCCTCCAAAGTGGCCCAAAACCCATCCAAAAACCCCTCCATCCTCTCGGTCGTTCGATCACGATCGCGTGGCCGAAAACCGCACTCCATTTGGACACTCCTAACTCCCTCTACCTATAAATAGACCTCCCCCATCGAAATTCGCGGTCAAAACCTACCCTAACCTCCTCCTGCCGCCACCGGACACGTCCGGCCGCCGTCGGACGCGTCTGCGCCGCCGCCACCACCCAATCCCACCTCGCCACATGTCCCGGCGGACCTCCTCTCTCCTCCCCGCCGCCGCGGCCCGAGGGAGCCCAGATCAGGCCCGCCTGTCACACCCTCGATGCAGCTATATCTCCCACATGTCGAAGCACGACTTAGAGGCATAAGCGCATTGAAAGCAATGTCGACAATAGGGGAAAAGATACATAGTTGGCTTACAATCGCCACTTCACACAATTACATGAATAAAGCATTACAACATCCAGATACAATCAGGGCCCGACTACGGAGCCAAAATAAAAGAAGACTACCCCAAATGCTACACAGATCCCCGATCGACCCCAACTGGGCTCCACTACTAATCAACTAGAACGAAACAACATAAAGGACAAGATCTTCCTCGAGCTCCTCCTTGAGCTCGGTTGCGTCACCTGCTCGGTTACATCGGCACCTGCAAACTGGTTTTGGAAGTATCTGTGAGTCACGGGGACTCAACAATCTCACACCCTCGCGATCAAGACTATTTAAGCTTATGGGTAAAGTAAGGGTATGAGGTGGAGCTGCAGCAAGCGACTAGCATATTTGGTGGCTAACATATACGCAAAAGAGAGCGAGAAGAGAAGGCAAAGCACGGTCGAGAAACTATGATCAAGAAGTGATCCTAGAACAACCTACGTCAAGCATAACTCCAACACCGTGTTCACTTCCCGGACTCCGCCGGAAAGAGACCATCACGGTTACACACGCGGTTGATGCATTTTAATTAAGGTCACATTCAGGTTTTCTACAACCGGACATTAACAAATTCCCATCTGCCCATAACCGCGGGCACGGCTTTCGAAAGTTCAAATCCCTGCAGGGGTGTCCCAACTTAGCCCATGACAAGCTCTCACGGTCAACGAAGGATATACCTTCTCCCGAGACATTCCGATCAGACTTGGTATCCCGATTCTACAAGACACTTCGACAAGTTAAAACAAATCCGGCAACACCGCCTGAATGTGCCGGCAAATCCCGATAGGAGCTGCACATATCTCATTCTCAGGGGCACACTCAGATGAGACATCCTACGAGTAAAACCAAACCTCAAGTTGCCCCGAGGTGGCCCCGCAATCTGCTCGGTCGGAGCAACACTCAGAGGAGCACTGGCCCGGGCGGGTTAGAATAAAGATGACCCTTGAGTCTGCAGAACCCAAGGGAAGGTGGTAGGTTGTTAGTGCAAATGGTAAAACCAAGGTTGGGCATTGCTGGAGGAGTTTTATTCAAGGCGAACTGTCAAGGGGTTCCCACTATTACCCAACCACGTAAGGAACACAAAATCCGGGAACATAACACCGATATGACGGAAACTAGGGCGGCAAGAGTGGAACAAAACACTAGGCAAAAGGCCGAGCCTTCCACCCTTTACCAAGTATATAGATGCATTAATTAAATAAGAGATATTGTGATATCCCAACACGTAAACATGTTCCAACAAGGAACGATCTCCATGTTCCAACAAGGAACAAACTTCAATCTTCACCTGCAACTAACAACGCTATAAGAAGGGCTGAGCAAAGTGGTAACATAGCCAAACAACGGTTTGCTAGGACAAGGTGGGTTGGAGGCTTGGTTCAACAATATGGGAGGCATGATAAGCGAGTGGTAGGCATCATAGCATATGCATAGCAAAAGAGCGAGCAACTAGCAAGCAAAGATAGAAGTGATTTCGAGGGTATGGTCATCTTGCCTGAGATCCCGCAAGGGAGAAGAACGAGTCCATGAAGAAGACAAATGGACGTAGACGAATGGGTCCTCACAAACGCGACGTTATCGGAACCAACCCGAAGAAGCAACACCGGAAAGAAGCAAGCACCATAGTAAACAACCAACACATAGACATGTCATGATGCACAATCAAGTATGATGCATGTCCGGTTTAATGAAGCATGGCATGGTAAAGTGCACAAACAACCCTACAAATTAAGTGGGGCTCAATATGCAACGGGTTGCATATTGACGAAACACCACATCAAGTTATTTAGTTCGATCTTGTTTATGTACCGAACAATATTAAATGTTGTTAAACATGGCAAGAGGGTGAAGCAAAGTAAAACTACCTATCTAGTCAAGTTTAAATGAGTCCGGAAGCAACGAACAACACTTCCGGAAAATCCCCATATGCATTTATTAGGTTTGGTACTGTTCTGCCCTAAACACAATTTTAGAGTTGTTAAACATGCACAGTGATGCCACCAAGTTAAACTAGACATTTTTCTACCCCATTTACATATAAAGTTTATTAAATTCCGAGCTATGGTTATTTAGTTATGAAATAAAGCATTTTAGCAAGTTATTTAAACAAATTTAAACAAACAAATATAATGAAAGTAGATGAAAAACTAAGCATTTGACATATATAATGTTTTTACAAAAGATGCACGGTTGGTGAGCTATGATATGCATGGAGCTTAGGGGTTTTCTGCAAATCTGTAATTCGCTGGAAAATAGACAAATTCACATATCTGAAAAAAAGCTACACCAGGCCGAAACTGGCTGGGCCAACAGGAGCAGGGCGCTGGAGGCTCACCATGGGCCTTGGCCCGGTTCGGTGCTGGACTGGATGCGGTAGGCGGCTGGGCCGGTCGCTGCAGGCTGAGGAGGCTCGCTGGGCCTTGTGCAAGGAGGCCCAGGCGCGGGCGAGGTGGAGGTCCAGCGGGAGCCGATGCAGGCCGAGGCGAGGCCGGCCCAAGCGAAGTCAACGCGGGCGAGACGTTCGCTCTCTCAAAGGAAGCAGAGGATGCAGCGCCAGGGGCTCGGACACGGGCGGCGCGATGCAGATGCAGAGGAGGCTGGCTCCTAGGAGGACAGGCGCGGGTCAACAGGGCACGGAGGAGGTCCCTGGCAGCGACGGGGAACGGCACTCCGGCGAGGTCCGCGAGGCGCGAGGGGAGCTGCTGGCGTTTGCTCGCCAGGGATGACGCGGGCCACGACAGAGGAATAAGGGCGTGGCGGCGGGACTTGGCGCGGGCTCCCGGCGACTCCAGGCGACGAAGTATGACAAGGGGGAGGGCGCGAGGCAGGGGCCTCTGGTTCTGCTGGAGGCGGCGGAACTCGTTCCCGGCGGCGAGGGAGCTGCGGGCAACCGTGGCGCTCCTGGTTTCCTCCTGGAACAATGAGGGGGAGGCATGAGAAACGAGGGAGTGGAGGAGGGAAAAGGAGAAGAAGAGAGAAAGGGGCGACGGGGATGGCCTGCTCAATCAAGCAAATCAGGCAGCAGCGGGATCGAGGGGGTGAAGCAGCGGGAGGGATCGAGCTTGTACCGGCCGGATCCGAGGCGATTGGTCGGGCGTGGAAACTGAGGAGGAGTGGGGGTTGTTGGGGATCAATGGATGGATGGGTCGATGGAACAGGCACTGCTCTGGTTGGTGGGAGGCTGAAAGTGAGGTGGATGCGGGATAGATCCCGAGAGAACAGTGGCGGCGGTGATGGAATGGATGGGACATCTCCCTAGATTTTAGGGTTTGGTCTGGTTATATAGCAGGTAGGTGGGTTAGACTTAGGGGTATATCGTCCCTCCTATCACAATCGAACGATCGCGAATAAAATAGCTAGGAAGTCCGAATAAGAAAACGGTGACGTTATGTAGACGTTTGGGGATGATCCGGACACAACGGTGGCGACAGCCCGGGTCGGGTCCGGGACAACTTTCGGACGCTCAAGTGAGGGGTTCGATGCACTGTGCAGAGAGGGTTTCGGACCGTGCGGTCACATCGGACAACTCCGAAAGCAAAGAGGGGAAGGAGGATGGACTAGGTGGGTTGTGGCGAGACTGCGAGGGGGAGGAGGGAGAGAGAGGGCCCGGCATCTGTTTCCGGAGACCGAAAACGTCCGACTTTAGACCGACTATAATGCCGCTATAGTTATCCGTTGGGGCGTCAAACGAACTCCGAATGCAATGAAATTTGACAGGCGGTCTATCTACACTATAATAAGACCGCACGCCAAATTTCAACCCAATCCGAGAACATTTTCCGGCCACTTATAAAATAATATTTCGGACATGCCGCGGGCGCGTGCAAGTGTGGTTGGGCTCAGAACGGACAACGGACGGAACTGGGGGAGAAACCCGGACGGATGCAGGTTTCAAAAACATGATGATGCAATGCACATGATGACATGATGAAATGCAACACGCAAGCAAAAT
The DNA here is from genome assembly GCF_002162155.2 of Triticum dicoccoides. Lineage (NCBI taxonomy): Eukaryota > Viridiplantae > Streptophyta > Magnoliopsida > Poales > Poaceae > Triticum > Triticum dicoccoides. Next base: position 150,230,676 of record NC_041386.1, read on the forward strand.
ACATGGCAACAACAGCGAATAACTGGAAGACACCTGGCACATCGGTCTCAGGGCGTTACACCGCCGCCCCCGCGTCGTCTTCCGTCGCTTGCTCCCGACCCTGCCGCCCGAGCCCTCGCCTCTCGCCATCGCCTCGCCTTCCGGCCGCCGCCAAGCTCTTCCACCGCCGCCGACCACCGATCTCCGACCCGCCGCCGCCGCGCCGCCTCCGCCGCCCAAGGCCGCCGTCCACCACCGGATCCGGCCACCTCGTCGCCCCGGCTTCTTCCTCTCCTCCGGTACAACTCCGGCCACCGTGGTGTCAAACTCCGGCGAACCTCGGGCACCGCGCCGCTCAGATCCAGATCCAGAGAACCCTAGGGTTGACTTCGAATTCTCTCTGAGTCTTTTTCCTGTATCTTTTTCAAGCACTTTTCATCATGTCATAACTCTGCATCCGTAGTTCCATTTTGGGCGTGCCATATATCAAAATGTTCATCATGATGTCCTCTTCATTTTGTTCCATTGCACCATGATTGTTTGAGTCCATCTTGATGCCCTAATGAGTGTTGCAAGAGTGCGATAAAATGTTAGTCCCTGATTCTTATCAGTTTATGAGCATTTGTCATTTTTGCCATGATTATTGTGTGCTACATGTGGGCATGAGCTCTACATGTGTTTTGGTCTATGCCATGCCATCTTTACAGGGGTGTATGCCTTGTATTTTTGTGATCAATGTGGTGACTAGCACAAGCATGCAAAGTAGCTCTCGTGATGTTGCTGATTTCAGGGACTTAGAATTTCACTAAGTCATTTCCCTATTGTTATTTGTATGCCATGTTTTCATGTTGCTACAGAGTGATCCATGCTTCTTTTGAGTATGTTCAGTAAGGATGATTTGGGCATATGGTTGTGCTCTATCCATCCATGTCCTTGTTTGCATTTATGGAGTACCCTAGCATGAGTCAATCTTGCTCTACTTTTGCTATAAAATGTTCTTAGAAGGTTGTTTACGTGTTAATCAATTTTGCCAAGGTTGTTGTAGTTGATCCATGCATGCTATTAGGTTGTTCTTGCCATGGTTAGCTTCTTGATCACGTCTTCTTGCTGGGAGTATGCTTAGTTTGTCATGCAATGCCTTGTGTTGAGTGCATCGAGCTCGCAGACATGCCTTCATAACTCTGTTTTTGCCATGTCTAGTTTTCTGCTAAGTCTGAATCTGTTAACGATACTTGCTATGTTTACATGGGTGCCATCATATTTTCTGATCCTTTTTGGCTTATGGTCAGTAAGGGACTTTGGTTATATGCTTTGAGTAGATTTATGCCATGCCTTTGTTTTCTATGTTCTGTTCCTGTAGCATGTTGTTAACTTGCTCTAAACATTGCTTCCTGATGTTAATTCCTGGCATGTTAGTATTTTTACTAAGTCTGTGAAGCTGATATCTTTTGCACTTTTGCCATGCTTGTTTGAACCTGCTCTTGTGTGATTTAGCCATAGCTCAGTGTTCATCTTTTGTCAAGCATCTTGAGTAGATCACTGCCATGTGCTTTGTTGCTATGTTGGAGTGCAGTAGCTTAGTTCCTTGTTGCATTCTAGATGGCATCGTGTTGTCAATCGCAGAGTTGTGCCATTCTTGTTTTGCTTGCCATTTGCAAACCGTGCATCTGATTCCAGTGATCTTTATATCGATTTCGACCGAAATTGACTCATCTTTCCAGCGGCACACTTGGTTTGCCAAGTTGAGGCATGATTCAATCTTTTCCTTCTGGAGCACGCATACGCATTGCATATCACATCCCGCATATCATGACATGTTTTGCATCATGTTGCTTGCGCATTGCACCGTTGTTGATTGTGGTTTCCTTTGCTTGTGTTCTTGCCTTGGGTAGAACTGGGAGACGAGTTCGTGATCGAGGAACCCATTGAGTACGCTTACGAGGATCAACCTTACGTCAACTCGGAGAACTTTGCAGGCAAGATGACCAAACCCTCGAAATCACTTCTATCTTTGCTTGCTAGTTGCTCGCTCTATTGCTATGCGGCGATACCTACCACTTGCTATATCCCGCCTCCCATATTGCCATGTCAAGCCTCCAACCCACCTTGTCCTAGCAAACCGTTATTTGGCTATGTTATCGCTTTGCTCAGCCCCTCTTATAGCATTGCTAGTTGTAGGTGGAGATGAAGTTTGTTCCTTGTTGGAACATGATTATTGTTGGGATATCATTACTATTATATCTTGTTTACTTTAATGCACCTATATACTTGGTAAAGGGTGGAAGGCTCGGCCTTATGCCTGGTGTTTTGTTCCACTCTTGCCGCCCTAGTTTCCGTCATACCGGTGTTATGTTCCTTGATTTTGCACTCCTTACGCGGTTGGGTTATAATGGGAACCCCTTGACAGTTCGCCTTGAATAAAACTCCTCCAGCAAGGCCCAACCTTGGTTTTACCATTTGCCACCTAAGCCTTTTTCCCTTGGGTTCCGCGGACTCAAGGGTCATCTTTATTTTAAACCCCCGGGCCAGTGCTCCTCTGAGTGTTGGTCCAACTTGTCAGCCGCCGGTGGCCACCAGGGGCAACTCTGGGTTGGCCTACCGGAAGTTTGGACAATCCGGTGTGCCCTGAGAATGAGATATGTGCAGCTCCTATTGGGATTTGTCGGCACATTCGGGTGGCTTTGCTGGTCTTGTTTTACCATTGTCGAAATGTCTTGTAACCGGGATTCCGAGTCTGATCGGGTCGTCCTGGGAGAAGGAATATCCTTCATTGACCGTGAGAGCTTGTGATGGGCTAAGTTGGGACACCCCTGCAGGGTTTTGAACTTTCGAAAGTCGTGCCCGCGGTTATGGGCAGATGGGAATTTGTTAATATCTAGTTGTAGAAAACCTGACACTTAAATTAATTAAAATGAATCAACAGCGTGTGTAGCCGTGATGGTCTCTTTTCGGCGGAGTTCGAGAAGAGAACATGGTCTCGTGTTTTGCTTGAACGTAAGTAGTTTTAGGATCACTTCTTGATCTTTATAGCTTCTCGACCGTGCTTTGCTTCTCTTCTCGCTCTCATTTGCGTAAGTTAGCCACCATATATGCTAGTGCTTGCTGCAGCTCCAACTCACTACCTTTCCTACCCATAAGCTTAAATAGTCTTGATCGCGAGGGTGTGAAATTGTTGAGTCCCCGTGAGTCACAGATTACTACCAAAACCAGATGCAGGTGCCGATGATGCCAGTGCAGGGTATGCGACCAAACTCAAGTGGGAGTTCGACGAGGATTCAAGACGTTACTATGTTTCCTTTCCAGACGATCAGTAGTGGAGCCCAGTTGGGGCGATCGGGGATCTTATGCATTTGGGGTTGTCATTATTTTGGTTCCGTAGTTGGACCTTGATTGTATTCTGGATGATGTAATGCTATATTTATGTATTGTGTGAAGTGGCGATTGTAAGCCAACTCTTTATTCTCTCTGTTATTCAGTACATGGGATGTGTAAAGATTACCCCTCTTGCGACATGCCTACTATGCGGTTGTGCCTCTAAGTCATGCTCCGACACGTGGGAGATATAGCCGCATTGTGGGTGTTACAAGTTGGTAATCAGAGCCTTCCCCGACTTAGGAGCCCCTGCTTGATCGAATCGCTGGCATTGTTGAGTCTAGAAAAATGTTTTGAGTCTTACAGAATTATATATATCGGAGAGTAGGATTCTTTTTACTCCTCAGTCCCTTCGTCGCTCTGGTGAGGCTTCCTGACGTAGAGTTTTGACTCTTCTCTTCTCCAAGAAAAAAATAGGATCAACCGGGTATCTTGGAATCGTTTGGTCGTGGAGTTGACACGGCAGATGTCCTAGAGCAAGGACTTAGTCGTAGGGCCATCGCACTAGGAAGCTTAAAGGGGTTAATCGGGACAAAGGACACGAGAGAGTTTTATACTAGTTCGGCCCCTTACGATGAAGGTAAAAGCATATGTCTAGTTGGGATTGGTATTGCTGAGGTTTCGACTTCCAAGAGGCTCAATTCACCGGCTTGGTTATCGACTTGGTTGTTTCCTGCCCCCAGTCTGCCACCGGGTCGTCCCCTTATATACACGGGTTGACGCCAGGTGGTCTATAGAGTCCCGGCCGGCTCATAATCGTGTCCGGCTCGGTGACTTTCTTTACATGTATTTCTATACAAGTATTTCCTTACATGTGGCGGTTTACAATATCGGGCCTTAAGCCGGCCCCAGGCCTTTAGGCCTTCTATAAGACTTAATAAATTACAAACTTGGATGTTTACTGAACTTCTTGTGTAACCCGCCATTGAAGCTGACCCAACCCCTCCTGGGCGGGTCTCAACTGATAGTAATATCTCCAACATTAGGCCCCAGGTTGACTTTAAACTTTGTTCTTTGTCAATCTTCAATACTTAGTCAGAATCCATCCTCTGTGTGAAAACTTTTGTAACCCGCTGTGACGTCATCTTTTGAAAACACAAAAAACCTTCATGACATCATCTTACAACAGATCTTTCATTTTTTAATGCCTTTTGAGAATCGAGGCGTCTGTTCAGTTGGATAATTATTATTGGGTCTCCTTGATTTTCGCGCCCGCCTGTTCGCATCTGCCCTTATAAATAAGCACGCGGCCGGTCCTTCCCATTCTCCTTTCTTCCTCATCTTCTTCCTCTCGCAACCTATCTCGCTGCTCGAGCTCCGCCGCCGCCGCAACTCTCATCGTCGTCGTCAAGCTTGCCCGCTGCATTACCCTGAGTCCGACCAGAGGACGCGGCAACTCTTCACGGCAAGCCTGCATCTCGTAAGTTTTCTTCCCTCACACACCCAGATCTGTTCTAGGTTTGCAAGTTCTTCAGTGTTCTTCACCTGTTCGCCATGGATCATCTGTAGATCTTTTCTGCAACTTCTTTTGATCCAAAGAAGAGATATAACTCGTGCGGTAGCTGTTTGGCATTCATTTTTAATATCAGTAGATCCCGTTTACCTGTATAGATATTTCTTTATAATCGTCGAACTCATCTGTACTAGGTTTTTAGGTCTAGAATATTTTCCTTTTTGAAACAGCCTTCTGATCTGAAATAATATCAATCACTTTGAGAAACTTGTTTGTCCCAACACTTAGCTGAGTCCACTTTCTGAAAGAATCTATAGTCATGGCGGTTTACTGCACCGGCTCTCTTTTCCTTATATGTCATTAGCCCTTAGTTAAACCGCCATTACTTGTTTTATAACTGACCATAGGCTGAGACGGCATGTTGTTATCTATTTTTCAGTTCTCTGCACATCATGCCGTCAAAGACACCCACCGTCTGTAACTGGGTCCCTTCGTCCATAACTCAGGAACGGTTAAAAGAGTTCTTCATCATTGGGTTTCTGCCTTCGAAGAATGTCATGTCTTATCGTGCTCCTGACCCGGAGGAAGAACGCCCCAGTCCAAAAGACGGAGAAGTGATTGTCTTCACTGATCACATGAATCGTGGCTTCTCACCACCCGGTTCAAAATTCTTCAGAGAGGTCCTTCATTTTTTTCAAACTCCACCCTCAGGACCTTGGACCCAATTCCATTTCCAACATTTGCAACTTCCAAGTACTCTGTGAGATGTATCTTCAGCAAGAGCCCACCATAGAGTTGTTTAGGGAGTACTTTTACTTAAACTGGCAGAACGAATGCACCAATGGTCCTAGCCTAGAACTTGGAGGCATCTCAATTCAGCGCCGCCAGGGTGCTGTTTTCCCTCTTATCGTCTTACCAAGTCACCCAAAAGACTGGAACCAAACTTGGTTTTATTGTCAGGATATTTCTCCAGCAAACGAGAAGCCTCTGCCGGGTTACCGCCTCGGTCGTCTTGACTCCAAGTTTACCCTTCCGGATAAGCTCACCATTGCTGAACGCAAAAGGCTACTTCCCTCCATCAGAAGAATCAATGCTTTGTTGGGCAATGGTTTAACCGGCGTAGATCTAACCCGCTGCTAGATCTCATGGCGGGTTACTCCATTAGGCCGTCGATCCAAACTGATGTATGAATATGACGGAAGCCCGAACAACTCTCTTCGTCACAGCTCAGTTGATCTCACCGAAGAAGATATTGTTTCGATGTCAACCCTTTTGGTAAATGGGAAGTACGAGGATTGCAATATTGTTGGGTTGAGTCCCTTCTGCAAGATTAATCCGGCGCCAGAAGTAAGTACATTCTGATCTCTTTTTCTTCGTGTTTTTCCCAGCTATTAGTACTTAATACTGATCTTTCTTCTTGTCTTTACAGGCCAATTCTGACTTCTGGAAGGTGAAATATGACCACGAAGCTGCCAAGAAGGCGAAAGCCGCCGCTATGAACACCAAGAAGACAACCCGGAAATCAAAGAAGAAGAAGAAAACTACTGCTGAGGATTTAATGAAGCTTGATGACTCGTCTGACTCGGAGGTAGCCCTTGATTCCCTTGGCCAACTTTTTAACAATCTTATTGATACTGATCCTTATCAGGATGACACTGGGGCTAGCCAAGCCAGGGAAGCAGAGGTAACTATCATTTCCTCTGACTCAGAGCCCTTACCAAGACACAAAGTTCGAGGAGTGATCCGTAAAGTAAGGTTTTCTAACCCCTTAGCTTACTTGGATCCCAACTTTCATTTGAAAAAGCAGCAGCATGAAAGCCGTCGTGAAGTTGAGATTGAAGATGAGCCGACTGTCGTCCCTGAACAGACCCCTCGGAAACGTCCGAACGAGGTTTACTTATTACTACCCTTAACTGGCTTTGATGAATCCTGCTCATTGTATTCCTTTTAACTCCTTTCTTTTACTTTCTCAGGAGGTGTCTCGGTCTTCGGGCGATTCATCACAAACACAATTTCCAGCTTTCAAGACTGCTCCTGGGTAATCAGAGATCCTTTTTTCTTCCGGGTTGATCAATTGTACCTTTGATGTTGACTGTCTGTAATATATATATATATATATATATATATATATATATATATATATATATATATATACAATTTTTTTCTTTAGCGGTCAGGCTAAGTCCAAGAAAGCGAGGGTAACAAAACCAGCGGAAGACCCGCCAGTACTAGCATCTGACCCGGCTAGGTATAACGCCCTCGATGCGGCTATATCTCCCACGTGTTGAAGCACGACTTAGAGGCATAACCGCATTGAAAGCAATGTCGCAAGTGAAGTAATCTTCACATAACCCATGTAATACATAAGGGAAAGAGATACATAGTTGGCTTACAATCGCCACTTCACACAATTACATGAATAAAGCATTACATCAACCAGATACAATCAAGGTCCGACTACGGAACCCAAAATAAAAGAAGACTACCCCAAAATCTACACAGATCCCCGATCATCCCGACTGGGCTCCACTACTGATCAACTGAAAACGGAACAACACAAAGAATGAGATCTTCATCGAGCTCCTCCTTGAGCTTGGTTGCGTCACCTGCACGATCTCATCAGCACCTGCAAGCTGGTTTTGGAAGTATCTGTGAGTCACGGGGACTCAGCAATCTCACACCCTCGCGATCAAGACTATTTAAGCTTATAGGTAGGGTAAAAGGTATGAGGTGGAGCTGCAGGAAGCGACTAGCATATATGGTGGCTAACATACGCAAATGAGAGCGAGAAGAGAAGGCAAAGCACGATCGAGAAACTATGATCAAGAAGAGATCCTAGAACAACCTATGTCAAGCATAACTCCAACACCGTGTTCACTTCCCGGACTCCGCCGGAAAGAGACCATCACGGTTACACACGCGGTTGATATATTTTAATTAGGATCAACTTCAGGTTTTCTACAACCGGACATTAACAAATTCCCATCTGCCCATAACCGCGGGCACGGCTTTTGAGAGTTCATAACCCTGCAGGGGTGTCCCAACTTAGCCCATCACAAGCTCTCACGGTCAACGAAGGATAAACCTTCTCCCGAGACATTCCGATCAGACTCGGCATCCCGGTTCTACAAGACACTTCGACGAAGATAAAACAAGTCCAGCAACACCGCCCGAATGTGCCGACAAATCCCGATAGGAGCTGCACATATCTCGTTCTATGGGCACACTTAGATGAGACTAGCTACGAGTAAAACCAAACCTCAAGTTGCCCCGAGGTGGCCCCACAGGCAGCTCAGTCGGACCAACACTCAGAGGAGCACTGGCCCAGGGGGGTTTAAAATAAGATGACCCTTGAGTCCGCGGAACCCAAGGGAAAAAGAGGCTAGGTGGCGAATGGTAAAACCAATGTTGGGCATTGCTAGAAGAGTTTTATTCAAGGCGAACTGTCAAGGGGTTCCCATTATAGCCCAACCGCGTAAGGAACGCAAAATCCGGGAACATAACACCGATATGACGGAAACTAGGGCGGCAAGAGTGGAAAAAAACACTAGGCATAAGGCCGAGCCTTCCACCCTTTACCAAGTATATAGATGCATTAATTAAATAAGGTATATTATGATATCCCAACAAGTAAACATGTTCCAACAAGGAACAACATCTCCATGTTCCAACAAGGAACAAACTTCAATCTTCACCTGCAACTAACAACGCTATAAGAGGGGCTGAGCAAAGCGGTAACATAGCCAAACAACGGTTTGCTAGGACAAGGTGGGTTAGAGGCTTGGTTCAACAATATATGAGGCATGATAAGCAAGTGGTAGGTATCGTAGCATAGGCATAGCAAAAGAGCGAGCAACTAGCAAGCAAAGATAGAGGTGATTTCGAGGGTATGGTCATCTTGCCTGAGATCCCACAAGGAAGAAGAACGAGTCCATGAAGACGACAAACGGACGTAGTCGAACGGATCCTCACAACTCCGGAACGAAACCGAAGCTAACGCGAGAAGCAAACCCGGAAAGAAGCAAACAACATAGTAAACAAACATCACATAAGCATGGCACGATGCACAACCAAGTATGATGCATGTCCGGTTTAAAGAGGGCATGACATGGCAAAATGCACAAGCAATCCTACAAATTAAGTGGAGCTCAATATGCAACGGAGTTGCATATTGAAGAAAACACCACATGACTTATTTAGATCGATCTTGTTTATGTACCCAACAATATTAATTGTTGTTAACCATGGCAAGAGGTGAAGCAAAGTAAACTACACAATCTAAGCAATCTAAATGGGGCCGGATATAACAAATAACGAATCCGGTAGCTCCCCATATGCCTTAGTAATTTATTGCAACAAAAATTTAAACATTTTAATTGTTGTTATCATGATGCAGATGACATGAACAAGTTTATGCAATTTTTATGAATAAGTTGATAAGAGCATATTAAGAAGCATTTGTCATCATGGCGGAAATGAAAAGGGGTGCCACGGCAATGATAACGAAACGGTGCCACGGCAACGTCCCGGTTCCAGTAACTCGATTGAGATACCGATGCAAAGGAGAAGTGTGCGGATGTGTGCAAAAGATGGTGGGGCGCTCTCGGATTCTAGGTGTCCCATGAGTTGGCGACAAGGAAAACGAGTGACAAATTTGGACACGGTGCAAACACGAGCATCTCAAACATCGCAAGCATTCGTTCACGGACTTCGTCTCAGGGTTATACCTTTGAAGCGTGCAAGCGGGACAGTTCTCGTGACGGCGGTAGTGGAGGTAGTCGTTCTCGCACGCTCTAGGGTCGACGGTAGAATTTCTCACGATCTCGGCGACGGTAGTGGTACATGTTTATCATTGCACGAGTTTCCGTAGACGTTCATGTCATTGGTGTCATGGTACTTGGGGTCTTCGGACTTTTCGGTCCCGTTCTTGCGACAGTAGTCGTTCACGTTCGTTCGGAGAGGTACTTGATGACTCCAACATCTTCGGAGCGACAGTAGTGGTACACGGTCCACGAGACGTCGATCGTTCGGGGTCCGACTTGCGGGTCTTGCCGACATGAGTGGTACTTGGCATTATTGTGTAGACGAACTTGGCGCATCCGAAGGGTCACACTCGTCGTCGTGGGAACTTGGTGAATCCGAGGTCTTTGAGGTCGACGGTAGTTGTACATCTCATAGTGGAACTACACGGATCTGAGGACTCCGAGCGTCGTGGTACTTGTCGAAATCCTCATTGAATGTAATTGAACATTTGAAATGGAACTTGGTGCGTCATCGCGTAGTCGTACGTCGAGGCAGGGCAGCTCGGCCACGCGCGCTGGACGGGTAGAGGCAGACCCGAGCATGGTCAACGACCACAGGCGCTCGTCCCTGGGTGCGAGGCAAAGGAGGTAGTTGGAGTTGGCCGGCTCCGGTGGAGGGAGCCGAGGAGCTCGAGGAGGACCGAGTGGAGGCTGGAGCTGCTGCTGTTTGAGGACGACGAGGACGCCACAACGTGGAGGGGCTCGGTGCTGCTGGTCGGGAGCAGAGGAGAGGCAGAGGCGCCTGGCTGCGGAGGTCGGGGCGGAGCTGCGGCGGAGCTGCTGCACCGGCTAACGACGACGAAGGCAGAGGTGGGGAACGGGCTCTGGGGCTCTGGGAGGACGAAGATGGTGCGAGGCAATGACCTGCGAGGTCGTCGGCGCGGGCGCCATGGCGGGGAGGTGGCGAGGATCCGGGCAAGGCATCAACAGCAGAGGCGTGGTGCTGGTCGCAGGGGAAGGAGAGGCGGCGAGCGTGCAGGACAGATCAAGGGAGATAGGGATCGGGGTGTGGGTCTCTCCTCTGCTGAGTGATGCCTGTGTGGCGGCGGTGGAAGGGAACGAGGAGGAGAAGGATCGAGAGGAGAGGGAGGACTGCGGCTGGGCCTCGCTAGCCTAGGGTTAGGAATAGCTGGGGCGGCTGGGCCTCGGTGCAACTGGGCTGCGCGGCTGGGCTGAGCTCCCTCTCCTTTCCAAAATCCTCCCTTTCTTAATCTATTGTTTATATAAATAAACAACCAACGAAGGGGAAAATCCAGGGGTTTTTGGTTAGGAATATGAGATATATAAAAATATATCTGGAACCCTGGATTTATGTAGGGTTTGAATAAATTGCTCTGGCATTTTTAGAAGGTAGAAAAATAATTAGAGTTTGAATTATTTTCAAACTTCAATCATTTTTGAACCTGACCAAAACAACTTCGAATGGGATGAAATCTGACAAAGAGGGTGTAGGAAAAAGGCAAGATTTATAGGGAAAAGATGAACATTAATGGAGGAGGAATAAGGTCGCTTGCAAAGACATGAAAAACGAAGGAAGTGGGAGGGATGATGCATGGGTATGGCTTGAGAGAGAGATGACAAGGAAAATATATGAAGTTAAGTCGGATAGAAGAAGAGTTGAAGAGTAATGCAATTGTGTGATGGGTGATTCCAAGTTAATGGGATATTTAATATAGCTCCCTAATATTGGGAGGATATGTTATAAAGAGAAGTCACTCTTCCCTCGGTTTAAATGGATCGAAGATCCACACAATTTATTTAGTTGAGATGCAGAAGATTTATGAGATGATGGCATGATGACATGATGCAATGCACATGATGCAATGATGAATGCAATGAACCAAATAAATCACACGACGAAATCCGGAAACCCTGGAAGGCATCTGAAGCTCCGGTCTTGGGGCGTCACACTAGGCCGCCTTCTCCATTAACTGATGCCACAGAAGACCAGCCAATTATCGGTGAAGCAAATCCTCCGGAGCCGTCTCTTGATAACACCACTATCAATCCTTCTACAACCGGACCGTCAAACACAACCGACCCACCATCTCCACATGCTCCAGATGTTCAAATTACTGGGAGCTGCTTTGTTGAGCCAGGGAATCCAACAGTGTTGGCTCGGTGCACAGCAAAGCAAGAAGCATTGGAACAGCAGAAGGTTCGCTTTGATATCGCCAACTATGACCGTCTCAATGCCAGTGATATCTTATACGGCTATCTCAGCCATGTCCACTCCAGTCGTGAGTCTGAGATCGAGATGGTCAAGCAACTTCAGTTGAAGTATGAGGTATGTTACTTCCGGTTTACCAATATTCCTTCAGCCCCCAAGTCTTCAGCTTTATGAGAGAAACGGAATAACCTGTAGACTTAAAATATAGGCTGAGACTTTTACCTATGAATCATTGCCTGATAGAAACAAAACTTGACCCATAGTCCCCAAGGACCGGTTTATTTTGAGCATTAATGAATCGGTACTTTTAGAATGAGAACCAACTTCGAAATACTTAACACTCCGGTTTAAACTTGAAAAACTTGTTGAACTGCGTGCATTAGCCCCCAAGTGCCAAGTGTTGTTACTTTGTAAAGGACTTGGGACTTTAAATATGTTGGTAGAGTCATAAAAATTTGATTTGACATACATTAGCCCCCAAGTGTCAAGTGGTTTATTCATAAAGTACTTGAGACTTGAGTCTTGAAATTGGATACTGGAATTTGAAACCAAGTCTTGATTTATCTGAATGTTTTCACAGAATGCATTGTCTGAACTGAACTCCCAATTGATTGATACAAAGACCCGGCTAGCGAACCAGGAATCGGAAATAAAGTCTTCCACCTCCCAACTGCAAATAAGCCTTTCTGAAATGGAGAAGTTGAAGACCGACTTTGTTGTGAAAGAGAAAACGTGGGCAGATGAGAAGATACTTCTGACCCGGCGAGTTGAGACAGCCGAAACAGCTCTAAAGGAAATTTCAACCGAACTAAACGGTTTAAAAGGCCGGGTGTCTCAGATGGTCGCTGCTATCTTTGGTAAGCTTCTTGATTTGATCTTTCATATGTGTTTCTTGTCAAACCGGAATATGATCTGTCAACTGACTGTGAAAAATGCATGTAGGTCCGCGAAGTAAGAATCTAAACCAAGACCCGTTGATTAAGATGAAAGCCATGTACACTTTAACTGCACAATTGTATATCGGCGCACAACGAGCTCTGGCTGCCATCTCTCCTACTAATCAAGGGTCTAACCGGATCAGTGACGTCTTGAAGAAGCTGTCCATTCTCCCTGCCAGATTCCAAGAGGTGAAACGCTCCTGCGCGTGAGCCGGAGCATTGACTGCACTAAGCCGCTCCAAGGCTTGGGTACCAGATCTAGACCCGGCAGACGTGGCAAGGGGTTATCCTACCGTGAAGGAGGACGGGTCTCCTTTTGATCAGGATGACTTTATAGCCTGCGTCCGTGAAGTCCAGCCTCAGGAGACTAGCCTTGGAGATGATACCAATGTGGACAAGTATCAACCGGGTTTTGATAATGAGAATAAGAAGATGGCCCCTCCTTCCTATAAAGTAACCGACTTGATCCCACCGGTGAGAGAAGACACATTTGCCCCGGAGGTTGATCCGGTTGGCCTGATTGATGACGAAGCTGAATTTGTCGCCATAAACGGCTATGACTGGTCAAAACCCAACTTCCAGCAGATTCAAGATGTTGAGCCGGTGAGGGAAGGACAATGATCATCTTCATGGGCTTTAGAAAGCCTTGTAATAGCTTAGCTGTTAAAACACCGTATGTTTGCTTATGCCATCGCACATAAAACACTTCTATGTGAATCTGTGCTTCCGGGTGCCAATGTTTTAATGCTTTTCTTATGCCTCGTTTAATGCTTGTCTCTGCAATGTTTAAACTCTGTTCCTGTGAACACAAGGAAAAAAGAAAGACCTGGCAAGGCGGTTTAGAAACAACTGGGTTTAAACACCTCTTTTACAACTTGTATCTCCACCTCAAAGAACAGAGACAAATATAAATAAAGGATAAGGTTTAATACTAACTCTTAAATTAACACAGCCGGTAAGCGCGTGTAAATAAGAATGATACCTTGTCCTTGTTGATTCTTAGGCTGCTGGCTCAAATAACATGGGTGACGAACTTGATAATTCAATATGTATGAAACTTAATAATCCTTGAATATTCAATAATCATATCGCAGTTTCTCGTACCTTTAGATCCTTAGACCACCGGTTTGAACAACCCGGGCGGCTGTGCTGTCTAATAATTGAGCCGGCGAATAAAACCATGCTAACTCATTTGTAATATTGAAACAGGAAAAACTCAAAGGCAAGCAACAAACATAATTTTAACTCTGTATTCAAAAGATTGGGGGTTTCTGATTCGAATACGATCAGTAAACCAGACCAAAAGGGTTAATCTAAGGTTCGAATATGACCATATAGCCCCCAGTGGCTTTGGCGTTGCGCCGATCAAGAGGGTACCGACAGCTATGTTCTCTTTGGTTTGAATACAACCTATGTTTGAACAGGAAGCCCCCAAATGACCTTGAGAGGTTTTTAACGACCCTGATTCGAATACGATCCAACTCGGCTCAAAAGGGGTTAAGCTATGATTCGGATACGATCAAGAAGCCCCCAAGTGAGTTTGGCCTTGAGCCGATCAAGAGGGTTACGACAGCTATGTTCTCTTTGGTTCGCATACGACCTATGTTTGAACAGGAAGCCCCCAAGTGACCATAAGATTTACAGCTAGATTCGGATACGATCATAAGCCGGACTAGAAAAGGTTAAACTTGATTCAAATATGATCAGCTCCTTAATAGTCATTTGTGAAAATATAATAAAAATGCATAATCTTTGAAAAGAAAAGAGACCAATGGTATTACTTTATTGCTTATCATCGTATATACAACGTGAACGTATGTACATGATGAGAGCCGGTGGCTCGGGTATAATATGGTCGAAGTTGAGCAATGTTCCACGGCCGGCGGGTCTCCTCTTCTGACTTACGTGAGTCTGCGTGCTCTCGAACGTCAATGAGGTAGTAAGACCCGTTGTTTAAATTTTTGCTGACCACAAAGGGTCCTTCCCAAGGTGGGGATAGCTTGTGTGCATCTGAAAGATCTTGGATGAGCCGGAGCACCAAGTCGCCTTCCTGAAAAGTCCTGGTCTTAACCCGGCGGCTGTGATAACGACGGAGGTCCTGTTGATAGATTGCTGACCATGCTGCTGCTAAGTCTCTTTCTTCATCCAATAAGTCAAGCGCATCCTGTCTGGCTTTTTCATTGTTAGCTTCAACATAAACCGCCACGCGAGGCGAGTCATGACGGATGTCACTGGGCAATACTGCTTCTGCCCCATAAACCATGAAGAAGGGTGTGTAACCCGTAGACCTGTTGGGTGTAGTATTGATGCTCCATAACACTGAAGGTAACTCCTCTACCCAACAACCCGGTGTTCGCTGTAAAGGAACCATAAGCCGGGGTTTTAGCCCTTTCAGAATTTTCTGATTGGCTTTCTCAGCTTGACCATTGGATTGAGGATGAGCTACAGAAGAAACATCAAGCCGGATGTGCTCTCGCTGACAAAACTCTTCCATAGCCCCTTGGGACAGATTAGTGCCATTGTCTGTGATAATACTGTATGGAAAACCGAAATGGAAGATTATTTTCTTCATGAACTGAACCGTCGTGGCTGCATCACACTCACTCACAGGCTCCGCCTCAACCCATTTAGTGAACTTATCAACAGCCACCAGGAGATGTGTCTTCTTGTCCTTTGACCTTTTGAAAGGTCCCACCATGTCAAGCCCCCAGACTGCAAACGACCAAGTGATTGGAATCATCCGGAGCTCTTGAGCCGGCACATGCGCTCGTTGTGCAAATTTCTGACACCCATCACATCTATTGACCAAATCTTCTGCATCAACGTGAGCCGTCAACCAGTAAAAACCGTGACGAAACACCTTGGCCACTAAAGATTTTGACCCGGCGTGATGACCACAATCGCCTTCATGGACCTCACGAAGGATTTCTTGACCTTCTTCGGGGGAAACACACCGTTGAAATGCTCCGGAAACACTGCGATGAAATAACTCTCCATCCAAAATTGCCATGGACTTAGACCGCCGGGTTATCTGTCGAGCCAGAGTCTCATCTGTTGGCAATTCTCCCCGGGTCATGTAAGCCAAGAACGGCATCGTCCAATCTGGGATGACATGAAGAGTCGCCACCAACTGCGCCTCTGGGCCAGGAATAACTAAATCTTCTTCTGTGGGCAACTTGACAGAGGGGTTATGCAATACATCTAAAAAGGTATTGGGTGGTACCGGCTTACGTTGAGACCCCAGCCGGCTCAAAGCATCAGTTGCTTCGTTTTTCGACGGTCAATGTGTTCCACCTGATAACCTTTAAAATACCCTGCAATAGCATCGACCTCTCGGTGATAAGCCGCCATGAGAGGGTCTTTGGAATCCCACTTGCCAGACACCTGTTGAGCCACTAGATCTGAATCACCAAAACATCTGACCCGGCTCAAGCTCATCTCCTTCGCCACTTGAAGACCATGGAGCAATGCTTCATACTCTGCTGCGTTGTTAGTGCACAGAAACATCAATCGTAACACATAACAAAATTTATCACCTCGTGGGAAAGTTAATACAACTCCAGCCCCCGAGCCCTCCAATTGTCTGGACCCATCAAAATGAATAGTCCAATATGTGTTGTCTGGCTTTTCTTCTGGCATCTACATCTCTGTCTAGTCATTGATGAAGTCAACCAGGGCTTGAGACTTAACCGCAGTGCGTGGAACATACTTCAGCCCATGAGACCCAAGCTCAATTGCCCACTTGGCCACTCGCCCTGTAGCTTCTCTGTTTTGAATAATGTCTCCCAAAGGAGCAGAGCTAACTACAGTGATTGGATGTCCCTGAAAGTAATGCTTAAGCTTCCGGCTTGCCATGAACACCCCATAAACAAGCTTCTGCCAATATGGATATCGTTGCTTAGACTCAATTAGCACTTCACTGATATAATAAACCGGCCGCTGAACCGGATGCTCTTTGCCAGCCTCCTTGCGCTCTACCACCATAGCCACACTAACAGCCCGTGAGTTGGCAGCTACGTATAACAATAGCGGCTCTTTCTCAATTGGAGCGGCTAAGATCGGCGGCTCAGCCAATTGTGCCTTCAGATCCTCAAAAGCGGCGTTTGCAGCATCGCTCCAAACAAACACATCTGTTTTCTTCATCAACTGACACAGAGGCATAGCCTTTTCCCCTAACCGGCTTATGAACCGGCTCAAAGCAGCCACACGACCCGCTAGTCGTTGAACATCATTGACGCAGGTTGGTTTGGCCAAAGATGTAATTGCCTTGATCTTCTCCGGGTTAGCTTCAATACCTCGGTTAGACACCAGAAAACCCAAAAGCTTGCCGGCTGGCACTCCAAAAACACACTTGGCCGGGTTAAGCATCATCTTGTAAATCCGAAGATTATCAAAAGTCTCTTTCAAGTCTGTGACCAAGGTTTCCTCTTCCTTGGACTTCACTACTATATCATCCACATAGGCATAAACATTGCGCCCAATTTGATCATGAAGACAATTTTGCACACACCGTTGGTAGGTCGCCTGAGCACTCTTAAGCCCAAAAGGCATAGACACATAGCAGAAAGCCCCAAAAGGAGTTATAAACATTGTCTTCTCTTGATCCTTGACTACCATCTTAATCTGATGATACCCGGAGTAAGCATCTAAGAAACTCAACTGTGCACAACCCGCCATAGCATCAATGATCTGATCAATACGGGGAAGAGCAAAAGGATCAGCTGGACAGGCTTTGTTTAAATCTGTGTAATCCACACACATACGCCAGGTGCCATTCTTTTTGAGCACGAGCACCGGGTTAGCTAACCATTCTGGGTGGAAGACCTCCACAATGAACCCGGCCGCCAAGAGCCGGGCCACCTCTTCTCCAATGGCCTTGCGTCTTTCTTCATTGAACCGGCGAAGAAACTGTCTGACAGGTTTGAACTTTGGATCGATATTAAGAGTGTGCTCAGCGAGTTCCCTCGGGACACCCGGCATGTCTGAAGGTTTCCATGCAAAGATGTCCCGGTTCTCACGGATGAACTCGATGAGCGTGCTTTCCTATTTCGGATCCAAGTTTGCGCTGATGATGAACTGTTTGGATGAATCGCCAGGCACAAATTCAACCATCTTAGTGTCATCGGCTGATTTGAAAATTAACTCCGGCTCATGCTCTGTTGTTGGTTTCTTTAATGATGTCATGTCCTCCGGATCAACATGATCCTTGTAGAATTTCAACTCCTCTGTTGCATAAACAGATTCAGCATAAGCAGCATCCTCCTCTTCACATTCCAAGGCGATCTTCCGGCTCCCATGGAATGTAATGGTGCCCTTGTGACCCGGCATCTTGAGCTGCAAATACACGTAACATGGCCGAGCCATGAACTTGGCATAAGCCGGTCGCCCAAACAAAGCATGATATGGGCTTTTGATCTTAACCACTTCAAAGGTTAATTTTTCTGCCCTGGAGTCATACTCATCCCCAAAGGCTACCTCCAGCTCGATCTTACCAACTGGGTATGCCGACTTACCGGGTACTACACCATGAAAAACAGTGTTGGATTGTTTAAGATTTTTATCCGTCAATCCCATCCGGCGGAACGTCTTATAGTAAAGGATGTTGATGCTGCTGCCTCCATCCATGAGTACCTTAGTAAACTTGTACCCACCAACCTGAGCTGCCACTACCAAAGCCAAGTGACCCGGATTATCAACCCGGGGCGGGTGATCCTCTCTGCTCCACACAATAGGCTGCTCCGACCAACGTATATAACGTGGGATTGCTGGTTCAACGGCATTGACGGCCCTCTTGTGGAGTTTCTGGTCTCTCTTACATAAACTGGTAGTAAAGACATGATACTGTCCGCTACTCAACTGCTTCGGGTTGCTCTGACAGCCGGATTGTTGCTGCTGTTGATTCCCTTGGTTGTGTTGCTGATTATAACCTCCCTGGTGACAGGGATGTCCCTGACCATGAAAACCTCCTCCGCTTGAACCGGCGCCCGGGCCCTGAAAGCCGCCTCCACCTGAGCCGCCACCCGGGTTGTGACCCCCATCAAATGCGTTTGAATTTTTAAACGCCTTCATGATCGTGCAATCCTTCCACAAGTGGGTGGCTGGCTTCTCTCGGTGCCGTGCTTTGGACAAGGTTCATTCAACAACTGCTCAAGGGTGAGGCCTGACCCGCCCGATCGAGGGGGTTGTCTGCCCTTGCACCGCTGATTACCACCCTGCGCATTAGTATTAGCAACAAACTCATCAGCCTTACGCTTATTACCTCCTTGATTCACTGGGTTATGCTGGTGACCCTTGCCATTGCCGTTCTTCTTTCCCTTCGTTGATTTTTCTTCATCAGATGCCGGGTATTTGGTGGTATCGGAGTCGGCATACTTGACAAGAGCCACCATCAACGTTCCCATGTCATTACAGTCACGTTTAAGCTGCCCCAACTTCTGCTTCAGAGGTTCAAAACCGCAATTCTTCTCCAACATCAAAACTGCTGAGCCGGCATCCATCTTATTAGATAATGTATTATTTCCTTGACCCGGCGCACCCAATGGGTTGTAGATTCTCCATCCTCTTGCTTGCAATTGGTCAGATCCACAATTAACATTGGCTGCTTACACGTGTCTTTAAAGTTCTGAATGAATCGTGCCTTCAACTCTATCCATGAGCCGATGGAATTGGGTGGTAATCCTTTCAACCAGGTCTGAGCCGTTCCATCCAACGTCATGGTAAAATATTTGGCCATTGCAGCATCACTAACCTCCAACAGCTCCATAGCCATCTCATAACTCTCAATCCAAGCCCCTGGCTATAAGTCATTCGTGTAGTTAGGCACCTTACGAGGTCCCTTGAAATCCTTGGGCAACCGCTCATTGCGTATGGCTGGGACCAGGCAAGGTACGCCTCCGGTTCTTGTAGCCACTCCTGCCTCAACCGAGCTTGCTGGATAAGCCAGAAAGGCTTGGTGAGCCGCCTGCTCTGCTGCTACCTGAGCCGCCCGTTCCGCCTCTTGACAAATTCTCTCCTGGTCCGCCAAGTTAAGAGCTCCAGCCCGCACCGGCTCATACCTATATGGCCGGTTGTGACGTTGAGCATTACTTGACATTTCTGCAGATTCCATGTGCCTACTGTAACTCGGGCTCCGGCTTGGGCGAGGAGTTGAGTGAATTCTGTCTTGACTGTAGGAGTATGCATCCTGCTGGGCCAAAGCTGTCTGAAGTAGTTCTCTTACCCTCCGGGTTTCAATTACTGCTGGCGAGTCGCCTTCCATCGGGAGAGCTGCCAATCGAGCCGACGCCGCAATGAGGTTCTCCATGGGGTTGGAAAAGTGACCCGTGGGTGTTGATATATAACGAGGAGGAGTTGTATTCATGCGCGGCGGCTCCATAGTGCGTGGCTGAACTGGTGCACTGGGCGTCTCGGCCCGGTTTGCCTCCGGCGGGTTGCCCCCTCCAGCTCCGGGTGTATGGAACAGATTCCTCGGATCCATCATTAGAGGCAGACGCGACTGAGTTTTCTGACGCCTCCTCCTCATGACTTCGTTTGATGCATTAACATCCATGGAGAGCCGGAAGGTTTCTGCTTGAAGCTGTTGAGCACGAGCATCCAAAGCTGCTTGTTCTGCTGCCATCCGGGTTTCCTCCGCGGCCAAATTTTCCTTAGCTTGCACAATCTCCTCCCGCACGCGTGCCACTTCCGCGTCATGCTGGGCTTTATCCACTGGCTCTACCGCAGCGGTTAACAGAGTCATCAGTTTATCCATGAGGTCCATGAGAATCTGAGCCGGGGGCGCGCAGGTAGCTGCCGACCCGGTGGCTGCTGTTGTTGCTGCGGTGGAGTTCTGCCCGGGCTGCGTCCCTGCCATGAAGACTCCGGCCCAATTTGGCGGCTCAAGGGGGTCCGGAATAGTGCTGTCATCGGAACAGCCCCCGAGCAAGCCGTCTTGCATTTGGTACAACGAGTCCGTCTCCCTGTTGATGATGTCGTATCAGAGCAGATGGCCGTCTCCCCGCCTTCCATTGATCCTTCGGAGTATTCACCGCCACAGATGTAGCCTATGAAGGCATGCTTCACGTCAGATTGAACACGGGTGGACCCGGCGCGCTAAGCCATTTCAATGAGGTCGGTGTGGACATCCGGCTCAGGCTCTGACTCGCCGATCCGGCCAATGAAGACGTGAATTCTGCCGAATGGGACCCGGTACCCGTACTTGATTGAGCCGGCCTCAGGGCCCCAGCCTTCGTCGTCGATGTAGATCTTGCCGCGATGACTCTTGGTCATCCGGACCACAGTGTATCCCTTGAGCCCTTCGAAGTTGTCCTTCAAGAACTCAAATCCACCGTGCGCTGGCCCTCTTGGAGAGCCTTGCCCCTCCTTATATAAATTGAAGGGGCCGGCTTACATGTAGAGTCCTAGTAGGATTAGGACTAGTCTCTTTTCTATTACAAGACGAATAGCAATCCAGGTCTTATTCAAACTGTTTAAGTCGGCCTGCTGGGCCACCTCCCATGATGGGCCACGGCCTACCTCCATGAGAATACCCGTGTCCCATATCCACGACAGTAGCCCCCGAGCTTTCGAGTGACTCAAAGAGTCGGGCGGAAGGTCTTGATTTTGTTGATGCTTTTGTCTTCCTTAAACGCGGAGCTTTTTGCCGTGTCGTTAACGTAATGGATGCCGAAATGTGGATGAACAGATTGCCGGGTCATGAAGCGACGACGTTGATGTTGCCGGGTTGTCCTCCCAGGCCCTGTCTCCAAGCCGGGTCTTCCCTAGCCAGGTCTTTCCAAATTTTTTCCAACTCCAATAGCATGTGTATCATCTATAGCCCCTGAGTGTCGGGTTTGTTTAGGCCTTTAACAACCCGGGGGATTGTGAACTTGTGTTTTGGTAACGAACAAAGTCCGTTTTTCACAAATTCTGGCTTCATAGCCCCCAAGGCTCGAGGCGACTCGAGGAGTCGTCTTGGGGCTCTTTGTTCCTGAAATAAAGCACATGAATGCATTACACTTTTCGTGATGTATAATACAAAATTAAATAATAATTTGGATGACTTTGTCAACTTGTGTTCAAGTTATTAATCGTTCAACTCGACTAAGTAGGCTTTCGCGTGGACTTTTTTCATGGAATATGTTATGTTCAGGGTCGACAAAGTCCATGATAGGCATCAGAGTCGATTGACAATACCATACACACTACTTGGTCGGTTACGAGTTGCATCTAACTTAGTAAAGAACGAACGTAAAATTATTTCGCTGATTTGTAGGGCACCCATGTTTGAACTCTGCATCGTGACAAATAGTCCTCTTTGATAACCTTACGACTGAACTTTATGAGAAGAAACGATAGCCCCCGAGATTAACTCAAAGGTGTCGGATATATTTAATTGACTGGAAAAAAAGGAAATTAAATATAAAAGTGATTTAGCTTGTTTTTATGATGTGGCCTAAGATGGCAAAGTCGGAGATGGTCCAGCGAGAATCGTAAGTAGGTAACCCGATTGACGGCTCGAGGCAGCGGCGAGAGCCAGAATTTTCAAGACGTCGCAGCGCGAGATTGCCGAACCGGAGGTGGCATGATCCGAGCCGGCTTAGCTCGAGTCGGAGAAGATCACGATGTTGGTGAAGCCGGGTGTGATGGAATCCGAAATTTGTCAACACTGGATGTCGAAGTTGTTGTTGAAGCCGGCCGTGGTAGAGGCGAGGTCGGCCGAGTCCTCATGACCTGGCTGCTGTCTCGCTGATTTGCCCTTGGCACATTTGCATGCAGGTCGATAAGCCGGCTGACGGCACGACCCGGCGGCGGAAGTCAGAATTTTGAAATCGCCGCAATCCAAAACCGTGGAACCGGAAACGCCGCTGTACAAGTCGGGTTGGCGAAGCTCGAGATGATAACACGAGGTCCTCCTGGCCCGGAATCCGGCTTGCCCTTGCGTGCTCCATCTAACGGATATGTATGTAGAAGAAGACATCCAAGCAGCTTGATGTGGTACGTATTCTCTTTGTATTTGCAAGGTAGCATCTAAGCTAGCAGCCGGATCGATCCATTTTTTTTCTTTTGTTGATCACGTAATATCCACTTGCCAGTTGCAACGTTGTGGTAAGCTAGCAATGCAAACTGCTTGCGTGTTTTTTTTCTGTGAGGTCTGCACATGCACGAGCCGTAGATTCCTTGTTGCTTCCTTTATTATTCTTCCTCGATCCACGTGCGAGTCCGGACTAATCGATGCTTGAAAGCACAGTACTAGTACTACTCGGTTTGTCCAATTTTTTGCCTTTTCCTTTGAGCCGCTGCGCGCAGCGCACACAAGGCAGTTAGCCTTTTACCTCCTTTTCTGCATTGGTAGCAGTGGTCAGCTGCTGGTCCGATCAGAACTTCCGTTCTGTCTCTCCTCATGCATGGTTCGCCTCTTCTTTTTATTTCTTTAGGGCATGAGATAACATCACGTGATAGCCAGCTAGGACCTTATGTGATTCAAACTCAGCAGCAGCGTAACTACACCGATCCAGAGTCAGACACGTGATGCTGCAGGGTATTTAGATGGAGTAATCCGCTGGCGTGCTATACGGATCCAGACTACTTTCCGGCTCAGGCTATCTTGGAATTTGAACTTCTTGTACTTGTTGTTCTGATAGGATTGCTAACAACGTACAAGAAAACAACTTCTGCTACGGTCGATGAATTTCCAAACCATCCGCACACGGAACATTGTCGGTTAACCTTGATGATGATGAAGCCAACATCGTTGATGAAGATTTGACCCATCAAAATCTGAATCCACACGCACGTAGCCCCACGGTGGACGCCCCAACTGTCGTGGAGTTGACACAGCAGATGTCCTAGAGCAAGGACTTAGTTGTAGGGCCATCACATTAGGAAGCTTAAAGGGGTTAATCGTGACAAAGGAAACGAGAGAGTTCTATATTAGTTCGGCCCCTTACGATGAAGGTAAAAGGCTACGTCTAGTTGGGATTGGTATTGCTGAGGTTTCGACTTTCACGAGGCTCAATTCGCCGGCTGGGTTATCGACTTGGTTGTTTCCTGCCCCCAATCCGTCACCGGGTCGTCCCCTTATATACACGGGTTGACGCCAGGTGATCTACAGAGTCCCGACTGGCTCATAATCATGTCCGGCTCGGTGACTTTCTTTACATGTCTTTCTGTACAAGTATTTACTTACATGTGGCGGTTTACAATATCGGGCCTTAAGCCGGCCCCAGGCCTTTAGGCCTTCTATAAGACTTAATAAACTACAAACTTGGATGTTTATTGGACTTCTTGCGTAACCCGCCATTGAAGCTGACCCGGCCCCTCCTGGGCGGGTCTCAACTGATAGTAATATCTCCAACACGTTCCGATGGTTTTGTGACAAGAACATTGCTCTTGGTGCCTCCTGACATTTAGGGGTTGTGGCAGTGTCCCGGGGAGTTGAGCTCCGAGGTGTTGTCGTCACAATTTTATCGTTGCAGTTCTGGAATACCTGAGTTTCGCCGACATCGAAAATCTTTTTTATGCAGTTGTTGGTGAGATAACCTCGACGCCACCCAGTACCGGGGCGGGAGTTCGGGAGTATTGCCATAACTCGTATGACGGATGCTTTTCGAAGGTTCAGGTAAATGATTTCTGAAGGTTTCTTGGTTATGTGTTGAAGGATGGATACAGCAGGATGTAGGATTTGCTAGTTTTGGGTGAGATATAATGCTTCCCCTGTATCCCCAACACCTCATTGCATAACCAGAAAATTTCGGAAGTTTCATAGGTGGGAATTCATGTAGCTCTAGTATTTCTTTCCGCAGATATTTGGTTTGTGATTGGGTAATCCTTACCAAGTATTTGTTCATATCCATACCTTGTTGATTTTATTCTTCTACCTTTATCTAAGTGGCTTCTCAACTTATGGAGGTGTGATGATTTACTTTGGAATTCATTCATTCATTCTTGTTCGAATGTTAAGGCAATATGTTGCAA
Source organism: Triticum dicoccoides (assembly GCF_002162155.2). Lineage (NCBI taxonomy): Eukaryota > Viridiplantae > Streptophyta > Magnoliopsida > Poales > Poaceae > Triticum > Triticum dicoccoides. The sequence continues at coordinate 150,255,345 of NC_041386.1, forward strand.
TTTCAATCCATTGATTCAGCTTGAATATATGTCTGTCAAGATGCTAACGGATGTCAACCTCTTCAGGATGGCTCCTCCAACGCGTCAGAATTCGGAACCTCCGCCACCTCCTCCACCTCCGGAGGCATGGCAAGCTGTCATGGCCGCTACCAGCGCCAACACGTAGAAGCTTATGCAACTCTTGCAAGAGCGCAACCAAGGAAATCAAGGCCATGGCAACAATCAAGCTCAGTTTGCTACCCTCAACCAGTTCCTCGCAAACCAGCCAAAGTCCTTCAGTAATTGTGTCGAGGCCACAGACGCTGACGATTGGCTCATGGATATCTGCAAACATTTTGAGTGTAGCAACGTCAGGCCTGAGGATTTTGTCAAGTTTGCTTCGTTCCAACTCAAAGACCAAGCTGCTGAGTGGTATCAACAATACAAAGATTCCAGAGGAGGACGTGTGATTACCTGGGATGATTTCCACTGAGACTTCAAAGCTCACCACATTCCTCAAAGTGTTGTTGAGAGTAAGCGTGAGGAGTTCCGCAATCTGAAGCAAGTCGGCTTGTCTGTTTACCAATACAACATCCTGTTCCCGAGGCTCGCTCGCTTCGCCAAACAAGACGTCCCTGACGAGAAGAGCATGATTTATCAATTCAGAGGTGGCGTCAGAGAAGATCTGCAACTAGCTCTCATGCTTTTTGAGCCGAAACAGTATGGTGAGTTCTACAACATGGCACTAAAGCAAGAGGCTGCTCAGCTCAAGTGCGATGCTTCTAAGAAGAGAGTCAGGGATACAACTCCTCCTTCTTCTTCAACTCAAGTGGCAGCTAAGCAGCAAAAGTTCTGGTTGCCTCCTCCTCCTCCGTTCCGTCAACCTTATCAGCAGAAGAGCAAAGGTGGCAATGGATCTTCCCACCCACCCAACCCAGGCTTTCAGAACAAAGCTCCGTCTCATGCTCCAAGGTCAAGTGCTCCTTATCACCGTCCGCTCTCAGAGGTTACGTGCAACAAGTGTCAGCAGAAGGGCCACTATGCAAACAAATGCTTCAACCAGAGGCGCCTTCCGCCTCCTCCTCCTGTGAGATCTGCCAGCAATGCAGTGGTCAAGCATAATTTCAAGTTTGCAAAGGTCAACATGATGAATGCAGCTCAAGCAGAGGACTCGTCAGAAGTGATCATGGGTAACCTTCATGTTAATGATATTCCTGTAAAAGTTCTTTTTGATACTGGTGCATCACTTAGTTTCATCTCAAGACCATTTGCATCTAAGCATGAGTGGGTTTCCAAGATTTGCCTAGTCCATTAGCAGTTGTCTCACCGGGTAAATGCTTGTATGCAAGCTACATGGTTCCGGATGTTTCTATCAAGATGGGCGACTATAAGTTTCTGTCTTCTCCTATTGTTCTTGGTGACTCGGGTATTGATCTCATTCTCGGCATGGAATGGCTTTCTAAGCACAAGGCTCAGCTTGATTGTGCTGCCAGGCAGATTCAATTGACACACTCGTCTGAGGATGTGATCATCTATGCCACTCGTGATGATACCATTCGACTGTTTTCTCTCAATGAGAAGGGCAAGTTGAATGCCATCTCTCAAATTCCAGTCATCTGTGAATATCAAGACATCTTTCTAGAAGAGCTTTCAGGAATGCCTCCTCACCGGCCAGTTGAATTCATCATTGATCTTGAGCCTGGCATGGAACCTGTTTGCAAACGTCCTTACAAGCTTGGACCAGAAGAGTTGAAGGAGCTGAAGAAACAACTCGATATACAAGAGCTTATGGGTCTGATCCGACCGAGTTCTTCTCCTTGGGGTTGTGGTGTTCTTTTTGTCAAGAAGAAAGATGGCATGGACCGACTTTGTGTCGACTACCGCCCATTGAACAAGAAGACCATAAAGAACAAGTACCCACTTCCCAACATCAATGAGCTTTTCGAACAACCCAAAGGTGCTCAAGTTTTCTCCAAGCTTGACCTCCGTATGGGCTATCATCAGATTCACATTCGTGAACAAGATATCCCCAAGACAACATTCAGGACAAGCTATGGTTCATATGAATACACTGTCATGTCTTTCGGCCTTGTCAATGCTCCTCCAACGTTCTCTCGCATGATGAACTTCATCTTCAACCCTTACACAAATGACTTCGTCTTGGTTTATCTCGATGACATTTTGGTCTTTTCCAAGAATAAAGAGGATCATGCCAAGCATTTGAGATTGGTGCTGGACAAACTTAGAGAACATAAATTCTATGCGGAGTTTTCAAAGTGCGAGTTTTGGCTCGATGAGGTTCTCTACCTTGGCCATATCATCTCCGCCAAGGGCATAGCTGTTAATCCTGAGAAGCTGTCTGCAATTGTGAATTGGGAACCGCCTCAGAATGTGAAGCAACTCCGCAGTTTCCTTGGGCTTGCAAGCTATTGTCAAAGATTCGTTAAGAATTTCTCTAAGATCGCGAAGCCTCTTTCCAACCTCCTCCAAAAGCATGTGAAGTATGTCTGGACGCCTGAATGTGATATTGCCTTCAACACCCTCAAAGAGAAGTTAGTCACAGCTCCAGTTCTGACTCCTCTTGATGAATCTAAACCATTTGAGGTTTTCTGTGATGCTTCTCTTCAAGGTCTCGGTGCTGTGTTAATGCAAGAGAAGAAAGTTGTGGCCTATACCTCCCGCCAGTTGAAGCCCAACAAAAGAACTACCCGACTCATGACCTCGAGTTGGCAACAGTTCTCCATACTCTTTTAACATGGAGACATCTCTTGTTGGAAAGGAAAGTGGACATCTTCACTGATCATAAGAGTCTCAAGTACATCTTCACTCAGCCCAACCTCAACCTCAGGTAGACTCATTGGGTCGAGATGATTCAAGAGTATAATCTAAGTATTGAATATACTCCAGGCAAGGCCAATGTCATTGCTGACGCTTTGAGCAGGAAGGCTTACTGCAACAGTTTAATTCTCAAGCCCTTCCAACCGGATCTTTGTGAAGCTTTCCGCAAACTTAATCTCCAAGTTGTTCCTCAAGGATTCCTTGCCAACCTCCAAGTCTCTCCTACTTTGGAAAATCAGATTCGTGAGGCACAACTTCTTGATGCAATGGTGAAGAAGGTGAAGAATGGGATTGCCAAGAGCCAACCCAAGTACAAGCGCTATCGCCTTGATGACAAAGATACTCTATTCTTCGAGGATCGAATTGTTGTTCCTAAAGGAAACCTTCGTAAAGTCATTATGAACAAGGCTCACAATTCACTCCTTTCTATTCACCCTGGAAGTACAAAGATGTACCATGGCCTCAAGCAGTCGTATTGGTGGACTCGAATGAAGCGCGAGATTGCTCAGTTCGTGAATGAATGTGATGTCTGCAGAAGGGTGAAGGCAGAACACCAACGACCAGCTGGTCTCCTTCAACCTCTTGCTATTCCGGAGGAAGTTTGACCATATTGAGATGGACTTCGTGACTGGATTTCCCAAGTCCAAGCGCGGAAATGATGCTATCTTTGTTGTCATCGACAAGCTTACTAAAGTGGCTCATTTTCTTCCTATCAAAGAGTCTATCACAGCAGCTCAGTTGGCAGAGCTATATACCTCCAGAATTGTCTCCTTGGATGGCATTCCGCAGTTGATATCTTCAGATCATGGAAGCATCTTTACTTCTAAATTCCGGGACTCCTTCTAGAAGGCCATGGGCACCAACATTCGCTTCAGCACAGCCTTTCATCCTCAAACTAGTGGACAAGTCGAGCGAGTAAATCAAATTCTTGAAGATATGCTCAGGGCTTGTGTCATTTCCTTCGGTATGAAGTGGGAAGATTGTCTTTCATATGCCGAGTTCTCCTACAACAACAGCTTCCAAGCGAGTTCGGGCAAGGCCCCATTCGAGATTCTCTATGGCAGAAAGTGTCGTACTCCTCTTAACTGGTCAGAGACTGGTGAACTCCAACTTCTTGGCAATGACTTGATCACAAAGGCTGAAGAAATGTGCAAAGTCATTCATGAAAATCTCAAAGCCGCGCAATCGCGCTAGAAGAGTTACTATGATAGCAAGCATCATGACTTGGCTTTCGAGATCGGAGACCATGTCTACCTCCGCGTCTCTCCAATGAAAGGTACTCGTCGTTTCGGTATCAAAGGGAAGCTTGCCCCTAGATACGTGGGTCCTTTCAAGATCATTGGCAAAAGAGGCGATCTTGCCTATCAACTTGAGCTTCCGTCCAACTTTGTAAACGTGCACGACGTGTTTCATGTGTCATAGCTTTGCAAGTGTTTCAAGACTCCTGACCGCACCATCAACTTCGAAGAGATTGATCTCCAAGAAGACATGTCTTATCATGAGCATCCTGTTGCTATTCTTGAAGAAACTGAGCGCAAGACTCGCAACAAGTCTATCAAATTTCTGAAAGTGAAGTGGTCACATCATTCCGACCGAGAAGCCACCTGGGAACGCGAGGACCACCTCTGTTCCGAATATCCGGAGTTCTTTCAGTCCTAGATCTCGGGACGAGATCCTTTCATAGTGATGGAGTATTGTAACGCCCCGTATGTAACTTGCCATATTTGTATTCCAACTCTTGCCATTTTCGGCTCTAAGTTATGATATTCCCTCGTGGTTCGGTTTTGTCTTCGTTTTGCATTTTGTCCATGTCATGCATTGCATATCATGTCATCATGTGCATCGCATTTGCATACGTGTTCGTCTCATGCATCCGAGCATTTTCCCCGTTGTCCGTTTTGCAATCCGGCGCTCCTACGTCCTCCGGCGCCCCCTTTTGCCTCTTTTCGTGTGCGGGTGTTAAACATTCTCGAAATGGACCGAGATTTGCCAAGCAGCCTTGGTACGCCACCAGTAGACCGCCTATCAAGTTTCATGCCATTTTGGAGTCCATTTGATACCCCAACGGTTAACCGAGGAACCGTAAAGGCCTCGTGTGTGTTGCAGCCCAACACCCCTCCAAAGTGGCCCAAAACCCATCCAAAACCACCTCCATCCTCGTTCGATCACAATCGCGTGGCCGAAAACCGCACTCCATTTGGACTCTCCTAACTCCCTCTACCTATAAATAGACCTCCCCCGCCGAAATTCACGTTCAAAACCTACCCTAACCTCCTCCCGCCGCCACCGGACACGTCCGGCCGCCGTCGGACGCATCTGCGCCGCCGCCACCAGCCAATCCTACCTCGCCACGTGTCCCGCCGGACCTCCTCTCTCCTCCCCGCCGCCGCGGCCCGAGGGAGCCCAGATCGGGCCCGCCGCCCCCACGTCGTCTTCCGCCGCTTGCGCCCGACCCCGCCGCCCGAGCCCTCACCGCTTGCCGCCACCTCGCCCTCCGGCCGCTGCCGAGCTCTTCCGCCGCCGCCGACCACCGATCTCCGCCCCGCCGCCGCCGCGCCGCCTCCGCCGTCCAAGGCCGCCGTCCACCACCGGATCCGGCCACCTCGTCGCCCCGGCTTCTTCCTCTCCTCCGGCGCAACTCCGGCCACCGCGGCGTCAAACTCCGGCGAACCTCAGGCACCGCGCCGCTCAGATCCAGATCCAGAGAACCCTAGGGTTGACTTCGAATTCTCTCTGAGTCTTTTTCCTGTATCTTTTTCAAGCACTTTTCATCATGTCATAATTCTGCATCCGTAGTTCCGTTTTGGGCGTGCCATATATCAAAATGTTCATCATGATGTCCTCTTAATTTTGTTCCATTGCACCATGATTGTTTGAGTCCATCTTGATGCCCTAATGACTGTTGCAAGAGTGCTATAAAATGTTAGTCCCTGATTCTTATCAGTTTATGAGCATTAATCATTTTTGCCATGATTATTGTGTGCTACATATGGGCATGAACTCTACATGTGTTTTGGGCTATGACATGCCATCTTTACAGGGGTGTATGCCTTGTATTTTTGTGATCAATGTGGTGACTAGCACAAGCATGCAAAGTAGCTCTCGTGATGTTGCTGATTTCAGGGACTTAGAATTTCACTAAGTCATTTCCCTATTGTTATTTGTATGCCATGTTTTCATGTTGCTACAGAGTGATCCATGCTTCTTTTGAGTATGTTCAGTAAGGATGATTCGGGCATATGGTTGTGCTCTATCCATCCATTCCTTGTTTGCATTTATGGAGTACCCTAGCACGAGTCAATCTTGCTCTACTTTTACTATAAAATGTTCCTGGAAGGTTGTTTACGTGTTAATCAATTTTGCCAAGGTTGTTGTAGTTGATCCATGCATGCTATTAGGTTGTTCTTGCCATGGTTAGCTTCTTGATTATGTCTTCTTGCTGGGAGTATGCTTAGTTTTTCATGCAATGCCTTGTGTTGAGTGCATCGAGCTCGCAAACATGCCTTCATAACTCTGTTTTTGCCATGTCCAGTTTTCTGGTAAGTCTGAATCTGTTAACGATACTTGCTATGTTTACATGGGTGCCATCATATTTTCTAATCCTTTTTGGCTTATGGTCAGTAAGGGACTTTTGTTATATGTTTTGAGTAGATTCATGCCATGCCTTTGTTTTCTATGTTCTGTTCCTGTAGCATGTTGTTAACTTGCTCTAAACATTGCTTCCTAATGTTAATTCCTGGCATATTAGTATTTTTACTAAGTCTGTGAAGCTGATATCTTTTGCACTTTTGCCATGCTTGTTTGAACCTGCTCTTGTGTGATTTAGCCATAGCTCAGTGTTCATCTTTTGTCAAGCATCTTGAGTAGATCACTGCCATGTGCTTTGTTGCTATGTTGGAGTGTAGTATCTTAGTTTCTTGTTGCATTCTAGATGGCATCATGCTGTTAATTGTAGAGTTGTGCCATTCTTGTTTTGCTTGCCATTTGCAAACCGTGCATCCGATTCCAGTGATCTTTATATCGATTTCGACCGAAATCGACTCATCTTTCCAGCCGGACACTTGGTTTGCCAAGTTGAGACCTGATTCAATCTTTTTCTTCCGGAGCACGCATATGCATTGCATATCACATCCCGCATATCATGCCATGTTTTGCATCATGTTGCTTGCGCATTGCACCGTGGTTGATTGTGGTTTCCTTTGCTTGTGTTCTTGCCTTGGGTAGAGCCGAGAGACGAGTTCGTGATCGAGGAACCCGTTGAGTACGTTTACGAGGATCAAGCTTACGTCAACTCGGAGAACTTTGCAGGCAAGATGACCATACCCTCGAAATCACTTCTATCTTTGCTTGCTAGTTACTCGCTCTATTGCTATGCCACGATACCTACCACTTGCTATATCCCGCCTCCCATATTGCCATGTCAAGCCTCTAACCCACCTTGTCCTAGCAAACCGTTGTTTGGCTATGTTACCGCTTTGCTCAGCCCCTCTTATAGCGTTGCTAGTTGCAGATGGAGATGAAGTTTGTTCCTTGTTGGAACATGATTATTGTTGGGATATCATTACTATTATATCTTGTTTACTTTAATGCACCTATATACTTGGTAAAGGGTGGAAGGCTCAGCCTTATGCCTGGTGTTTTGTTCCACTCTTGCCGCCCTAGTTTCCGTCATACCGGTGTTATGTTCCTTGATTTTGTGTTCCTTACGCGGTTGGGTTATAATGGGAACCCCTTGATAGTTCGCCTTGAATAAAACTCCTCCAGCAAGGCCCAACCTTGGTTTTACCATTTGCCACCTAAGCCTTTTTCCCTTGGGTTCCGCGGACTCAAGGGTCATCTTTATTTTAAACCCCCGGGCCAGTGCTCCTCTGAGTGTTGGTTCAACTTGTCAGCCGCCGGTGGCCACCAGGGGCAACTCTGGGTTGGCCCACCGGAAGTTTGGACAATTCGGTATGCCCTGAGAACGAGATATGTTCAGCTCCTATCGGGATTTGTCGGCATATTCGGGTGGCTTTGCTGGTCTTGTTTTACCATTGTCGAAATGTCTTGTAACCGGGATTCTGAGTCTGATCGGGTCGTCCTGGGAGAAGGAATATCCTTCGTTGACCGTGAGATCTTGGGATGGGCTAAGTTGGGACACCCATGCAGGGTTTTGAACTTTCGAAAGCCGTGCCCGCGGTTATGGGCTGACGGGAATTTGTTAATATCCGGTTGTAGAAAACCTGACACTTAAATTAATTAAAATGAATCAACAGCGTGTGTAGCCGTGATGGTCTCTTTTCGGCGGAGTCCGGGAAGAGAACACTGTCTCGTGTTTTGCTTGAAAGTAAGTAGTTTTAGGATCACTTCTTGATCTTTATAGCTTCTCGACCGTGCTTTGCTTCTCTTCTCGCTCTCATTTGCGTAAGTTAGCCACCATATATGCTAGTGCTTGCTCCAGCTCCACCTCACTACCTTTCCTACCCATAAGCTTAAATAGTCTTGATCACGAGGGTGTGAGATTGCTGAGTCCCTGTGAGTCACAGATTACTTCCAAAACCAGATGCAGGTGCCGATGATGCCAGTGCAGGGGATGCGACCGAACTCAAGTGGGAGTTCGACAAGGATTCAGGACGTTACTATGTTTCCTTTCCAGACGATCAATAGTGGAGCCCAGTTGGGGCGATCGGGGATCTTATGCATTTGGGGTTGTCTTTATATTGGTTCCGTAGTCGGACCTTGATTGTATTCTGGATGATGTAATGCTATATTTATGTATTGTGTGAAGTGGCGATTGTAAGCCAACTCTTTATTCTCTCTTTTATTCAGTACATGGGATGTGTAAAGATTACCCCTCTTGCGACATGTCTACTATGCGGTTATGCCTCTAAGTCGTGCTCCGACACGTGAGAGATATAGCCGCATCGTAGGTGTTACAGTAGACGACACGCTCCCGTCTCATTGCTATGCATCACCATGATCTTGCATGTGCGTAGGAATTTTTTACTACGTTACCCAACAGATGCCAGGTAGGTCCTTTCTCTTTCTGCTTTTTTCTGTTTTCCCATTTTATTTAAAACAGAGACAACTAGGGAGAAGTTTGGGCTACCAAAAGACTTTGAAAAAAGTGATACTAGGACGCTTAAATTCTCTATAGTATTTGGCACTGCTACAAAAAGTTTGAGAGTTAAAGGAATTCATTTGATTTTTGTTTAATTCAAAAGGAATAAATGAGGCTGAAAGTGGTACTGTTTTGGATGATAGCTCCCAAATGAGTAAACAAGTGTGGTGGTTTTCACTAAAACATGAACTATTTTTCAGACATGTTTGTGAAACTTTAAATTTGAATTTTGGATTTGACTTGGATCTTTATCAAGGGCAATTTGACTTGGTCAAACATGATGACATGACATCATTAGTGTGAGGTTACTATAGCATGGCACTGGGGTGTTACATTTTTGCACGGACATCATTAACAGGAACATCTTGCACTAAAAAACAGTTTTTTTAACTATTTTTTGTGATTTTGCTGTTTATTCCCGGGTTTATTTGAGCCCGGGTGCAGATTAGCTACGTGATGCTTCTTACTGTACTGTTTTTGTTAGTTGGCACATACTCTCTCCGTCCTGTGCTCAGCCCATTTAACTTTTCTCTCTTCTTATTAGCATTTTGCTCGACGCAGTGCGCACAAGCCGTCAGTGCTATTCCGATTTTGGAAGCTTCTAGATGCTTCCCAATTTGGTTTTTATTTTTCTTTTCGGGTTTTTCCATTTTTATTTTTTATTTTTTTTCTTTCTCTTCTTCTCTTGTGTTTTGTTTTCATTTTATCATTCTTTAAATCCATGAAATTTTTTCGTCAAATTCATGATTTTTCTACAAATCGTTGGACTTTTTAAAAATTTATTATTTTTAAGTTGATGAAAGTTTTAAAATTGGCAAACCTTTTTTCTAATGGACGAACTTTTTCCAAAGGTGTAAACTTTTTCAAATACGCAATCTTTTTTCAAATTTGTTAAGTTTTTTAAATCCATGAGATTTTTCAAATCATGGACCTCTTTTCAAATGATTTTTTTAATTCGTCAACTTTTCAAATGCGCGAACATTTTTCCAAATTTGCGAACCTTTTTATTCATGAACTTTTTTCAAATTAATGTTTATTTCATAGTCATAAAAAATCCAAATTCATGAACTATTTTGAATTCATGATTTTTTAATATATGGATTTTTTTCCTCAATTCGTGAAGTCTTTTGAATTTCATGAACTTTTCTCAAATTCCCTCCAAGCCGGCTGACAGGCTGCGTTTTGCGGTCCAAAATTTCTTTGATCTTCTTCTACCATTATGTTTTATCATCAAATTTGTATCCGGTCTAATGCTCCGGCCACTTTGAGTGGTGCAAATCCATGCAACAAACCATTCAGTGGTAAAACAGCCTGTTTGTTCACCCTATCTTTCAAGGAAGACAGCCTGCGAACCAACATGTGCTTGAATGGTTAGAGGGACGATGGTATCCCCAACCCATCAGGTTCAAATCCTGGTGTTCACATTTATTCCTGGATTTATTTCAGGATTTTCGATGATGCGCATTTAGTGGGAGGAGACGTTTCCGTCGACGACGAGGCGCCTATGATGACTTCATAAATCTCAAGATGATATACCGGCTCAGTCTTCCGAAGGTGCTCATAAGGGTAGGATGTACGTGTGTGCGTTTATGGGATGAGTGTATGCGCGTGTATATGAGCGTTTGTGTCTGTACTGATGTTCAAAAAGAAAAAAAGACAGCCTATCTCCTCTGTTCACCCAACTAGAGTAGATGGATTGTCTCGCTATGCCATGCCCGGCTAGAGAAGCGCAGTTTATTGGTCAAATTAGATGAGCTTGATCCTTGTGGTGCCAAGATCAAACACATACCTCTTGCCTAGCAGTTTGTAATCTGCGTTCCTTACAGTTCATCAAATTCCTTGTATCTTGATTTTTTTATCAAGCTAATTTGAGTAAGAGTGGATCCAATGCTGTGCATGATGGTTACATTCTCGAGTAGGACAACTCCATTGCTCATTTCTTAAAATTCCTTCCACCGGAATAGAACAGTACAGAAGAGGCAGCCGCAATCAGGGGGGCCAAAGGCAGCAACAACGAACATGCGCCAAATATCGTAACATGCACCAAATAAAAGGGATAGGCGAATAACCACTGGCCAGAGGCCCGAACGTAGACAGGACCACCACCCAGCCCAAGAAAAGAGCACGAGCCCAGGCAAATGCAAGAAACGCCATGTGGGCTCAAAAGGCAGCGGCCTCGAACGCCATGTGATAGCCTGAGCGCTCGCGCAGCCGGGCATACACAGGGACCAGAGAAAGGAATAGGCGAAAACCCTAAACCTCGCCACCGGCCACGGCCATGGCGGCCACCACCGCTACACCCGCCTTCCTCCGTGCGACCGAGCTCCGCCTCCTTCGCTGCACCCTCCCCTCCCCGATCTCCCAACCAGCTCCCCCCTCACCTCCCCCAGCTCACCCGCTCGGTCCTGTCGCGGCCTCCGCCCTCGCCGCCGTCGAGGCCGGGGACTACGCGGCTGCTATCGCCTCCGCCGTCCCCCACATCTTCCACTCCTCCGCCTTTGCCGAGGTTGCCCATGGCTCCCCAGCGCAAGTTTACGCCGACCTCACTGCCGCTGCCGAGGCGTTCCTCCGGGGGGATGGCGGAGGGGCCGCGGGCGAGGGGTTCCAGTGCAGGTGCGCGCTTGTTCTCTCCGCAGCGGTGGCCGCGCTGCTCGCATTCACGCAGCAGAACGTGACGGGACCGTCGGGGAAGTGTTCACCCTTCCCTTTCCAGTCTTCACCTTTGGATGAAGGGGGGCATAGTGATCCTGGAAGCAAATGGGTTGATTGGGCTTCGGATCAGTTAGCTTCTTTTGGTTCCCATGTTCATGGGAAATTCGCCCTCTTGCCCTTCATTGTCTTTGCAGAACTACTCTTCACAAGCATAAAGGGTCTGGACTCCTCTGATTGTTGCAGTGTGTCATGGTGGTTGTGCAGAACATCCTTGTCCCAGCAAAATATTTTAGATGAGCTATCGTCCTCTTTGTTTGATCCAGTACAAGTGTACAAGAAACAAATGCTGACCCACTTTGGTGAACTTGAAAAGGTCTCTAGCTACTGGGGTTCTTTGTTATGTGATGGAGAAGGCCGTTCTTTTGTCTCGGCTGCTTTTCTGGAAGCTGGAATCGTGGAGTATAAATATGGTCGAGTTGATGCTTCAAGGCTGCATCTGGATAGTGCTCAAGAGGCATGTGGGATTCATCTCTCTCTCACAGGGATTCTTGGTTTTCGAACAATACACCAGGTGGACGCCAAGTCCCAAATGGTTCTAGTTGCGAAGACTTCTAAACCAGCAGCTGACGATGGCCAATCAACAGAGCTAGCAGGACCTCAGAGTGATGGTGTGGCTTCCAGAAAAGCGACGAGCTCTGTTCCAGATGAAAGTGGTGAATTTTGTGATATACTAAGAACACCAAGACTGGATGAAAATGGGAATGACTCGAGCAGTGAGAGTATGACATCTGCAAACACACAGATATCGCTATCTGCTATCCAGCAGGCCGCTGTACTTGCACAATGTTTACATGTGAGTCGGAGTAGTCGGAGTGATGAAATGTCTGGGTGGGAGATGGCACCATACATAGAGTCAATTGATTCTCAAGACAAGTCATACTTTGTGGTCAGGAACTTGTGTGATGTTCTGCGTATTAGGTGGGAGTCCACCCGCAGTCGGACAAAACAGCGGGCACTGTTAATGATGGAGAATTTGGTTGAAGATATTGCCAAAGAATTTCCTGTAGTTTCACAAAGAGCCAAACTGGTTTTTGGAGTTCATATGCCATCTATCCCTGCATTAAGGAAAGAGTATGGTGAACTTTTGATAAGTTGTGGTTTACTTGGTGAAGCTCTTAGTGTCTTCAAAGAACTCGAATTGTGGGATAATCTAATCTATTGCTATCGATTATCGGGTAAAGTCGCTGATGCTGTTAGTCTAATAAATACCCGGCTCCCTGTTACACCAAATGACCCAAGGCTATGGTGTTCACTTGGTGATGCTACTAATAATGACGACCATTATAAGAAAGCCCTGGAAGTCTCAAATAACAAATCTGCTCGAGCTCTGCGCTCTCTGGCTCGCAGTGCATACAACAAGAATGATTTCCATACATCCAAAATTCTTTGGGGATCTGCATTGGCATTGAATTCTTTGTATCCAGATGGCTGGTTTGCCTATGGTACAGCTGCATGGAAGGATAAAGATCTTGAGAAGGCAGTGGATGCTTTTAGTCGTGCTGTGCAGATAGATCCTGAAAACGGAGAAGCGTGGAACAACATAGCCTGCCTGCACATGATTAGAGGAAAGAGCCAGGCGGCAGTCCAGGCATTCAAGGTAGCTGTAAAGTTCAAGAGGAACAGCTGGGAAGTTTGGGAAAATTACAGTAAGGTTGCTTTGGACACATGCAACATGCGACTGACACTTGAAGCTGTCAAAATGGTATTAAATCTGTCCAAGAACAAGCACTTCAATGTTGATTTATTGGATAAGGTGATGGCCTCTGTCGAAGAACATGGTACACAACTTACTCAAGAAGCTAAATCCATAAGCAACGCTTCAGATGATGCAAACAAAGAGACCAGGCTACCAAATCAATTACTAGATATAATTGGTGATATCCTTCAGCAGATTGTACGGAGTGGGGCTAGCAATGCAGAGTTTTGGGGATTATATGCAAGATGGCATAAAAGCAAGGGCAACCTCATGGCATGCTCGGAAGCTTTGTTGAAGCAAGTTCGATCCCTCCAGGGTTCTGGATTATGGCATGATCAGAAGAAGTTCACTCAGTATGCTCAAGCTTCTCTGCAACTTTGCAAGGTCTATATCGAGATTTCCTCCACGACTGGAAGCAGACGAGAATTATTGTCAGCTGAGATGCATCTTAAAAGCTCCTTGAAACAGGCAACGGACTTCTCAGGTACGGAGGAGTATAAATCACTTAATGACTGCCTTGACCAATTAAGGGGCCTGATTGGCGATGCATAGAGTTACTGATATCTTGGTTGTGAATCAAGGTCATCTTGTCATATGGTTTATCACAGACCCTTTACAGAAAAAGTTTTTTTTTACCGAAAAAGCAGACCCTTTATAAATGACAAGCATCGTCAAGTCGCATCACCCGATGGTCTATGCTCAAGTTCGGCACGAAGACACCAGACCCTTTATTTACTCTTGTTCTGTTATTCATGTTGGTCGTTTGCTCAATGTTTCAGCGCACAATCCAGCTTGTAGCTGTGAACACTCTGTTAATCAGGTTTATCATGTGTAATCCCAGACTATATTTGGGAGAAATATTTGTACTGTTGCTTCTGTTTGAATGAAAGTGTTGTCGTGCTCTCAAAAAAAGAGTACTCATCCAGTTTGTTCTTTCTCCCAATTCTCCTCATTTTAGGATGGCACATGAACACGATGATGTTCTGCAGTACCAATTTATTTCTGAGATACATATGCTATTCTAAGAAGGATTTTTACTGTCATCATTTGACTTCCACTACAAATATCAATATAACTGGTTATTTTTGACTCTTGCATGGACAATCTACTCATACTTATGCATGGATAATATGATAAATTGTGGTCAGCTGCTTCTGCATGGTCAAGCCCGCTGATAAGGCACTATATACTTTTTTCCTTAGATTAAGTGCTACTGAAATAAGTTTGTGGGTTGCAATACTTTTGGATATAATTGTAAATGTGTTGCTGGCTGCAGTATAGTTTGTCAATGTCATGTTCCATTCCATCTCACCATTTTCCTTGACCGGCACAATTGCAACATCGCAAATTGGTTATTCAGTCATATGTAATGACTCCAAACACATGCCTTTTTAGACTATTCAGCTATCATTTACGTGTTTTTGCCTGTTTGGTTATTTGATTGTTAACTGACAAACATTCTCTTTTTGTCCTAAAAACATAAATACTATTGCTATGGTGAGTTTAGTGCCCATCTGAAGTAGTAATACTGTGTTTGCAAATCATGGGTTATTACTTATTAGTTACTGCAGAATATTGGGGACTACTTGGTTCAGTTTACCTTTTATGCTCACTGTAAAATATTGGGGATTTGTTCTTGGGATACATGTGAAACTGAACCTTATATTTTAATTCCACGTGCTCTGTATTTCCCTTTCAAAAGTACACTGTAGATTATTGCTACATATGGCATCTAACTTTAACAACATAACTTAATACTGGTAAATAGGAATTATGCTACGTCTATGTTGTGCTTTGCTCTCTTTTTTTCAGAATATTCAGATCACATTTTCTATGCGTTGTTTGAAACGCTGCAATGTAGATATATACTCCCAGGGCACTGCCACTGGCGTTGACACCACAGGGTCCTGAGCGCCTCGGCATTCATGCCAAGGTGGCCACCCGGCAGTGGTCCGATGGAGCCGACAGATCAATCCGGGAAGGTGGGAAGGCCAGCAGGACGGAGAGGAAGGTTGACGTCGTGGGCGTCGACATTCGTGAGGTGACCAGGACGGATGAGGAGAGCGCGAAAACTACACCTCATGACGGTACTCCTGATCCTGGTGCTTCTCTCCCTCTGCTGCCTTGATCGCCTCGGTGCCGTAGCTTCTGCAGACTGCTGGTATGTACCCGGAAGGATGCAGCAGTGACTACGCTGGACTGGACACTGAAGAGAGCACCACCATGTTTCAATACATCATGGTTGCAGATGATGAAACACTTTGATACCCAACCTGTATGACCATATGGTGCCTGAACAAAGATTGGCATTTTTGTAGGGAGTTCCCTATGTCTTAGTAGACCTAGCATTTTAATTAAAGATCTCACGTTGTGATTGATCAAATTTCCGAGCATGTTATTTCAACTTCATTATAGACCTCCTTAGGTTGTGTGTGCATCAGTACAGGCTTTATAATTTTGTGGAACAATCAGTTCCACAGAGAAAGAAAGGATCGCCTGAATTAGGGACAAGTTCATCTTCTTCTTCTTTTTTGAGGGGAGGGAAAAAGTTCATCATATCTTTGATAAAAAAAATTGTGCCCCCTTATCTTAAACTAAGAGGCTGACTAGTTTTTTTGGTCTTCTCCAATGTATTAAAAAAAGATCTTCTCATAATATGACAGATTCAACATTGGGAATTTTTTTGGCATGAATGTAGGCAATTTAAATCTTGGAAGGCCACTCGCCAAGAGTAGCTATTGAGAATTTTCAAATGCAGGCTTATGAGGAAAAAGTATAGGGATTAATCATAAGGGCATGTACAATGGTTCTATCTTAAGAGGGCCATGTAGGATAATTGATGAGGTGGAGGAGAGAAAAATCATAAGAGAAGGCTTGTCTTATCTTATTTAAGAGAAGACAAGAGATGATCTTTTAACACAATTTGTCTCACCATGTTCTTAGGAACAACTAATTATTGAAGATAAGGCTAAGAGATGACCCATTGTAGATATGTTTTTTTGCCATCTCTAATTTACATGCAAAACTTAAGATAAGACTATCTTATCAACCATTGTACATGCCCTAAGAAATAATACTCCCTCCGTCCAACAATACTTGTCATCAAAATGGACAAAAAGGGTTGTATCTAGAACTAAAATACATCTAGATACATCCCCTTTTATTCATTTTGATGACAAGTATTTCCGGACGGAGGGAGTATGAATTGAGGAGTAAGTATACATATGCAGTGTGATGTATCTCACCAATTTGCTCGTCTTTTTTCTATTATAAGGATTACTAGAGAATCTGATCCGCATGCCCAAAGCGATTGGGTCTCCACATGATAAATGGTTTCGCTGTGTTTATCTTTTCAGTTTAGCTTGGTTTCTTTCTTTCTCCATGCATTAGTCCTTCTGCAGTGTATTGGTATAACAGTTTTGTGAAGACAATATACTACTGTCAAATGTGAAGTATTAATAGATACTCCAATAGAGCTTCTCTTCAACTGCTGATGATTGAAAGGATGTTATAAGGTTGACCAATAAATATTATTATTTTTTCCAGTTAGCAGCAAAGTGTGCCATTGAGTAGCTCCTTTCATCGCAACACAAGTTGTGCCTGTACTGGGAGTGTACAAAAATCATTTATCGTTGCGCTTGGATTGTCTTCATTTAGGTTGTTGCCTGTAAATTTGGATCAAATACTTGGACTCTGATGTTGCATGATTATTTTTAATACTGGTTATTACTTTACATATTTTCCTCCCTAAGTGTCCAGTGCACTCATTGGCATTAACATATATTTTTGCAATTAAGATGAGCTGGATGTTACGTGCTAAACAATTCTGATGTTTTGAATTATATATCTTCTCTGAGTTCAAATCTCGTGGATTATTTTTGTGGGAAAAAAAAGCCATGAGATTGTGAGTGATTGAATTGGAGATGCATCTTCCCAGCCTGTACTATAAATAGAAATGCTAAAAAAACTGTTTGCCCTTGATCATTTTCGGGAGCAGTAATTTAATCGTTCAAATTTTTTTCGGGAGCAGTAATTTAATCGTTCAAATTTTTTTCTTGTTTTATTATTTTTTAGTAGTCTTATAGTAGTCTTAGATTTTTCATTTTGATGAGCCTCGCTTTGAGGAATTCATGGAATAATCCATTTTCATGGAATAATGAATTAAGGAAGAAAGGATATGAGTCTACCGCTTACAAGAAAAGATCTCATGATAGTCAATATGGGCCCTCAACACCCATCAATGCATGGTGTTCTTCGACTGATCGTTACTCTCGATGGTGAGGATGTTATTGATTGTGAACCCATATTAGGCTATTTACACAGAGGAATGGAAAAAATCGCGGAAAACCGAACTATTATACAATACTTACCTTATGTAACAAGGATATAGAGAGATTGTAGAAAGGGATAGGATAGTTATTTTTGCAAGAGACTTGTTGTAAATTCCTTAACTTAAGAAAGAAAAAAGAA
>NC_041386.1:150291108-150346046 GCF_002162155.2 Triticum dicoccoides
CCAGAGCAGGCAACTTCTTTCTCAGATCAGGTACTTCCTCAGATCGCTGTTACCACACTAACCAGAACGGAAAACAAGACAAAATGTGTACTGAAAACCAAGCATCCCTCCCGCTTCTTTGACGTCCAGATAATCTTACGTCCTAGGAAGGGGAGGATCCATGGTTGCTGGCTCCTACCAGAGCCACAAACCCCAGAAAATCACCCCCGCGAAAACCTGAACCCCTTTCTATGTAAATAAATCATTACGGCCACTTGTACTTGTGTGATGAAAACGAACACTTCTCTGAAACTTGTCTGAGTACTCAATTCAGAATCCTCGTATAAAACTCTGAAGTCTCATTACATCAAGATGAAATGTGTAAAATGCAAATGTTCAACAGCAATCCAAACAGAAATTCCAGATACATCTCAAACAATGAATCCCAAACGAGCAAGAAACAGAACTTTTTCAGGACGCTATCTGGCCTGTCATGTGCCAACTTT
This sequence comes from Triticum dicoccoides, assembly GCF_002162155.2. Lineage (NCBI taxonomy): Eukaryota > Viridiplantae > Streptophyta > Magnoliopsida > Poales > Poaceae > Triticum > Triticum dicoccoides. The sequence goes on from NC_041386.1 coordinate 150,291,594, forward strand.
CACCTCCGTCAATTTGCATACGGACACGACGGGGTGTAACTTTCCTCCATGACAAGGAGGTTCCACTGTGCATGCGGGTCATGAGTCGAGAACACGGACCAGGCAGGAGTGGAGTTCTCGTATCTGTTATGCGTGACACGGGCAAACTTCTCCACATCCTGGTTCTCCTCCATGTCGTCAGGGTCGATATCAACGGTGAAGATGTCACAATAGGGCCTCACCGAGTGCAAGAAGATTGGAGGCGACATTGGGTTAGTGGACACCGCAGCAAGGTCCGATGTCACCGCGATGCTCTGCCCATCTGGACTGAAGACTGGATGGTTCACGTGCCTGGAGAAATCATACCCACTCTGGATTACCCTCACCACAGAGCGGTCGATTGTGTTTACCAAGTACGTAACAACGAAGTACCCGGGGTCTAGGCCATGGTCGCGCTCCGGCGCATCTGCAGGCCTGTCATGGTTTGATGAGAACACACGATCCAGTCTCTGTTCCGAGATCATTGGCAGTGTGTGTGTGCCAGTCCAATCGCCATCTGTTATCTGTTCCGCTTCACCAGCGTTCTCCCCGGCTTCTGCGTCCATTATGTATAGATTCTTGTATTTGTTGTCTCCTCCATCTCTTGTTGATCAGAAAAAAAGTTCTGTCCCTGAACGAATGTAAATATATAATTGTCATCTTCAGAGGTATACAAAAAAAAATCATCATGTCAAGAGAAACAATATTCACATTCAATGGACTAGAGGACTCATGAAATAATTGAAACAAGACTGCAGTGGTAATTTCTTACCGTCTGGATTGTGGAGGGCAACGCATTATTGAATTTTCCCTTTGTGAGCAGTTGTGGCTTCAAAGCCGCGTGGCTGGCCGAAAGCGATGGATTGCATGCCATGATATAGTGTCCTGTTTTGTGACACCCTTTCAAGATTCTTTGATGCCATTGCCAGCATATCCATGCATCGCATCAACTAAGATCTTGTTTTCTATTTCTCCAAGTTGGAGATTTTTTATATGTATTTCCAAGGCACTGAATATCGTCCAATTTTTCGGCTTAGATCTCTACGTCTGGCAGGCAGAGTTGACTTGCACCATACACGTGGATCAGCATCATAATGATATTATTTTGGCCGTGTAAATAGATCTGTCATCATAATGCAATTTCTCCCACTCAAACGATCCTCATCTTCAAACATTTGTTCTGTTATTGTTCAATGAAACTATTTTTCCCATTAGCATATATTACCTTGATTAGCCAGAACTTCAACAAAGCAAACAAAAAAAAATGCTGAAATGTGAAGCTTGTTTCATATTTTCTCTTCTCATCTTAAAAAGCTAGCCACGTAAAAGGAACCGTCAGTCGATATCCAGCGGCACTTCCGGCTAAATTTGACCGGTCAGCTGGTCATGTACAGATTGCATCGATCGACGGAGAGGCTGGGGGCCTGCCCTCCTTTTCATAAACAAAAATACTTAGTCGTGCACAGATATCCCCTCGAGACAGGTCTACTGTGAGTGTGGATCTCACAATTTCCATGGTTCATGTTAGTTCTTGTAACAAGCATGTGATATTTTTGTGAAGCCAACAAACATGAATAGTACTATCCCCATTTGTTTATATCGGTCAAAGAGACTTATTCTTTTCCCTTTAGTATAGACTGACGGTAACTAACTACCTGGGAGCCTAGGACTTGATCAAAGTAAAGAAAAATCATGCTCGACTGTGATGCTTACTTCATAATATCTCTTCTCATATGAAAAAACAGAATTGTTCCGTATTTTCTAGTAATGTGCCAGGAACTCACAGTGGGTATCCAGCAATATTTTCAGTTGGTTTAAAAGCAGACCAGTCAGTCCACTTTTTCACCAGAAAACTGTAGGGAAACCCCCAACAGTAAAAAGATCGGTCACTTAGTCCATTTATTGATGTCCCCTCAAGTCTTACAATTATAATTTAGTAGGTCCAATGTGACTCTGTCTAGGTGGATCTCGCAACTCACATGATCTCGCAACAAGCATATGAGAAATTTTTAAGTCAATACATGTGAATTGTCTTCTCACATTTGTTTTATCAGTCAATAAGACTCTAATTCATTTCCCTTTACAACTACAAGGTTCTAAGAAATTACTTTATTAAATTAACCATAGTTATGTGAAATTAGTAACCATAGCTATGTGAAATTAGTAAACCTCAACTAGAACCACTAGAACCTGCATACCCAATAACTTTTATTCTGCCTCCCTTCCTAATCAAATATTCTTGGTACCAAATGGAATTGTATTCCTCTAACACAAATAAGATATGTTCAGTATGGTATCACATTTTCGTAACAATTCTGAACATGGTGAAGAAAACATATTTTCCTAATAAACATATGTGTAGCTTGGAAAGGAATTAGCCTAGATATGGCCTTTATATGAAGAAAAAAATACCCACAAATCTTTTTCTGAGCATTTCCAATACATGTTGTTCAGACGATAAAAGAATTACAAGCCTTTTTTCTGTATCACCTTTCCACCCCATAGTTAATTTACCCTTGCTCTTCCTTTCTTTTTCCATCATCATGATCCCGGTTATATCTTCTTTTTATACTTACCCTGGTAAGTTTAGCATTGCATTTGACATTTGAGAAAGATATTCATTTGCTTGCACCATGGTACACGACTAACAAAAAATAAAAAATAAGGGAACCCTGACCATGGCGTGTGTTGTTCCCTGTTCAGTATTCCAGATGGATGGATATCATGGAAAGAAATAAGGAAAGAAAGGAAGTTCTGCCTGACTCTGGTAAAAGTTTAAAAGATAAATAATTTGGTCGCTGATGCCATGTGAATTTTTTATTTGAATCTGCAAGCATAGATAGAGGAAACATGAAGTGAACAACAGGCTTATCAAAATACACACGATGATAGAAAGTCAGAAGCACAAATCGCAGATAAGTAAAGATCCATTCATGACCTTGTAAGGCTTCAACTTGGACCTATCTAAGATTTTCATCTGAGGTGCGATCAACTGCTAGAATCTCAAGAATGAGACATTTCAACGACACTATATCCTGAAACTTTTGAGACATGTCGTTGCTTCATGGAGTCCCTTAGGTCATTTACTGATTGCCACATCCCCTCTTTAGCATATATGTTAGATAACATAGTGTGAAATCCGTCATGGCGAGGATCCAGATTGACAAGCTTCCTGCCCACCCTTTCTCCAACCTCATTTTCACCATGCTTCCAGCAGGCACTAAGCAATGCACCCCATGCTGGAACATCAGGTAACATGGGCATGCTCTCAATCAGATCCTCAGCCTCCTTAACATATCCAGCACGTCCAAGAAGATCAACCATGCATCCATAGTGTCTGATGTTTGGCACAATTCGGTACTTGTGCTGCATCAACTTGAAGAAGTGGCGGCCCTCCTCAACTAGGCCAGCATGTCTGCAAGCACTCAAAACTCCGATGAAAGTTATCTCATTCGGGATGGCAGTGCCGGATGCTTCCATCTCTGAGAACATCTCAAGGGATTTTGTCACAAGGCCGTTCATCGCCAACCCCACAATTACAGCATTCCAGCAAGGTGCTCCTTTTTCTTCCATTATGTTGAAAACATCCATTGCAGCTTCCAAGTATCCACACTTCATGTACATGTCAATGAGGCTAGTCCCAAGTACAAGACTGATGTAACATTTGTTTTGCCTTACATAATCATGCACCGACTTTCCTTTCTCCAGAGCAGACAGATTAGTGCATGCAGATATAACACTAACAACAGTAACCTCATCCGGCCTGACTCCCTGGGCTCGCATGTTATCGAAGACAGCGAGTGCATCTGACGATTGGTTATTCTGCACACAACCAGAAATCATTGTACTCCAAGAAACATTGTCCTTGTCAGACATTGCATTGAACAATGTCATTGCATTTTCGACATGACCATTCTTTAGATAGCCTGCTATCATTGAGTTCCAGGAGAACTGGTCCAAGCAGTCACCGCTGTCAAACAACCTCCATGCTGCAACAACATCCAGGCAACATGAGTACATGTGGATCAGCACATTCTGAATATTTAGCAGCGAACAAAGGCCAGCCCTGATAACCAGTCCATGGCATAGTTCCCCATTTCGAATCACCTCCGACTGTGCACAAGCGGACACCACGCTGACCATCAGCGCCTCGTCCACAGGCCACATCTCTCGACGCATGCAGGAGAACATGTGCAACGCCTCTGCAAACATGCTGTTCCGCTCAAAGCAAGAAATCATGGCAGTCCACGTGAAAATATCCCTGCAATCGGCCTCGTCAAACACCCCTCTTGCCTCGTCCACCATACCCCTCCTCCCAAACAATGACACCATGGAGCTCACCGCTGTGGCATTCCGCTTTGGCATCCGTGCGAACACCCCAACCGCCTGATCGACATCCCCAGCATGCACGTACGCAGCCAGGATGGTGTTCCACGAAACAGCGTCCCACACGGGACCTGCGTCAAACACCCTGCGTGCGTCCCAGAGGCAGCCGCAAACAGAGTACATATGCATCAGGCCGTTCCTGAGGTACAAATCATCACCGAACCCGTGCTTGATAGCGTGTGAGTGCACCTGCCTGCCTTCATTCACGTCCCTCCTGGCGGCGCAGGCGGCGGCGAGGATGGGGTGGGTGTAGGAGTCGGGGGACGTTGGCAGGGAGGTGTAGAGTGGTAGGCAGACGTGCGGCGTCCCGGCGAGCAGGGCCGCCTTGAGGAGCGTGTTGCAGGAGAAGGCGTTGGGACAGCGGACGAGTCGGAGGAGGCGGAACGAATGGTGGATGGGGAGCGGGAGGAGGCGGGTGGCGGAGGTGAAGAGGAGGAGGCGGCTGGCGGCGAAGGCATCGGCGAGGAGGCCGGAGGCGATGAACTGGCCGTGAATCTGGAGGAGATGGCGCGCGGAGGAGCACCGAGCGAGTTGCGCGTCTAGGAGAGACACCGTGAGCATGGCCGGCGCTACGGCGGCAAAGGGGAAGCAACGCCACCAGCTGCAGGTTCGAACTTTTTTTTTTGCGCGTACGCTATTTGTCAGTCGATTTTTTTTAGAGAAAGCTATCATGGGTAGCTTTATTGAATAAAAGAAGGAATAACATCATTCACAAATGCGGAAACGAGGCTCGTCCGTCCAACTAGAAAAAAAACTTATTATACAATAACTAAACTTAGCTAGCACATGCGCTGCTTGGCTACAAGAGCGTGAACAATGTTTAAAATTGACCTTCCCGATCAACGAAAATAGATCCACACACTCGACGAAAGTTGCTGCTGCTTCATCCCACCATATCGTTTGACCCGTACATGATTCAATCACGGTTGAGGAATCCGATTCTGTTTCAACCCGAGGAAAGCCCAAGGAATTTGCAAACGCCAGACCATCTCTCATTGCCCTTGCCTCGGTGGAGACTGCGCTAGCTGCATGGGGAATGAAGATGCATTGTGCCGCCAAGAAAATGCCCTTCTCATCCCTAATCATTGCAGCCGTCGCGCCCACACCTTCATCTATATAGTAGGCTGCGTCCACATTCAACTTAATGAATTTGATATCTGGTCTAGCCCATCTCTCCTCAGGAGTACTCCTCTTCTCATTAGCCTGGTGAAAATTATTAGTAATAGCAAGAACCGATAGAGGCCATTTAAAGACCGGGGGAGGTGTACCATTATGGGTATATTGCCGACGGATCCACCATAGATACCATCTTCCCACCGCTAAAACTTGCTTGATGTCCAGGTTCGATTTTAATGGCAGTGGTCTCGGATCAGCTAAGAAAAGATTTTCAAGGACGACCGAACCGGACCGGTCTAGCACCATTGCCTCCTCAACAATTTCCATGATGCCCAATCGATTCCAGAGTTCTCTTGCATGAAAGCAATCGAAAATTAGATGCTTAATATCCTCAGCTTCTCTATGGCAGATAGGACATGCTCCCACTGAACCGATATGTCTATTAGTGAGTATAGACTTTAGCGGCAGGATTCCATGAAGAGTTCTCCAACAAAAGATCTGAATTTTACGTGGGATAAGTAGCTTCCATAAGATACTCCATATTGCCGGGGAGCACAACCTGCCCGGCTGTGCCAGGGCAGTTGCACGGGGCCCAAAAGATCGAGTCTGTTGAACTTTGTATGCTGTATGGACAGAAAAACTTCCTCGCCGATCTAGGTGCCATGCTATAAAATCCTCAAAGGAGCTGGTGTTCAACGGTATTTGCAGAATCCTGTTGACATCAACTGGACTAAGATTTGAACGGAGGATATCTTCATCCCAAGTGCCAGAAATTGGATCGATGAGCTCCGCAACAAAAGTAAGGATAGAGTGACCTTGTATAGAGATCACCTTTCTATCCGGACTGGCAGGGATCCATGGGCCAGACCAAATGTTTACATTTTCACCCGTGCCAATTCTCCAAATGTATCCCAATTTGAAGGTCTCTAGGCCCTTCATGATACTTTGCCAAGTAAAAGATGAACCATTTTTTAAAATGGCTTGTAGAAGGGTACAATTTGGATAGTATTTTGCTTTCAGAATTCTAGCGCACAGTGAGTCCGGTTGAGTGATCAGTCTCCAACATTGTTTTGATAACATTGCCAAGTTGAAGGAGTGTAGGTCTCTAAAGCCCATCCCTCCATCACTTTTAGGGCATCATAATTTACACCAAGAAAACTAGTGCATTATTTTGTGTTCCTCATCATCTCCCCACCAATATTGGGATATTAAGTCTGTGATCTCTTTGCAAATGCCCTTAGGTATACTGAACACAGACATGGCAAATACTGGGATGGCTTGTGCCACTGCCTTAATAAGGATTTCATTGCCACCAATTGAGAGGATCTTTTCCATCCACCCTTTGAGCCTCTCTCTGATTCTTTCAACAAAGTGTTTAAAACAATCACTCCTGTCTGCGCCCACCATAGCAGGCAACCCAAGATATTTATCAGAGAGTGCTTCCGTATCAATATTCAGTTCTTGGCAAATTTCAGCTCTTGAAGCTGCAGGAGTATTTGGACTAAAAAACACACTAGATTTTGATAAACTCACCAACTGTCCGAACTTTGGCAGTAGGTTTCCAGAACATGCTGTAAGGAAGCTGCATTTAAAACATTCGTTGTGATTAGAATTAGAGAATCGCCAGCAAAAAGTAGGTGTGATACTGATGGTGCATTTCTGCACACTTTAACTCCTTCTATGCCACCAGCTTCTTCTTCATACTGCAGTAAACTGGAAAGGCCTTCTGCACAGAGAAGGAAAAGATATGGGGAGAGGGGATCCCCTTGCCTTATACCCCTTGTTGGACTAAAGTTGTCCGTCTCCTGAGAATTGAATCTGACTTTATAAGAAACAGAGCTTACACACGCCATCATAAGCTCAATCCACTGCTCATTAAAACCCAGTGCCATCATCATATCATGGAGGAAGGACCATTCCACCCTATCGTATGCTTTATGCATGTCCAATTTTACAGCGCATAATCCTGTCTGACCAGCCCTTTTGTTCTTGATTTTATGCACACACTCATATGCTATCAAGATATTGTTAGTGATCATTCTTCCTGGGACAAAGGCACTTTGCGTAGGGGAAATGATCTCCAGCAAAATAGTCTTTAGCTGGAAGGCTAACATTTTAGAAATAATCTTATATAAAACATTGCAAAGAATTATAGGGCGGAATTGTGTTACCAGTTCAGGACCATCAGTTTTTGGTATCATGACAATCATGGTTTCATTCCAATCAGCTAGGATTACCCTATAATTAACTGCATGAAGAACCTCCTTTGTGATCTCATCTCCTAGAATATGCCAGTATTTTAAAAAAAATGGCATGAAGGCCATCAGGTCCCGGGGCCTTTATATCTCCAATACTGAACACTGCCATCCTAACATCTTCGGCTGAATAAGGTGCCATCAAGAAGCTATTCATTTGGTCAGTTACCTTATGCTGAACCTTCTATAAGATTTCTAGATTTGTGTGCTGCATCTCAGACGAGAAAAGTTGCGTAAAGTAGTTCAAAACATGTGAATTCAGTTCTGCCATACCTTCAAGCCAATTACCTCCATCATCCTTTAATCTCTTCACAAAATTTCTCTTTCTCCTCGCTGATGCATATGCTTGGAAGAACCCAGTATTGCGGTCTCCGCTCATCAGCCAAGTCGCTCGAGATCGCTGCATAACTTGGATCTCCTCCAGCTCTAACAGATATTCAATTAGTTCTGTCAGCTCTTTCCTCTTTTCACCATTCTCATCTGACATAGGGCCAACCATGACTCTCTCCAGCTCCCTTTAAGCTTTATGTAACCGTTTTTTTGGTTTTTTGAGAACCCTCTGATCCCAATCATGGAAGCTAGCATGCATCTTATTGAGTTTCTCATGTATGCTTGTTATGTTTGGGTCGGCTGCAGCCTCCATCCATGCTTCCATCACTTTCTCATTGAATAACTTCTCTCTCAGCCATCTAGCTTCAAATCTTTTGACATGTGTATTCGTGCCGCTTGGTGGCTATACATAGAAGTCAGTGTCCACCAGAAGAGGTCTGTGATCCGAATGATTAAACTCCACCTCAATGCCGCATGAGGGAATTGGGAGGTCCACATATAATTTACAAGGCCTCTATCAAGTCTTTCCCGTATTCTTCCTCGACGCCAAGTGTACTGGTCACCAATGTATCGAAGGTCGTGCAAGGCACATTCTTCTACAATATCCTGAAACACTTGCATATATTGGGGTGGTCGTGGATTGCCACCCTCCTTCTCATGCAAGTACATGATCTCATTGAGATCTCCCACCAGGAGATAGGGTAAAGTATGCGCTTGATGCAGTTGCCTCATACACGACCAAGTTAAGTGTTTGTTTTCCCACCTGAACTCTCCATAGATCCCAGTCAAATGTCAACCAAAATTATTATTATTGTTATCCACTATCTTTACATCAATGAACATGGGATCTAGAGATAATCTCTGAACATTGACATTATTATTCCAGAAAAGAACTAAGCCTCCACTTCTACCATTGCTCGAACTAACTAGTTTTTGATCCATCTTCAATCTCTTATGCAGACATTCTGTCGGATAACTATCGAGGTGCGTCTCCGGTAAAAACATCACCTCGGGGTTGCAACTTCGTTGGACATCCAACAAAGCACGTACTGCCGGTGCGTTCCCAAGGCCCCGGCAGTTCCAGGCTAGTATTTTCATTGCGTCCGGCCATCCTCATCGCGGGAGGACGCCGATATCTCATTTGTTTGCTGGCCTTCTGAGCTGTCCACGGCCTCACCATCCACTCCTTTGTACTTCTTTCTGTTGGCACTTTTCTGAGGCGTGCTAGCCGCCTCCGAGGTGATCCCTGGCAAAGTCTCTCCTTCGAGCTGATACACAATCGCTGCCACTTTTGATGTTGTGGACATATTGGGAATGATCGCCAACATGTTAGATCCCCCTGGAAAAGCTTGCTGTGTATCCATTGTAGTTCTCTTACCAAGGACATTGGTCTGAAGAACATCCTGATTACTCATCTCCTGTTCTGACCCTTGGTTTGTTTCCATCTCTGTATCCCCTGGATTATACAGCGCATTGTGGCACCAGCTTTGCACTGTCCCCCTTCCAACAGAGCCATGGGGAGGATTTCCTCGACCATGACCTGGGCCAAAAGGTGGATCTTCCCTTACATTCTCACCTCTTCCTCGTCCAGGGTTCCTCCTCGCTCCACGGCCTCTGCCATTACTTCTACCTCCATCAACCAGGAGGAAATCACCCCACTCCAGCTTGGTTACATCATGCTCTCCAGTGCCACACTCCTCATACCAGTGCCCCAAAAGACCACAATTGTCACAGAAATCCGGCAGCTTTTCATACTGGACTTGGTACCAGTCTGTCTCATTATTCTTTGTGATTGAAACAAATCTGATAAGTTTCTTCGAGACAGTAAGCTCCACTTTGACCCTTACAAATTCACCTACAAAGCCGGCCGGTAGGGTTGTTTGGACCTCCAACACCTTACCCATCTTACGACACATGCCCTTTGTCGCTGTTGGAAACAGATAGTTATCCAGGAGTTTCAGAATCCTTGCCCATACCACCAATTTGTCCAAAACTAGTGATTCTGGGTTTTTGAATCCGTCATATTCCTCTATCAAGACTCATTGGTTCCTAAACAGCCAAGGCCCCTTGTTAATCGCAGTGTTCCAATCACCCAAACATCCGAACTGCACCGTAAACATGTTCTCATCTACTCTGCACCAACGGACCTCCCTGGCTGGGTTCCACGCCGATCTCATATCAGCATAGAGAGCAGAGGGGCTGAACCCCTTGTTGGTGTGCACCTTCGCTATCGCCAGCCACTTGGCTTCGATCTTCTCTTCCTTAAATTCTTCTTCCCAGACAAATTGTTCCTCCTCATCCTCTTGGAGTTCCAAGCGGCTCAAGAGATCTTCCACCGGTTCCTTGCCCCGGCATGTCCTGCTTCGTTCATCCTGTGTCGCCATGGCGACTACAAGCGCTAAACCCTAGCCTTGAGTCGGGCCAGGATCAGAAGGGCGAAACCCACCGCACACCTCCACATAAACTTCCCAAGGATCAGGACCGGGAAGAGGTGGAGATCGGGTGGGGATTAGCGGCAGCGGACTGTAGGAATAGACTCTCAACGTTGGCACCGCCAGAGGAGAACGAAACCCTAACAAGAGGGGAATCTACCTTATTTGGATTGTTGTTGCTCTATGTACTTACAAGGCGTGAATATTAGGTGACTAGCAGGCGGAGGCGCCGCGGCACCCCACGCCCGTGGTAGAGCTTGTGCGTGCTTTTTTTGGAGAAAACTTCCAATCTATTCATCTTCAATCATAATAGTATAATGAATGTGTTTAAAAAATGATAGTACAATGAACATCGAAAATAATAAAAATTACATCCAGATTCATAGACCATGATGACCCACAAGTATAGGGGATCTATCATAGTCCTTTCGATAAGTAAGAGTGTCGAACCCAACGAGGAGCAGAAGGAAATGATAAGCGGTTTCCAGCAAGGCATTCTCTGCAAGTACTGAAATAAGTGGTAACAGATAGTTTTGTGATAGGATAATTTGTAACGAGCAACAAGTAACAAAAGTAAATAAGGTGCGGCAAGGTGGCCCGATCCTTTTTGTGATAAAGGACAAGCCTGGACAAACTCTTATATGATGGTAAAGCACTCCCGAGGACACATGGGAATATCGTCAAGCTAGTTTTCATCACGTTCATATGATTCACGTTCGGTACTTTGATAATTTGGTATGTGGGTGGACCGGTGCTTGGGTACTGTCCTTACTTGGACAAGCATCCCACTTATGATTAACCTCTATTGCAAGCATCCGCAAATACAACAAAGGTATTAAGGTAAACCTAACCATAGCATGAAACATATGGATCCAAATCAGCCCCTTACGAAGCAACGCATAAACTAGGGTTTAAGCTTCTGTCACTCTAGCAACCCATCATCTACTTATTACTTCCCAATGCCTTCCTCTAGGCCCAAATAATGGTGAAGTGTCATGTAGTCGACGTTCACATAACACCACTAGAGGGGAGACAACATACATCTCATCAAAATATCGGACGAATACCAAATTCACATGACTACTAATAGCAAGACTTCTCCCATGTCCTCAGGAACAAAAGTAACTACTCACAAAGCATAAACATGTTCATAATCAGAGGGGTATTAATATGCATATAGGATCTGAACATATGATCTTCCACCAATTAAACCAACTAGCATCAACTACAAGGAGTAATTAACACTACTAGCAACCTACTAGCACCAATCCCCGACTTGGAGACAAGAATTGGATACAAGTGATGAACTAGGGTTTTGAGATGAGATGGTGCTGATGAAGATGTTGATGGAGATTGCCCTCTCCTGATGAGAGGAGCGTTGGTGATGACGATGGCGATGATTTCCCCCTCCGGGAGGGAAGTTTCTCCGGCAGAACAGCTCCGCCAGAGCCCTAGATTGATTCCGCCAAGGTTCCGCCTCGTGGCGGCGGAGTTTCGTCCGAGAAGATGGCTTATGATTTTTTTCCATCGAAAGACTCCATATAGCATAAGATGGCCACCGGAGGGCCACCAGGGGGGCCCACGAGGTAGGGGGCGCGCCCTGGGGGTAGGGCGCGCCCCCACCTTCGTGGGAAGGGCGTGGCCCCCCTGGTGAGGTTCTTGCACTCAGTATTTTTTATATATTTGGAAAACATCATCCCTGAAGTTTCAGGACTTTTGGAGCTATGCAGAATAGGTCTCTAATATTTGCTCCTTTTCCAGCCCAGAATCCCGGTGCATTCTCCCTCTTTATGTAAACCTTATAAAATAAGAGAGAATGCGCATAAGCATTTTGACATAATGTGTAATAACAGCCCATAATGCAATAAATATTGATATAAAAGCATGATGCAAAATGGACGTATCAACTCCCGCAAGCTTAGACCTCGCTTGTCCTCAAGCGAAAAGCCGAAATCGAAAAATATGTCCACATGTTTAGAGATAGAGGTGTCGATAAAAATAAAATACGGACATGAGGGCATCATGATCATTCTTAGAACAACAACTTACATAATTCTTTGTCATATAATATCTGATGCTAGAGTAATAATTAAATCACAATATCAAGTATGAATCGTAAACTTCATTGAAAACTAACAAACTACAATCTCGGTCATTGAAGCAATTGCAATTTATCATAACATAGGAAAGAGTCAATGTATAAGAGCTTTTCAGCAAGTCCACATACTCAACTATCATATAATCTTTCACAATTGCTGACACTCACGCAATACTTATGGGTATGGAGTTTTAATCGGACACAGAGAAAGATAGGGGCTTATAGTTTTGCCTCCCAACGTTTTACCTCAAGCGTAATGTCAACAGTAATAGTTCATGAAAACTCACATCCAATTAGCCATATATACCAGGATCTTTCCAACATATTGTGCTTGCCAAAGGATAAAATGTAAAAAGGAAGGGTGAAGATCACCATGACTCTTATGCAATGTAGGAGACAAAAGTAAAAGATAGGCCCTTCGCAGAGGGAAGCAGAGGTTGTCATGCGCTTTTATGGGCTGGATGCACAAAATCTTAATGCGAAAGAACGTCACTTTATATTGTCACTCGTGATATGGACCTTCATTATGCAATCTGTCGCTTTTATTACTTTCATATCACACGCTCATATAAAGCTTATTTCCTCCACACCAATCAATCATACATATTTAGAGAGCAATTTTTATTGCTTGCACCGATGACAACTTACTTGATGGATCTTACTCAATCCATAGGTAGATATGGTGGACTCTTATGGCAAGACTGGTTTAAGTGTGTTTGGAAGCACAAGTAGTATCTCAACTTGGTGCAATGAATTTGGCTAGCATGAGGGGGAAAGGCAAGCTCATCATGTTGGAAGATCCAAGACAATATAATTTATCTCAGATGTAAGAAAACATAACCCATTATGTTGTCTTCCTTGTCCAATGTCAACTCTTTAGCATGTCATATTTTAATGAGTGCTCACAATCATAAAAGATGTCCAAGATAGTATATTTATATGTGAAGACCTCTCTTTCTTTATTACTTCCTATTAATTGCAACGATGACCAAAACTGTGTTTGCCAACCCTCAATAACTTTTATTCATCACACTCTTTCTATGTGAGCTCATTACTCTCCATAAGACTCATATGATCTCTTTGTTTCTTTTTATTTCTTTATCTTTTCTTTTATTCCTTTAGGATCATGGCAAAATAATCAAGCCCTTGACTCAACACTAATATTTATTATATAGCTCACGGACTCGGTTACATAGAAGGATAATAAAGCAAAACTCACAAGTAGATCATACTAAGAACTTTTATTCTACTAGATCAAGATATTACCAAAAGGATCGAACTAAGAAAAACGGTAAAGATAGAGTGATGGTGATACGATACCGGGGCACTCCCCCAAGCTTGGCAGTTGCCAAGTGGAGTGCCCATACCAGATACTCAATTCTTCTTTGTTGGTGGAGACGGTGGTAATTTTGTTGATGGCGTAGTCTTGTCATCCTCCTTCCAAGGCATAGGCTCACCATCATAGAAGGATGACCGAGTCTCCGGAATCCTCAAATCTGCAGCCAAACTCATCCTTTTGAATCTATATTCATACTCACAATTTTGGTTTTGCAGGTCATAGATTTGAGCTTGAAGGTGCTCGATTTTCTCGTGAAGCTTGAAGATGGTCTCCCCGATGTTGTCTGCATCCAGCTTGTGTTTGTTGGTGAATTCTGCGATCATCATGTAGTTGGAGTTGAGTCCACGCTCCACCATCCCCTGACACTTGAAAACTTGTTGCTCCATTGCTTCAAGCCATGTCTCCACGCTTCCGGTCCCCTTTGGTCCCTCAGCATCACGGATGTGCAGCGACCCATCACGCATCTCAATGGTTTGAGGGTGTCGCTACACCTCCGCGAGGTAAGGGTTGATGACCTTCTCGAAGAACTTGTCCTTGGTGGCACTTGGAGACGTCATGATAACCTAGATCTGTCAGAAAAAATAGCTCGAAAGAAAGACAGGAGATAATTGCGTGATACGGGAGTCAAAACCTCCGGGAGATTATATAATGAATTTTTACCGACCAAAATACGTGTCGTGTACGAAAACGGAGTCCGGAGAGCACACGAGGTGTCCACGAGGTAGGGGGCGCGCCCAATGGGGTAGGGCGTGCCCTCCACCCTCGTGGAGGCCTCGTGTCCTTCCCGGACTGCTTCTTATTTTTCTATTTTTCTAAAAATTCCAAAACGGAGAAATATTGGCTTAAAAACTGTTTTTAGTCGGTTTACTTACCGTACCACATACCTATTCCTTTTCGGAGTCTGAAACGTTCCGGAAAGTGTCCTTTATGTATTCCTCCGGGGTTATGGTTTCGATAACATTGGTTTCAACATTTATGGGATTACCTGAGATATAGTGTTTGATTCTTTGACCGGTCACCACCTTCGGATTGGTGCCTTCGAAGTTGTTGATTTTTATGGCACCGGAACGGTAGACCTCCTCGATAACGTAAGGGCCTTCCCATTTAGAGAGGAGTTTTCCTGCAAAAAATCTTAAACGAGAGTTGTATAACAATACATAGTCACCTACATTAAACTCACGCTTTTGTATCCTTTTGTCATGTCATCTCTTAACTTTTTCTTTAAACAACTTGGCATTTTCATAGGCTTGGGTTCTCCATTCATCAAGTGAGCTAATATCAAATAACCTATTCTCACCGGCAAGTTTAAAATCATAATTATGTTCTTTAATAGCCCAATAAGCCTTGTGTTCTAGTTCGAGAGGCAAGTGACATGCTTTTCCATAGACCATTTTATACGGAGACATACCCATAGGATTTTTATATGCAGTTCTATAGGCCCATAATGCATCATCAAGTTTTTTGGACCAATTCTTTCTAGACCTATTAACAGTCTTTTGCAAAATTAATTTGAGCTCTCTATTACTCAATTCTACTTGACCACTAGACTGAGGGTGATAAGGAGATGCAATTCTATGATTAACATCATATTTAACAAGCATTTTACGGAAGGCGCCATGAATATAATGTGAACCACCATTAGTCATTAAATATCTAGGGACTCCAAATCTTGGAAAAATAACTTCTTTAAGCATTTTAATAGAAGTGTTATGATCAACACTACTAGTTGGAATAGCTTCTACCCACTTAGTAACATAATCAGCAGCAACTAAAATATGTGTATAACCATTAGAGGAAGGAAAAGGTCTCATATAGTCAAAGCCCCAAACATCAAATGGTTCAATAACAAGTGAATAATTCATGGGAATTTCTTGACGTCTACTAATATTACCAATTCTTTGACATTCATCACAAGATAAGACAAACTTACGGGCATCCTTGAAGAGAGTAGGCCAATAAAAACCAGATTGCAGTACCTTATGTGCAGTTCTATCTCCAGCATGGTGTCCTCCATAAGCTCCGGAGTGACACTTGCGTAGGATCTGTTCCTGTTCATGCTCAGGTACACAACGTCTAATAACACCATCTACTCCTTTTTATAAAGATGTGGGTCATCCCAAAAGTAATGCCTCAAATCATAGAAGAACTTTTTCTTTTGCTGGTATGTGAAACTAGGTGGTATAAACTTAGCAACAATGTAATTAGCATAATCAGCATACCATGGAGCAGTATGAGAAGCATTTATGACATTTAATTGCTCATCAGGAAAACTATCATCAATAGGTAGTGGGTCATCAAGCACATTTTCTAACCTAGACAAGTTGTCTGCAACGGGGTTCTCAGCTCCTTTTCTATCAACAATATGCAAATCAAATTCTTGTAGCAAGAGAACCCATCTAATAAGTCTAGGTTTATCATCTTTCTTTTCCATAAGATATTTAATAGCAGCATGATCAGTGTGAATAGTTACTTTAGAATCAACAATATAAGGTCTAAACTTATCACAAGCAAATACAACTGCTAAGAATTCTTTTTCAGTAGTAGCATAGTTTCTTTGAGCATTATCTAGAGTTTTACTAGCATATTGAATAAAATTTAGTTTCTTATCAACTCTTTGTCCTAGAACAGCACCTACAGCATAATCACTAGCATCACACATAATTTCAAAGGGTAAATTCCAATCAGGTGGCTGAACAATAGGTGCAGAGATCAATGCTTTCTTAAGTATTTCAAATGCTTCTACACAATCATCATCAAAGACAAATGGTATATCTTTTTGTAATAAATTAGTCAGAGGCCGAGAGATTTTTGAGAAGTCCTTAATGAACCTCCTATAAAATCTGGCATGACCAAGGAAACTTCTTATACCTTTGATGTCCTTGGGACATGGCATCTTTTCAATAGCATCAACCTTGGCTTTATCAACTTCAATACCTCTTTCAGAAACTTTATGCCCCAATACAATACCTTCATTAACCATAAAGTGGCACTTTTCCCAATTCAAGACAAGATTAGTTTCTTCACATCTCTGCAAAACTCGATCAAGGTGGCTCAAGCAGTCATCAAAAGAAGATCCATAGACGGAAAAGTCATCCATCAAAACCTCACAAATCTTTTCACAAAAGTCAGAGAATATAGCCATCATGCATCTTTGAAAGGTAGCAGGTGCATTACATAAACCAAAAGGCATACGTCTATAAGCAAAAGTACCAAAAGGGCATGTAAAAGTAGTCTTTGATTGATCTTTGGCTGACACAGGTATTTGAGAGAAACCAGAATAACCATCTAGAAAGCAAAAATGTGTATGTTTAGATAATCTTTCTAGCATTTGATCGATAAAAGGTAAGGGGTAATGATCTTTTTTAGTAGCCTTATTTAATTTGCGGAAATCAATTACCATCCTATAACCTATAATAATTCCTTGAGAAATCAATTCATCTTTATCATTAGGAACAACAGTAATACCTCCCTTCTTAGGGACACAATGGACAAGGCTTACCCACTAACTATCAGCAACGGGATAAATTATACCTGCCTCAAGGAGCTTTAGTATCTCCTTTCTTACCACTTCTTTCAATTTAGGATTTAGCCGGCGTTGATGATCACAAACCGGTTTAGCATCTTCTTTCAAATTAATTTTATGTTGACATAGAGTGGGACTAATGCCCTTAAGATCATCAAGAGTATACCCAATAGCAGCACGGTGCTTCTTCAGAGTTTTCAATAATCTCTCTTCTTCATGCTGTGAAAGGTTAGCACTAATAATAACAGGATATATCTTTTTCTCATCAAGATAAGCATGTTTAAGGGTATCAGGTAACGGTTTAAGCTCAAACACGGGATCACCCTTGGGTGGAGGAGGATCCCCTAGGATTTCAACAGGTAAATTATTTTTTAGAATAGGTTCCTGTTTAAAGAATACTTCATCTAATTCCCTTCTTTCATTCATAAACATATTGTTTTCATGGTCTAGCAAATATTGTTCTAAAGGATCACTTGGAGGTACGGCAATAGAAGCAAGACCAATAATTTCATCCTTACTAGCTAATTCTTATTCATGGTGTTGTCTACTAAATTTAGAAAAAATAAATTCATGAGTCATATCATCTAAACCGACAGTAACAACATCTCTTTTGCAATCTACGGTAGCATTAACAGTATTTGAGAAGGGTCTACCAAATATAATGGGACAAAAGCTATCTTGTGGGGAACCAAGAACAAGAAAATCAGCAGGATATTTAGTTTTCCCACACAAGACTTCAACATCTCTAACAATTCCCATTGGTGAAATAGTATCTCTATTGGCAAGTTTAATTGTGACATCAATATCTTCCATCTCAGCAGGTGCAATATCATGCATAACTTCTTTGTATAAGGAATAAGGTATTGCACTAGCACTAGCACCCATACCACATAAGCCATGATAACAATGATCTCCTATTTTAACAGAAATAACAGGCATGCCTACTATAGGTCTAGGTTTATCTTTATCACGGGGTTTAGCAATTCTAGTAGTTTCATTATAGAAATAAATAACATGCCCATCAATATTATCAGACAAGAGATCTTTAACAATAGCAATATTAGGTTCAACTTTAACTTTCTCGGGAGGTGTATATGTTTTAATATTGCTTTTACGAACCACAGTTGAAGCTTTAGCATGATCCTTTATCCTAACAGGGAAAGGTGGTTTCTCAACATAAGAAGTAGGACCAATAGGATCATTATAAGTAATAGTCTTTTCTTCAACTTTAATAGGTGCAGCTACTTTTACTTCTATGGGAGGATGATATTTAAACCACTTCTCCTTGGGGAGATCAACATAAGTAGCAAACGATTCACAGAAAGAAGCTACTATCTCAGAGTCAAGTCCATATTTACTGCTAAATTTACGAAAAATATCGGTATCCATAAAAGATTTAACACAATCAAAACTAGGTGTCATACCTGACTCCTTACCATTGTCGAGGTCCCAATATTCAGAGATGCATTTAATTCTTTCCAATAAATCCCATTTGAATTCAATAGTCTTCATCATAAAAGATCCATCACAAGAAGTATCAAGCGTGGTGCGATTGTTACCAGAAAGCCGATCATAAAATTTTTGAATAATCATTTCTCTTGAGAGCTCATGATTGGGGCATGAATATAACATTGATTTAAGCCTCCCCAAGCTTGAGCGATGCTTTCTCCTTCACGAGGCCAAAAATTATATATATAATTGCGATCACGATGAACAAGATGCATAGGATAAAACTTCTGATGAAATTCCAATTTCAATCGTTTGTAATTCCAAGACCTCATATCGTCACATAGCCTATACCATGTCGATGCATCTCCGCTCAAAGATAAGGGAAAGACCTTATTCTTAACAACATCTCTGGGTACACCTGCAAGCTTAAATAATCCACAAACTTGATCCACATATATCAGATGTTCATCAGGATGTTTTGTTCCATCTCCTAGAAAAGGATTAGCTAGCAGTTTTTCTATCATACCCGAAGGAACTTCAAAGCAAGCATTTTCATTTTCAGTAGGTTCAGTAGGTTGAGGAGAAACTCTTTGCTCTACTGGTCAGGATGAAGATACCCCGTACAAGCCCCTCAGAGGATTACCTTCCATGGTAACAAGTGACAGTAAATTTCAGCACACTATATAAATTTTTCCTTCCCAAATTCCACCTACCAAAGGCGCTTCATTCCCCGACAACGGCGCCAGAAAAGAGTCTTGATGACCCACAAGTATAGGGGATCTATCGTAGTCCTTTCGGTAAGTAAGAGTGTCAAACCAACAAGGAGCAGAAGGAAATGATAAGCGGTTTCCAGCAAGATATTCTCTGCAAGTACTGAAATAAGTGGTAACAGATAGTTTTGTGATAGGATAATTTGTAACGAGCAACAAGTAACAAAAGTAAATAAAGTGCAGCAAGGTGGCCTAGTCCTTTTGTAACAAAGGACAAGCCTGGACAAACTCTTATATGATGTAAAGCGCTCCCGAGGACACATGGGAATATCGTCAAGCTAGTTTTCATCACGTTCATATGATTCGCGTTCGGTACTTTGATAATTTTGTATGTGGGTGGACCGGTGCTTGGGTGTTGTCCTTACTTGGACAAACATCCCACTTATGATTAACCTCTATTGCAAGCATCCGCAAATACAGCAAAAGTATTAAGGTAAACCTAACCATGGCATGAAACATATGGATCCAAATCAGCCCCTTACGAAGCAACGCATAAACTAGGGTTTAAGCTTCTGTCACTCTAGCAACCCGTCATCTACTTATTACTTCCCAATGCCTTCCTCTAGGCCCAAATAATGGAGAAGTGTCATGTAGTCGACGTTCACATAACACCACTAGAGGAGAGACAACATACATCTCATCAAAATATCGAACGAATACCAAATTCACATAACTACTAATAGCAAGACTTCTCCCATGTCCTCAGGAACAAAAGTAACTACTCACAAAGCATAAACATGTTCATAATTAGAGGGGTATTAATATGCATATAGGATCTGAACATATGATCTTCCACCAATTAAACCAACTAGCATCAACTACAAGGAGTAATTAACACTACTAGCAACCTACTAGCACCAATCCCGGACTTGGAGACAAGAATTGGATACAAGAGATGAACTAGGGTTTTGAGATGAGATGGTGCTGATGAAGATGTTGATGGAGATTGCCCTCTCCCGATGAGAGGAGCGTTGGTGATGAAGATGGCGATGATTTCCCCCTCCGAGAGGGAAGTTTCTCCGGCAGAACAGCTCCGCCAGAGCCCTAGATTGATCCCGCCAAGGTTCCGCCTCGTAGCGGCGGAGTTTCGTCCGAGAAGATGGCTTATGATTTTTTTCCCATCGAAAGACTCCATATAGCATAAGATGGCCACCGGAGGGCCACCAGGGGGCCCATGAGGTAGGGGGGCGCGCCCTGGGGGGTAGGGCGCGCCCCCACCCTCGTGGGAAGGGTGTGGCCCCCCTGGTGAGGTTCTTGCGCTCAGTATTTTTTATATATTTGGGAAACATCATCTGTGAAGTTTTAGGACTTTTGGAGCTGTGCAGAATAGGTCTCTAATATTTGCTCCTTTTCCAGCCCAGAATCCCAGCTGCCGGCATTCTCCCTCTTTATGTAAACCTTGTAAAATAAGAGAGAATAGGCATAAGTATTGTGACATAATGTGTAATAAAAGCCCATAATGCAATAGATATTGATATAAAAGCATGATGCAAAATGGACGTATTAATACATACAATTTATCCATTCTTAGAACAAAAATTTCGCCAGCTGGAGAGGGAGTACATAATCTAAATGGACGCCCGCGGATCCCTTTGTCTTCCTCATGTCCAGCAGACACTTTGCGGGGTCGACGAAGGTCCTCGGAAGAGACGAAGAAGCAAAGAAACAACATGAATGCGCAGTCGTCGCCTCGGCGGTGGCCTTCATGGGACCCAAGTGGCGGCGGCCTCCCGTGTTCTACTTCTCCTCGATGATGGTGGTGGACACGGAGAAGCTGGCCACCGACTCGTCGCTCTCCATGCACCCAGCTTCTGTCTCTGCCTGCATGGCGCTGCCGCGGGCACAGGAGGAGCGCCCGTAGACACGGGAGGCGCGGCACCGCAGACACTGGTGGCGCGGTTCGATGCAACAGTGATGACGCCCGTACCGGTGTGCTCGCCGCCATGCCGGTGTGGAGCAACTCGCCACTCCTCATCGAGCTGAACTGGAGCTGCGAGTTGCTGAACCACATGCCTGCTTGGGGCGGCAACTGGCTCCGTCGGGCCAAGCAAGGTTGGTGAAGCACCGAGCGGCCTCGCCCGTATCCGGAGGGCTTGGCGGGCCACCCAGCCAAGTAATATGCCGGAGAACGGCTCCTCGGAAGCCATCGGAAGAGTGGAAAAAATGGTGAAGGAGGAGATGGGGGAGCGGCGGAGGGGTGCGATTCTTGCCCGCTGTCTGTCTGGCCTCGTATAAATGGAGGGAGGACGGTAGGAGCTTGGCCGACGTCTGGCCTCGTTTAAATTGAGGGCAGGCGGGAGGAGCCCGGCCGGTGTTGTGTTTAATTCAGGACCGCTCATGAACGGACATGTGACCGGAGTAGGTTTCTCGGTTTGCATGCGGGTTTAACAGAGGGGTTCGATGGAGGCGAGGAGGCGTGTTCAGCCGGGCGTGCAGCGGGCGGCGCAGTACTACTCGATTTGACAGCAGGCAGCGCAGTTCCCAATACGGATTTAATGCAGACGAGGGAGGGAGTATTGGTTCCTGAAATGTTGAACGGCCAATGCATCCTCCTTCAATTAATGCATGAGGGAAGTGATGGGAGGAGGACCGGGAAAAGAGGCTGCACGATGTGAATGCAACACAGTTTGCCCTCATATAAAGGCGCCCCTCCATTCCAATGCATCTACCACATTGTATGCACCTAAGCATTTGCCTAAGCACCTACACTAAGCGCAAAAGAGCTCACTCCAGACCCATGGCGGCGATGCGCACGAGCGGCCAGCGGCTGTGCCAGATGGTCCACGACGTCGGCCTGTGGCATGGCGCCGAGGATCGTCTCCAGACGGTGTTGGAGACCGGCTGGTGGATGGCCGCAATCGACGCTAACTACGACTCTCAGTTGGACCAGATGATCGTTGCCACCACCAACAAGTTCACCGTCCTCAAGAAGCTCGTGGACGACATCGCTGTACTCCTCCAGCCCGCGTGCCCGGGCTCCTCATTGCCTGCCACCCTAATCGGCCTCCATGGCCGGAACCTCTTTCAAGCACTGGTGGCCCTGTGACTGCCTGCTCACGCCACGAAGAATGTCCACCTAAAGGTCACACTCGCCGCGAGGCGCCTCACCCTGCAAGAATTCGTCGACCTACACATCCACGTGTACGAGCAAATCATGTACATAGGTATCTACAAGGCCAATGAGGACGCTACAACGTTGGCCTTCCTCAACCGGCCTGAAGCCTTGGATGCCTTTGCTGAGAAGCACCTCAACCTCGCCACAAAAGCCGCCGCTCCTTAGCCGCCGGTCGGTGGCCCGGCGCACTAAGTTGAGGAGGAGGAGGCCGTACGTTGATGGATGCATCTTTCTTGTTGCCTTATGTAACCACCATTGCATTAGCATCATCATCGTGGCCTTAATTCTTATTGTGTTGTTGCATTCTCGTTCCAGTCAATACCGACATGTGCGATCCCTTTGCTTAATTATATGCATCACTATAACTAGTACTCCATCCATCAATTTATAAGTTGTGCTTACCTTTTCCATCAACTTCGTGCAACGCGCGGGCATCTTGCTAGAAACACTAGAACATGTCGGACCGCGTGTGACCAAACCGACGATGCACCAACCTAGCTACTACTTACCCTGCTTATCTGGCGGAAATAGCCCCGCCCTAGCGTTTCCAATCGTTATTTCTATCTATCGATTGTGCCAAGGAGCAGAACCAAAATGTTACAATTTATACATGTTTCTCTACTCCTACTCCTATAAAAGACTCAGTTGGTGATGGTTGTGTGTCTGCCATCTGTCGTTTCTGACCATTAGATCTGCATCTAACGGCTGTGAGGTAAGTTGTGGCATTTTTGCAACAATAGCCCACTTCTCTGCTCCAATTTGTAGAAAACCCCTTATTATCTTGAAAGCAACCACATCCCTCCCTCACCTCATCAAAACTGCCTGAGAAATATATCCTCCTATAAAAGACTCAGTTGGTGATGGTGGTGTGTCTGCCATCCGTCGTTCCTGACCATTAGATCCACATGGCTGTGAGGTAAGTTGTGGCATCTTTGCAACAATAGCCCACTTCTCTGCTCCAATTTGCAGAAAACCCCTTATTATCTTGAAAGCAACCACATCCCTCCCACACCTCATCAAAACAGCCTAAGAAATATATTTTGAGTGAAAAGTACTCCCTCCGTTCCTAAATATTTGTCTTTCTAGATATTTCAATAAGTGACTACATACGGAGCAAAATGAGTGAATCTACACTTCAAAATATGTCTATATAATCCGTAAGTGATAGTCCATTTGAAATCTCTAAAAAGACAAATATTTAGGAATGGAGGGAGTAATATATTAGGAGTATATCAAAACAAGAGTGATTTCTTTCAAGTTTTTGAACAAGTACTACTATTCTACTACTTTGGATCCATCGCAACGCACGGGCACATTGCTAGTAAAAGGAAAAGGCCTGCCATGTTCGCGTCGCACTCCCCCCACACATGCACGGGAATCAGGAGTACTCCACGGCCCGTCCGGCACGTGAAAGCACAAGTGCTCCCTGGGTGATTTTGGTAATTAATGTCAACATATCTCTTGTTGGACTAATGCTTCTACCTAGTATGGTTCAGATAAGTTCAACAATGGAGTGGCATGGACTAGAGGATGTGGAACCCCTTCAAGATGTTGAGGACAAAGGATTGTCTCAAGCTCAAAGCTCAGGACTCTACATTTTATTTTAGTGATCCAAGATCACATTGAGTCCATAGGAAAGCCAATACTATTAAGAGGGGATGAGGTGTTGCTTAATGGCTTGCTTGCTCAAAGTGCTTAGTGATCTGCTCCAAAAGCCCTCAACTACTTTCTCATATCCACATATGTCCCAAACCAAAAGTCAAACTCAGCCCCACCGAAACTTTCTATCCGGCACCACCGAGTTCAGTTGACATAGCCACTGCCAGAAAACCTAATCAATTCGGTCTCACCGATGGGATCTCGGTCTCACCGAGATGGGCTTGCAAACTCTCTGTTGCCTATTGCAATAATTTCTGTCCCACTGAGACATGCAATCGATCCCACCAAGTTTGCTTGGCCAACTCTTTGTTTTGCTTATTACCCAAATCGGTCCCACCGAGTTTGTGTAATTGGTCAAACCAAGATGAGGCTTTACCCTAACCCTAGCACATCGGTCCCACCGAGTCGATTATATCGGTCCCACCGGAAATCCTAACGTTCACATTTTGAACTAAATCGGTCTGACCGAGTTTCATGATTCGGTCCCACCGAGTTTGGTGATTTGTGTGTAACGGTTAGATTTTGAGTGGAGGCTATTTATACCCCTCCACCCACTCTTCATTCGTGGAGAGAGCCATCAGAACATGCCTACACTTCCAACATACATTTTCTGAGATAGAAGCACCTACACTTGTGTTGAGGTCAAGATATTCCATTCCAACCACATAAATCTTGATCTCTAGCCTTCCCCAAGTTGCTTTCCACTCAAATCTTCTTTCCACCAAATCCAAATCCTGTGAGAGAGAGAGTTGAGTGTTGGGGAGACTATCATTTGAAGCACAAGAGAAAGGAGTTCATCATCAACACACCATCTATTACCTCTTGGAGAGTGGTGTCTCCTAGATTGGTTAGGTGTCACTTGGGAGCCTCCGTCAAGATTGTGGAGTTGAACCAAGGAGTTTGTAAGGGCAAGGAGATCGCCTACTTCGTGAAGATCTACCCGAGTGAGGCAAGTCCTTTGTGGGCGACGGCCATGGTGGGATAGACAAGATTTCTTCTTCGTGGACCCTTCATGGGTGGAGCCCTTCGTGGACTCGCGCAACCTTTACCCTTCATGGGTTGAAGTCTCCATCGACGTGGATGTACGATAGCACCACCTATCGGAACCACGCCAAAAATCTCCATGTCTCCAATTGCGTTTGCACACTCCAATCCCATCCCCTTACATTCTTGCAACTTGCATGCTTTACTTTCCGCTGCTCATATACTCTTGTCATGCTTGCTTGATATGTATTGTGAATGTTTAAACTTGTGCCAAAACTCTACTTAAACCTAAAGAAATTAAAAAATGCAACTTTTCTTAATTAAAGTCTATTCACCCCCCTCTAGACTCCACTTCTCGATCCTTTCAGCATGACACATAGCTTAGGGAAGGCGTGTTGCCTAGCATTTTCACTTTGATGTGGGACCGCCGTTGAGCAAACCGACTATTGGCAAACCGCACCCCGCCCGCCGCCGGGTTGGAAAACAGAAACGAGGGGAAGATCTAGCTATAGCACGGAAGCCAAGAAATTTGGTGTCAGATGGGGCTTGTTGATAGAGTAGGAGCATTCCGTACTACTCTACTCCTACTAGTACCAAGTTTGTAGTACTATACAACTAGTACTACCACTATGCAACTAGTAGGTACGTGCACGACACAGCATCGTAGGAACAAAAAACGGGAAGATCTTGTTTTGGGTGATTTATCTTTTTTTCAGTCAACGTAGTACTCCCTCCGTTCCATAATGTAGTGTCTTTAGATTTTTTGAGAAGTCAAACTTTGCAACGGGCCGGCACATCTATATCTATACCCCTATATAGTGTGTGAATAACTTTGAAAGTTGGTCGTTGGATGAATCCAATCTGACGGTACAAAGATGGCAAATCCAAGCACTACTGGCCGTTGGATATCATCTACATTCCACTAGATTCTGCCACATGTAGAATCTAGAAGACTCCATGGTTGAACTTCATTCATGACTAACTTTGCCACAACTAAGCCTAGGCAAAGTGTGTCCGCCACAAAAAAATGTGGCTAACAAAATGGCCACCACAAGTGTGGCAAGATTTGGCAAGAAGTTGAGTCTATGACATGTGGACCATGTAGCTAGAAAAGTGTGGCAAGCCACAAGTGTAGCAATGAACCAAACACATGCCTGCTGTGTTTGGTAGTGTATGAAGGGTGCATGATCCCAAGAGTTCCCTTCTCGACCCACTTTTGGGTGTTTGGTAGAGTGTATGGAGGGTGCATGAGTCCACACTAGATTAGCACAAATACACTAGAAGCATGCATGAAGAGAGCATACATGAAGAGGGGTGTTGAGTTGAGCATGCATGAAGAGGGAACAACTATGCTGAGATGAGAACGCAACCAAACACACATGTGGCACGCCTAAGCTCAGGCGTGGCAACCTTAGGCTGCAAACAAAACCATAACTTTGAAAGTTGGTCGTTCGATGAAGCCAATCCAATGGTACAAAGATGGCAAATCCGAGCACTACTGGCCGTTGGATATCATCTACATTCCACTAGATTTTGCCACATGTAGAATCTAGAAGAATCCACATGTAGAAGCATAATGCACAAACCACCAGAATCTCATGCGTGCAATTCACGTGTACCTTACTAGTAGTTGGTAGTAGTAAGAAACAAATTCCGGGCTTGGCACGAGCTCGTACTGCGGGAGCACCACAAGGCCTGCCGCAGGAGTTACATTTCCCTCTCAGGGCCCACGGGACCGAACTTCAGTGGCTTAGTGCCCGGCCTATGAGTCAATGACATGCGGACCTTAAATGCGGCTGGCCCACATGTCATTCTCATGGTGGTGGTGTGGTTCGTGACTCACTCGTTCAAGATGAACCGGCCGGTGGTGGCGTGGCTGTGGCGAGGGTGCCACAGCTAGGCGTTGGGGCGTTACGAGGCGTAGATGGCCACACCGGCAGGTACTACCTGTAGTACGGAAGTACTCCAGTTGAGGATTGATGCCCGGGACGAAATGTGTCATAGCCACTGGATGACAATTCGATGGTGTAGGAGTACGGATTGGAGCAGAGCAGCGGAGCAGGCAAACCGCGTCCAATCGGGTGTGGCTATGGTAGAAAGTTGATAGTTACCGCAGTTCAGCTGACCCGCATGTCATGCACACAAAGGCAGAGGAGCGGTGGGGCCGAGAGGGATGAGGCGCACATCGAGGGGATGAGGATCCCCTGACGTGAACAATCCTACCATTCTATCACTGACATGTGGGGCCCGCAAGTGTGGGTCCCACCAGTCAGTGAAGGAAAGTCGGGGTAAGGCAGTGATAGCCATGTCAGAGGATCCATGTCCACATCGGGGGGCGTCGTGCTTACAGGTAGGGTTGGAGCGGCATCGTGGGAATCACGTGTGGGTGTGGCAGTGGTAGAAACAAGAAACATGATGGTCGCCGTGGTTCAACTTCCATGGACAAGCTGTCATGTCTGCTGACACATGTATATCAAAACTAGAGTGTTTATATTTCATGCACGTAAACAAGTATTATTCTACTACTTTGGATCCATTGCAACGCACGGGCCAACACATTGGTAGTAGTAGTGTCTATCTCTATATCTAGAGGCCTTCCCTCGTTCATCCTTTTCTCTCACAAGATAAACTACTCATACAAATGCATCTTGATGTTCCGTCGTGACAAACCAGGGGACTTGTTTTGTATGGAACACATCCTACGATATACTCCCTCTCTCCTAGTTTATTTATTTTGAATCTTTTCATTTTATAAGTTTCAAATACAACTTTAGAGGGGCTGTCGTGGATTTGTCACGGCAGGTGTCCTAGCAAAAGGACTTAGTCGTGGAGCCATCGCTACGGGTTTACTTGAAGGGGTTAAAGCGGACACAAAGACACGAGGGTTTATACTAGTTCGGCCCCTTCGATGAAGGTAACAGCCTACGTCTAGTTGTGGTGGAATTGATATGGTCTCGATGGCTAGGGAGCAAACAAGCTTCGCCTAGGCTCGAGTTGTAGTTGTCTCCCCTGAACCGCCGCCGGGTCGTCCCCTTATATACACGGGTGACGCCCGTCGGTCCATAGAGTCCCAGCCGGTTCATATTCGTATCCCGGTCGGTATCTCTCTATTCCTAACTTACAATACAAGTTATACATCAGGTCGGTTTACAGCTACAGATTCTAAACCGACTATAGGCCTTGGGCCTTCACCTGCTTATACCACTATGAAGTTAACCCGGCCCAAGCAGGCCGGTTTACGCCCAGTGGTAATATCCCCAACATTAGGCCCCAGATTGATTTGAACTGGTTCATGTCAATCCTTCACACCATCTTGCGTCTTGGATGTCTTCTGTTAATTGGCAAATCTTCATGTCGTCATCATTTTTGGTTGCTGTAAACCGGCATGACGTCATCAGTTTTGGCTACTATAAACCGGCATGACGTCATTATGAAATTCATAACGCCCTCTTAATGACAGCTCCTGGATTCGCGCGTTTGACCTAGCTCAGTTGCCTTATAAATAAGACCGAAGGGTCATTTCCTTTCTCTTCCCCTTCGTCCCTTCTTCTTCTTCTTCCTCACGTCGCCGGCTTTGGAGCTCTGCCACCACCGTCGACCTCTGCCTCGTCTCAGGCCGCTGCATCAACCTGTACGTACCAGAGTGTTGCGGCGTCTTTCCGCATCTTCTCCGTTCCCGGTAAGTTCTCTCTCTCTCTTAACCTAGATCTGTTCTTAGGGTTCCATGTTCCTGCTATGTTCATTGTGCGTTCCCAGCTGCTCTCTGATCTTGAATGCATCTGTGAACTCTTGCTGTGTTTAGTAGCGATCCCTTTAGCATCCGCTTGTCATTTCTCATCCAAGCTCATAGATCTCCCGCATCTAACCGCTCAATGGTTCACTTCTATTTCCGTCTTAGTCTTCGAAATATTTCCTGTTTTTATGAGCTTGCTGTAGATCCGCGGCTGTAACATAATTTTGTGAAACTTGTTTCTGCATAACTAGTTATCCATAGTTTCGATTGCTTCCGATGCTTAGGCCTGGCGGTTTAACTTCACCATAGAGAAAAAATTGCTAGACCGATATATATGTCATTAGTCCCCTGGTTGAACCGCCAGAATCCATCTGATGCTGCGTTGTAGAAGACCGGTTTATGGGTACTGCCTCCGGTTTACCGTAATTAGATCAACACCGTTTTATCCGGCATGTTCTTGAACCGGATCATTTATTTCTTGTAGATCTTGTCATGGCCAAACAAGTGTACGAGTGCAACTGGGTTCCCTCCCGTGTCACAGAATCACAGCTGAACGATCTAGTCCTGATTGGTGCTTTGGATAGCAAAGACACGATTCATTGGAGGGTTCCTGGAGATGAATGTCCTCCTACGCCCCAGGAAGGAGAGGTCGTGGTCTTCACAGATCATATGGCCCGGGGCTTCAAACCGCCCGGCTCCAAATTTTATCGGGATGTGTTAGCCAACTTTCAACTCCGTCCACAGGATATCGGCCCCAACTCCGTCACCAATCTATGTCATTTTCAAGTGCTTTCTGAGGCATACCTTCAAGAGGAACCTTCCGTCGAGTTATTTAGAGATCTCTTTCATCTGAACCGCCGTACTGAATTCACTGACGGCCCTAATACCGAACTGGGCGGTATGGCCATTCAGAAGAGGAAAGAAATCACCTACCCTCACGTCAAACTCCATACGCACCCCAAAGAATGGAACGTAACTTGGTTTTATTGCAAGGATACATCTCCTGACAATGAAAATCCCTTGCCTGGCTTCCGTCCAGAACGGCTCAGCAACACTCACCCTTTTCCACAAAGGCTAAGCGCCAAGGAGAGAATTAAATATGCTCCTCAACTGTCCAAGCTCCGGGCCTTCATGGCCAATGGTTTAACAGGAATAGACCTTGCACGCTGCTGGATATCATGGAGTATTTTGCCTCTAAGCCGGCGCCCAAATTTGATGTGTGAGTATACTGATAGTGTCGATGACCCACTCCGACACACTAAAATCCAACTCCCTGAGGACGAAGTCACAGAATCTGTGAAAAAGATGCTGAATGAACCGGAGCACCTCTGTGCTCAAACCGGGCTGCTTCCTTACTGCACCACCAACAAACCGCCTGCGGTAATATTTCAATTGCTCTATTGTTGAACCGGTTTACTATTATATATGTTCAACGTTTTAATTGCTGCTGATCCAGGGTGATAATCCGTTCTGGAGTAAGAAACTTCCTCAAGACAAAATGGAGAAGGCAGGACGGCCAACCCGGCCCAAGACCAAGGTTGTCAAGAAACCAGCTCATAAGAGAAAAACCACCGCTTCATCTGACCCAGCCATTGATGATGATGTGGGTAATCCGAATCTTGAGGTAGAACTTGATTCACTTGGCTTACTTTTTACACGCCTTATTGATGATGATGTTTGTCAGGATGACGCTGAAGCCAGCAATGCGGTTTTCGTTGAGGTAACCATTCTCTCTTCTGATTCAGAAATCTTGCCTTTGCCAAAATTTCGCCGGCCAAACCGGAAAGTTAAATTTTCTCATCCTCTTGCTTATCTGGATTCCCAATTTCTTATGAAGACCCAGCAACACGAAGCTCGCCGCACAACTCGGCACAGCGGCCAGGTAGTTACCTCTGCCGGTTTACCAAACAGTCCGGTTCGAAAACGCCGCTCCGAGGTCTCCGACCTTTTTATTGATTTAAATCGTAAAGCGGGTTTCTTCCGTCAACCTCTTAATCCATCCGACTCCGATTATCAGGTCACTTCTCATTCATCATCTGGTGAATCGTCGGCCACCCAGCTACCACCTTTGAAAACAGTTGCTGGGTAAGTTAAACCGAACATATGCTTCCAGTATACTGCGTAATGGTTTATACTTTTCCTTAATTTTTATCTTTTCTTCCAGGGCTAAACCGAAGCCAAGCAAGAAGGCCCGCCTGGATAAAGCGGCTGAAGAAAATGTGGCCCCAGA
Organism: Triticum dicoccoides; assembly: GCF_002162155.2. Lineage (NCBI taxonomy): Eukaryota > Viridiplantae > Streptophyta > Magnoliopsida > Poales > Poaceae > Triticum > Triticum dicoccoides. Next base: position 150,323,031 of record NC_041386.1, read on the forward strand.
ACATGACCAAGCGCCGGATCATGAAATATTTACTTCTGAAGATATCCCCAATGATCCTCCTCTGCAAGACAACATTATCCCTGAAGAAGGCCTTGTTAATACACCAGCGTCTGCTGATCCGCCTGCCAGCTCTGTCCAGATTGAGAAATCCCACACTCCTGCTGACAAAACGGCCGCACCAACCCAAACCGGCGAGTCAAAAGATGATGATGTTGTGATTACCGGTGTAGGCCGCTCTGAACCCGGGAATCCTGCCACCCTTACCAGACATACCATGAAAGAGGATTCTTCCCCTTTGAACAAAGGAAAATGGGATGTTGAATTAGAAACATATGCCGCTCTGAATGCTCAAGATCTTCACTCTGGCTATTTAAACCGGCTTTACACTAGCCGTGACTGTGAAGCTGGCCTGGTCAAAATGATGAGGGATAAATTTGAGGTAAATTCCTTCTTTCTGTTCTGCCCTTGCATTCATCCCGGTAGCCCCCAAGGGCCGGTTTGTGACCTTGGTCAAACCGGGACTTGATCCTGAATATATATTTTTTGAAATCCGTCGGCATAACCCTCGAGGGCCGGTTTAGCATAAGCAAACCGGGGCGAAAAAATAAAAAGCTGTCCTTAGAACAGAACTTGATCAAATAGCCATTAGCCCCCAAGTACCAAGTTGAATACTTGTATTGAGCTTGGTACTTTGTAATCGAGCAATATACAAAAAATAGAAGGTACATTAGCCCCCAAGTATCAGGCATATAACTTTGTTATGTGGTTGATACTTCAATTTCTTGGCTCGCCTGTGCAAAGCTTTAAAATGTCATCTGTATGCAGGCTGAGATTAAAATCAAGGAGGACCGGATTGCCGATTTGCAGGAGGCCCTGAAGACCCAGCAAGCTGAAACAGATAAAGCCAAGCAAGAATTAACCAGCGCTTTGAGCACTGCTGAACGGCTGAAACAAAATTTCAAGAAAGAGCGAGCTGACTGGGCCACTGAGAAGGCCGGTTTAACCAAAAGAGCAGAAAATGCTGAAGCGGCCCTTAAACCGGTGGTAGATGAACTGACGGCCGTACATCGGCAAATACACTCCATGACTGCTGCAATCTTTGGTAAGCTCCTTGTAACTTCTGTGATGAATTTGAATCTGCTGCATCGTAAGTCCGGTTTGAGACCATTCCAATCTTGTTATAGGCACACGTATTGGGCACTTAGGAAATGATGTGCGGAAGAAATTGAAAGCTGCCTACACGTTGGTAGAACAATTGTATACCGGAGCCCAACGGATCATCACCACAGCTTCTCACAACAACCCGACGCCCTCTTTAATCCAGGACACTCTTAGCAAGTTGTCAATGCTTCCAGCCCGGATTGAGGAGCTGAAAAAATCCGCTGCCCGAACGGAGCCATCAATGCCTTAATCCGGGCAAAGGCATGGGTGCCCGACTTTGATCCTGTGGAAGCAGCCCAAGGCTATCCCAGTCTGAAAGAAGATGGCTCTGAGTTCAATGAAGAAGACTTAAGGGCCATAAACCGTGCAGTGCGCCCTCTTGCTTGCCAGTTAGCTGAAGAGGCAGATTTGACGCATTATCAAGCGCAATATAATAATCAAAACAAGCGAGTGCCTGCCCCAACTGTTGAAGCGGAGAATCTGATTCCTCCAATCCGTAAGCACACTTACGCCCCTGATATTGAACCGTCTTCCCTGGTCCATGAAGAAGCTGTTTTCCAAGCTTTAATGGGAACCGACTGGACCACTGTTGATTTCCAGCCAATGGGTAGAGACGAGGAAGCTGAAGCGGCGGAGGATGAGGAGCAGGCTTGAACTGGAAGCCGGTTTGAAGAACTATCTGCAACATCCTTCCACAAAAACAATGATTTTGTTTGGGCACCATGCTGCCTTGTAATAAGATAGTTAAAACTTCTGCCTGGAATATGCCTTCGTGCATAAGTACTGAAGCTTTTGCTTGAAAAACTTTAATTCATATTTCCTGCAATCAGAAAAAATTTGAACTTCGGTAGCGGTTATACCGTCAGCCGGATTATGATCTTGATATGTGTATCAGAAATATAACAAACACATGATACATAAATACCTGCCATGTTTGGGTATAAAGCTGGCTTATTCAAGCCTGAAGCGGTGGTTTTATAAACCATTACCGTCAAAAGGGAGAAAGTAGCCCCCGTACAAACCGTACTGACTTAATACGAGCCCCCTGGTTACTCCATGAGTTTAACAGGGAAAAGGTAAACCGGGCAGACTCCTTCGGATTAGAAGGGGGATCAAAAATCATTGGCTGAACCGGAAAAAATATGCTTGTTGACATAAAGAAATCCAACAAAAGCAAAAAACGAACAAACCATGAAAACAACATGGAAGCAAAAGTAATGGTAAAAACCATTTGCAAAAATATGCTATACTGAGCTGTTCAGATGGCATTACCATGGTCATCAAGGCCCCCAATAGGAGTGACAATGATTCAAGTCAGCCAGGTCCCAAAATGACTCGTGGCATATATACCAAATCAAGAGGCGTAGCAATGGCTCAGGCCCGACCATGCTCCCAAGTGATTTTGTGGCCTTAGGCCGACCAAGAGGCGTGACTGGTTCAGACTTGACCAAGTCCCCAAATGATCTGGTGGTTGTCACCTATCAAAGGGTGTTCATTGGTTCGGACACGACCAAGGCCCCCAGTGATATAAAAACAAATGTCAAGGGGTAAATCGGAGGCTGCTTTAGACAGAACCACTCCGTGTAACCTCGCATGATGAGAAAGACAGAGACCCCGCTTCAGCTGAGGCTCTGGTTTGATATATCAAAGATAATATATACATTGTCATGATATGTACATAGATAGAGCCAATGGCTCAAGTATAGTAAGGCCGAAGATGAGCTATATTCCACGGCCGGTTGGTCTCCTCTTCTGATGTACGTGAGTCTTGATGCTCTCGAATATCAATCAGATAATACGACCCGTTGTGCAGATTCTTGCTGACTACGAAAGGTCCCTCCCAAGGTGGGGATAACTTGTGCATATCCGTTTGATCTTGGATGAATCGAAGCACCAAATATCCTTCTTGAAAAGTTCTGGTTCTAACCCGGCGACTGTGATAGCGACGAAGATCTTGCTGGTAAATCGCCGAACGGGCAGCCGGTATATCACGCTCCTCGTCCAATAGGTCCAAAGCATCTTGTCGTGCTGTCTCATTGTCTGCCTCAACATAAGCTGCCACACGAGGCGAATCGTGCCGGATGTCACTAGGGAGAACCGCCTCTGCTCCATAGACCATGAAAAATGGCGTGTATCCTGTGGACCGGTTTGGCGTAGTATTGATACTCCATAATACAGATGGCAGCTCTTCAACCCAACATCTTGGTGTTCTTTGCAATGGGACCAAAAGCCGGGGTTTGATGCCTCGCAAGATTTCCTGATTAGCTCGTTCTGCCTGTCCATTGGACTGGGGGTGTGCCACTGACGACACATCAAGCCGGATGTGCTCACGTTCACAGAACTCCTTCATAGCGCCCTTGGATAAATTGGTACCATTATCAGTAATGATACTGTGTGGAAAACCAAACCGGAAAATCACCTTCTTGATGAACTGTACCGCTATTGCTGCATCACACTTGCTGACAGGCTCCGCTTCAACCCACTTGGTAAATTTATCAACTGCCACCAAAAGGTGAGTTTTCTTATCCTTGGATCTTTTAAAAGGTCCAATCATGTCTAGCCCCCAAGTTGCAAACGGCCATGTTATTGGGATCATCCTCAACTCCTGAGCCGGCACATGAGCATGCCTTGAAAATTTCTGACATCCATCACACCATTTAACCAAGTCCTCCGCGTCAGCATGTGCTGTCAACCAGTAGAACCCGTGACGAAACGCCTTTGCAACCAGAGACTTTGAACCGGCGTGGTGCCCACAATCCCCTTCATGGATTTCTCTTAAGATTTCACAGCCTTCCTCAGGAGAAACACAACGTTGAAACGCCCCTGATACACTGCAATGATGTAATTCACCATTGACAATCGTCATAGACTTGGATCGCCGGACTATCTGCCTGGCCAGAATCTCATCCTCCGGCAACTCCCCCCTTGTCATGTACGCAAGATAAGGAACTGTCCAATCCGGAATAACACGCAGGGCTGCCACCAATTGGGACTCCGGATCAGGAATAGCCAAATCCGCTTCACCTGGGATCTTGACTGACGGATTGTGCAACACATCCAAAAAGACGTTAGGCGGAACCGGTTTACGCTGAGAGCCCAACCGGCTTAAAGCGTCCGCCGCTTCATTCTTCCGACGGTCCACATGATCCACTTGATAACCCTTGAAACAACCTGCAATATTATCCACTTCCCGACGATATGCAGCCATGAGCGGGTCTTTAGAGTCCCAAGTGCCGGACACCTGTTGAGCCACTAGGTCCGAGTCACCAAAACACTTAACCCGGCTTAAATTCATCTCTTTAGCCATCCGCAGACCATGGAGCAAGGCTTCATACTCAGCTGCATTATTAGTACAAGGGAACATTAAGCGGAGAACATAACAAAACTTATCACCTCGTGGGGAAGTTAATACGACTCCAGCCCCCGAGCCTTCCAATTGCCTGGATCCGTCAAAATGAATAGTCCAATATGTATGATCCAGCTTCTCCTCCGGTGCCTGTAATTCTGTCCAATCATTGATGAAATCAACAAGTGCTTGAGACTTCACTGCCGTCCGAGGCACGTACTTCAGTCCGTGCGGCCCCAGCTCTATAGCCCACTTGGCAATCCGGCCAGTCGCCTCCTGATTCTGTATAATATCACCCAAGGGAGCTGAACTGACCACTGTGATGGGGTGCCCTTGAAAATACTGCTTCAACTTCCGACTGGCCATAAAAACACCATAGACCAGCTTCTGCCAATGCGGATACCTTTGCTTGGATTCAATCAGCACCTCACTGATATAATAAACCGGCCGCTGAACCTGATATTCCTTGCCTGCCTCTTTGCGCTCCACCACAATAGCCACACTAACTGCCCGAGCATTAGCCGCTACGTATAATAATAGCGGCTCCTTGTCGACCGGAGCTGCAAGAACAGGCGGATTGGCTAACTGCCGCTTCAGGTCCTCAAATGCCTCATCAGCAGCTGGACTCCAGACGAAATTGTCAGTCTTCCTCAGCATTTGGTACAAAGGGATAGCTTTCTCCCCGAGGCGGCTGATAAACCGGCTCAGCGCAGCGATTCGGCCCGCCAAACGCTGAACATCATTGATACACTCCGGTTTAGCTACAGATGTAATACCCGTAATCTTCTCCGGATTAGCCTCAATTCCTCTGTTAGACACCAAGAAACCCAGTAACTTGCCTGCTGGAACACCAAAAACACACTTGGCCGGATTAAGCATCATCCTGTAAACTCGCAAGTTGTCAAAGGTCTCCTTCAAATCATCCACCAGTGTCTCCTTCTGCCTTGATTTTACCACAATATCATCCACATATGCGTGCACATTGCGGCCGATCTGCTCATGCAGGCAATTCTGTACACACCGTTGATAGGTGGCTTGGGCACTCTTGAGCTCGAAGGGCATAGATACATAGCAGAAGGCTCCAAAGGGAGTAATGAATGCTGTTTTCTCCTGGTCCTTAACCTCCATCTTGATCTGATGATATCCAGAGTATGCATCCAAAAAACTCAAACGCTCACAACCCGCCGTGGCATCAATGATCTGATCAATACGGGGGAGGGCAAAAGGGTCTGCCGGACAGGCTTTGTTAAGATCTATGTAATCCACACACATACGCCAAGTGCCGTTTTTCTTAAGAACCAGCACCGGATTAGCAAGCCACTCTGGATGGAACACCTCAATAATAAACCCAGCTGCTAAAAGCCTAGCCACTTCCTCTCCAATGGCCTTGCGTCTCTCTTCGTTAAACCGGCGGAGGAACTGTTTCACCGGTTTATACTTAGGATCCACATTAAGAGTGTGCTCAGCGAGTTCCCTCGGTACACCTGGCATGTCAGACGGCTTCCATGCAAAAATGTCCCGATTCTCACGGATGAACTCGATGAGCGCGCTTTCCTATTTGGGATCTAGGTTGGCACTGATAGTGAACTGCTTGGACGAATCGCCGGGCACGAAGTCAACAAGCTTGGTCTCATCTGCCGATTTGAACTTCAGATCTGAATCATGCTCTGTAGTTGGCTTCTTTAAAGGGGTCATATCTGCCGGATCAACATTGTCCTTATAATACTTCAACTCCTCTGTGGCACAGACTGACTCTGCATAAGCCGCATCACCTTCCTCACATTCCAAAGCGACCCTACAACTCCCATGAACCGTTATGGTCCCCTTGTAACCCGGCATCTTGAGCTGCAAGTAGATATAACAAGGCCGCGCCATGAACTTGGCGTAAGCCGGCCGGCCAAACAAGGCGTGATACGGGCTCCGGATCTTCACCACCTCAAATGTTAGTTTTTCCGACCGGGAGTCGTGCTCGTCCCCAAAGGCCACATCTAGGGCTATCTTACCAACAGGATATGCAGATTTGCCTGGCACAACACCATGGAATACCGTATTCGATGGTCTGAGATCCTTGTCCATTAGTCCCATGCGCCGGAATGTCTCATAGTATAGTATGTTAATGCTGCTTCCTCCATCCATGAGTACCTTGGTGAATTTATAACCCCCCACCTGAGGGTCTACCACTAATGCTAGCTGGCCCGGGTTATCAATCCGGGGCGGGTGATCCTCTCTGCTCCACACGATAGGCTGCTCCGACCAGCGCAAGTAACGTGGTAAGGCCGGTTCAACAGAATTCACTGCTCGCTTGTGGAGTTTTCGGTCACGCTTATCCAAACTAGTTGTGAAAACATGATATTGCCCATTGTTCAACTGTTTTGGCTGGCTCTGATAACCTGACTGCTGCTGCTGCTGCTGGCTGTTCTGATTATTCTGGTGATTGTGACCGCCCTGATTGCGACCTGAACCGGAAGCTCCATCGTGATCCGGCCCGTGGAAACCGGATCCTGAACCGCCACCTGATCCGTGATCATACCGAAAAGCATTAGAGTTCTTGAACTCCTGCATGATATAGCAATCCTTCCAAAGATGGTTAGCCGGTGCCTCCTTCGTCCCGTGCTTTGGGCAAGGCTGATTCAACAAATAGTTCAAACGGCTTGCATTAGGATTGGGAGCCCCGCTATGATTTGCCGCTTTACCTCTGCGCCGCTGCCCCCTGTCTTGTGTGTTAGTGTTGGCCACAAAGTCCATGCTGCCGTCCGCCTTGCGCTTGCCTCCGTTTCCATGACCCGCTAGTTTGTTCTGCTGTTGTTTGGAGTTGCTATTCTTCGTTCCCTTCCCTGCTTCATCATCATTAAGCTCGGGATCCTTGGTACTGTCCGAATCGGCATACTTCACTAAGGCAGCCATGAGGGTTCCCATGTCATTACAGAGCCGCTTCATGCGTCCCAGTTTCAATTTTAGAGGCTCAAACCGGCAGTTGCCTTCCAGAGTTAAGACCGCAGAGTCAGCATTAATCCTGTCAGACGAGTGCAAAATTTCCGAAACGCGGCGTACCCAATGGGTCGTTGATTCTCCTTCTTCCTGGACACAAGCTGCCAGGTCTACTATGGACTTGGGCTGCTTACATGTATCCTTGAAATTCTGTATAAACCGGGCCCGCAACTGGGCCCATGAGCTGATAGAGTTGGGCGGTAGGCTCTTTAACCAAGTACGAGCCGTGCCCTCAAGCATCATGGTGAAATATTTTGCACATGCGGCTTCATCCACGTCCAGCATTTCCATGGCCATCTCATAACTCTCTATCCATGCTTCAGGGGGAAAATTAGCGGTATAATTCGGCACCTTGCGTGGACCCTTGAAATCTCTGGGCAGGCGCACATTACGTAAAGCAGGGATCAAGCAAGGCACTCCCAGAGCGGACGTGATTCCTGGTCCGGCAAAGGTGGCAGAACGAACCGGTGTAAGTTGGCCCGCATTATCCTGCGCTGCTAACTCGGCCTCCCTTTGTGCCCGGGCCTGGTTCACCGCATCCGGAGCATCGACAACACCACCTGCCGGGTCATCACCATGGGCCACTCCATGGCCTTGCGCATTGCTTGATATGGCCGGTTCATCTATGCACCTGCTATAGCTCCGGCTCGGACGGGGCGTAGAATGAATCCGATCACGGCTGTATGAGTATGCCTCCTGCTGCATCAGCGCGGTCCGGAGAAGCTCCTTAATCCGGCGCGTCTCTACTGCTTGTGGAGAATCCCCTTCGACTGGGATGGCCTCCAACCGTGCTGCGGCCGCAACAAGGTTGTCCATAGGATTTGAATAATGACCCGGGGGCGTCTGGACCGGTGGAGGAACCACAATACTTTGGTGAGGGGGTTCCATCAGGCGAGGCTGGACCGTCGCTCCTGGCCCTGGCGCCTCAATCCGGTTTGTCTCCTGGTACCGCGGTGGATTACTGGGTCCAGCTCCCGGAGTGTGAAAGAGATTTCGGGGGTTAAACCCTAACGGCAGGCGTGATCTGTGCTTCCGTTTCAAAACCTCCTGTGATGCATTATGGTCAAGCATGAGTTTATAGGCCTGTGCGTCCAAAGCGGCCCGCTCTGCAGCCATCCGGTCTTTTTCTGCTGCCAGATCCGCTTTGGCTTGCACGATCTGCTCTCTCACCTTCGCAATTTCTGCATTATGAGCCTCTTGATCCGCCGGGTCATCTTCTGCCATAAGCGCGGCTAGTGCGTCAAACAGGTCAGATAGGACTTGAGCCGGCGGGTGCACAAGGTCTCCTGCCCCTGCTGCCGCTACCGCTGCGGATCCGGAGAGCATTGCTGCGGCAGTCGAAGAATAATTCGCCGCCTGAGTGCCAGCCATGAATATTCCAACCCGGTTAATCTGGCCTGGGGGGTCCGGAATACTGTCACCATCGAAACAACCCCTAACCTGATCGTCTTGCACCCGGTATAGCGACTCGGTCTCTCCGGTTGAGGACTCGTCGCCAGAATAGACGACGGTCTCGCTACCGTGCTCTGATTCGTCCTCGCGCTCTCCTCCGTAGATGACTCCAACGAAGGCACGCTTCATGGCCAGTTTAACCTGGGTAGATCTCGCACGCTGAGCCATCTCGACGGGGTCGGTGTAGATGTCCGGCTCAGGCGAGATATTTGAATTTTTGCCACTTTGTTCATGGGGCTTCGCAGATTTGCCACTCTGAAGATTTGATTCGCACATTTGCCACTTCAGTCGTTGCATCCTTGATTAGTATGCCATTAGCCCCGGTTTAATATTTTTCACATTAATAGGCTAGTGAAAAGACTAGCTTACCCTTGTGGTTATCTACACAAATATATCTGCCAATGAGTCAGCACTTGACCGCAGAGGGCACACGCTGGCTGTCGATAATATAGCTAACTGCGCCATGGCACCAGTTGCCTGGACGTGGCACTCGAGCGATTCTTCTTGGCATCTTGCGTCGCCGATCGCTGCCGGCTGGAGGTCTTGCACTGATAATTGACTGCACGTCGTGCGTCGCGGATTGTTCGCTGTCAAAGTGGCGGCATGGAACCTGATCGGCTTGGAGGGTAGTATGGAACCTGAACCTGAACCTGCACATCTTTGTTTGTTTATTCTCCAGTTCAAAATTCTACAGTGGTCGATCTCTCTTCTCTTACAAATCCTGAATGTCATAGTTTGTACCAAATGACTGAAAAAACGCTTCCAAACCACATAATTTCATTCGTTGATACAAAAGGTACAGCAAGTTCTCACTGATATACATCAATCCTGCTTTCCTCGTACCAATAAAGCATGTCCATAACTTAGGATTATAACACAAAAATTGCTAAAAGAACAAACACCCAGTCAAAGCTCTGAATAATTAGGTACTGTAAAATGTATCTCTTGCATAACTGCATTTTGCCATTAGCTTCAGGCACTTCTTGTTCGCCAATCCACGAGCAGGGAGTGGGAGGCGCAGCCAGCGAACAACGACCGCATAGGTGGCGCAAGAGGTGACGGAGAGCGGGCGGAGACTGCCAGTGGTGAGCGGCAACGGCGACCTCGAGCAACGATCGACACTAGCGGCGAGTAGGCGAGCATTGCGACCAGCAAACGGACGGGGCGAGTAGGGAGCCGGAGCGGCAACCGGCGACTAACGAGCCCGGGGGTGGTGCAAGAGGTGGTGGCGAGCGCGCGGCGACGGCGAGCGCAGAGCGGCAGTGGGCGATCTCACAGGCGAAGCCAATGCCTGGTGCTGGTACGAACTGAGCCCCCATGGTCAAACCATACACATACGTGTAAATTAGATTCATTCATGTAGATAGCCACAGGGGTAAGCTAGTCTTTTCACTAGCCTGTCAATGCCAAAAAAAATTAAAACAGGGCTAATGGCATACTAATCAAGGATGCAACGACTGAAGTGGCAATTGTGCGAACCAAATCTCCAGAGTGGTAAACCTGCGAAGCCCCACGAACAAAGTGGCAAAAATCCAAATATCTCGGCTCAGGCCCAGGCTCACCGATCTTGCCGATGAAGACGTGTACGCTGCCAAAGGGGACCCGGTAACCATACTCGATTGAATCGGCCTCGGGACCCCATCCTGCATCATCGATGTAGATCCTGCCCCGACGACTCTTGGTCATCCGGCCCACAACATAGCCTTCAAGTCCCTTGAGCTTGCCCTCCAAGATCGTCAAACCATGGTGCGATAGCCCCATGGTGGGCGCCAACTGTCGTGGATTTGTCACGACAGGTGTCCTAGCAAAAGGACTTAGTCGTGGAGCCATCGCTACGGGTTTACTTGAAGGGGTTAAAGCAGACACAAAGACACGAGGGTTTATACTAGTTCGGCCCCTTCGATGAAGGTAACAGCCTACATCTAGTTGTGGTGGAATTGATATGGTCTCGATGGCTAGGGAGCAAACAAGCTTCGCCTAGGCTCGAGTTGTAGTTGTCTCCCCTGAACCGCCGCCGGGTCGTCCCCTTATATACACGGGTGACGCCCGTCGGTCCATAGAGTCCCAGCCGGTTCATATTCGTATCCCGGTCGGTATCTCTCTATTCCTAACTTACAATACAAGTTATACATCAGGTCGGTTTACAGCTACAGATTCTAAACCGACTATAGGCCTTGGGCCTTCACCTGCTTATACCACTATGAAGTTAACTCGGCCCAAGCAGGCCGGTTTACGCCCAGTGGTAATATCCCCAACAGGGGCAGTGGGGCCGAGAGGGGTGAGTCGTAGGTCGGGGGACGTGTGGTGTGATGGGTTCGTGCGGCATCGTGGGAATCGCGTGTGGCTGTGGTAGAAACTTGATGCTCGCCATATTTAAGGTGGCCCACATGTCATGCACACAAAGGCAGAGGGGTGGTGCGGCCGAGAGGGGTGAGGCGCACGTCGGGGGACGTGGTGCCCTGGGTTGGAGCGGCGTCGTGGGAATCGCGAGTGGCAGTGGATGAAACGTGATGGTCCCTGTAGTTGAACTTCCATGGTCAAGCTGTCATGTCTACGGACACATGCATTGCATACCGATCACTGGAAGGAGTAGTAGAGAAAGCTAGGCGAATAAATAGTTCCTTATAGTCAAGTGGACCCACGCTACTACTTATTCCAAAGACATGCACATAGAGAGGGAATATTTTTTTACAAGAGAGGAAATAGTTCATTCATCCATAATGCTCTATTGCTGGTGCAACATCTTCTTCTTCTTCTTCTTCTTGTTCTCATTTTATGTGGGAGACGGCTTCGCAACAAGCTCTCTGGACCTTGCAGCTATCTTGAAACTCACACGGTCATCGAGGGCAGCACATTTTATCCGCTCATACGTCAAGGGATAGTTCTCCCATCCAGACGACCTTAATGCCAGTGTCTCGTCACCCTTCTGAAGATTTGTTCCAAGCACAAAATTTGCTACGTCAAATAGGGATGGTGTCGGTTTACCACAATCTTCTACAGGAATTTTTATTTTGGTTTGTAGGTCAGTGATGCTTTTCAAATCAAGGTTATACGGCTCCAACTTCTGTTTGTCCCCTGCGATGGCTGCCCCACAGAAGTATATGTCCTCCCGAGACAAGAAATAGTGAAGCTCACCTGGTATGGAGGGCGCGTGTATGATGTGGTACACCAAAACATCATCTTCGAGGCATAGCTGAAGGATAGCGGCGCGTTGGATCTTCCCAGTGGCATGCTCCGTGTACTCTGCGCCGAGACCGATGACATTCATCTCCACCTTTTGGAGGGAGTTGGATACATTGTTGATCCACTTCCGAACAACCCTTGGGTGGTCGGTGACTATGGCAACTATGCTCAACGAGCCTTTGACGAGGACATGTTGGACGCTAAAAACGTGCATCTCGATCTCTTTCGCCATTTGGAACCGCTGGACCGGAGGGCTATTGTTTGGAGAATTAGGATTAGATGGCTAGTCTAACTGAAGAAGATGATTATTTATAGGGGCTTCGGAATTACTCCAGGAGGATGTGAAGAGGTTAAAACTATGTGAATGCAGTGTGGTCTGGGTGCAAACGAAGATCAAGGAGCAGTGAAAAAGCCGAGGAAAATCGGTTCCCGATGGAGAAGTAAATGGGAGAAGTTATGCGCATGCATGAGGAGAGTTGCGGTGGTTTGACTGCTGCATGCAATGGATTGGACAGGCTCTTCGGTTGCCGTTTCTCTCTCCCACGTGAACAGAATGGCCCACTCGTATGCTGCAGTTTATTGGCTGGAGTCTGGCTGCAGCTGCTCATGCGTACGCTAATTAATGCTGTGAATGCGGGGCATGGAGGGAAATGGGCGCATGCAAAAGGGTATATACGCAGACTAATTAGAGAAATACTGAAAAAAGTTATGCGCAGACAAATGAGAACCGGAGGGAGTACTACTCATGTTCCTACTATAGTTAAGGAATATGCGGTTATCCTCAAAAAAGAAAAGTCCTTCTTCGCGCTTCCGCATGCACGAGAATTTGGTTCTGCTCGCAATATGGATGATAGCTGGAGGATGAAGTGAACCCAGAGGCATGCTAGCACGGGGTTGTACTCATGTTCCTACTACTCCTACTAGTAGCAGTAGTACAACTGTGGTACACTTGATGGTCAAAATACTATTATTCATCCGGTCCTCATAGTGAAGTGACAAGACCCTGCGCCCAAGGTGACACCAGTCCAGGAGGCGTGTCCGGGTTACCAAAGTCAGCCTCACCTTGTGCATTGTGCAGTCACTGTCACCGCTGCTGTATAGCATGCCTCGCCTCATCTCCCTCTCCCCTAGCACCACTCCATCTCCATCTCCGTCTCGTCGGAGATCCTGAGGTCACTCTTCACTATCTCACTGTGCCCCCACATACCCTCGCCTCGCTCGCCTCCCCCAGTACCACTATTCCCTCGCTAGCCGCTCCAGCACCGACAGCCTTATCCCCCATAAATCAAGCCCCCCAAAGCCCCACCTTCCAAACTCCACCATGGCCGAACGCGAACCATGTAGGATCCATATGAGTTGCGATTGGAGCAATCTCCCCAGTGACGTCCTCGACCTCTGTTGTTCATGTATGGATATGTTGAGCGCCCTGCGGCTGGCTGCATGCTCGAGGGGCATGCACACGGCCATCATCCAAGCAAGGCCAAAGCTTTTCAAGACACCTTGCTTGTTGCTATCTGGTCTTGCGAGATTGGCTCACCATGATACGGAGGTGTACATGATGCCCCTCGACTTCAATCCGATCTCCATTAGCCAAAACTTCTTTGCAGGTATGTAGTGGGTCGCCGTACATCATTTCCCTCGACTTCGATCCGATCACCATCGCCCGAAACTTCTTGGCAGGTATGTACTAGGTCGGCATGAACTCCCACCGGATGGCTTCCTTCAGAGAAGACGGTAAAAAGTTGGTGCTCATGAACTTCCAGACCTCCCATGAGATTATCCTTCCTCCATTGGATTATATAGAGTTTTACCATCACGGTTCTAGTCATCTAGATTACCATGTCAGTTGGACGGACCTTGTTTTGCAGAAGATTGTAATCTACCAAGTGCCCACACGACATGCGAATTACGCAGACTTCAAGCTAATTGCCTTGTTCGACCGCGGACTCGCCTATCTTTACGCCGGTGCCTTCTTTAGCTAGAGACAACTCAGCTCGGAGTGGATCATCGTCAAAGCTGTGATGCTATTGAACACAATGGCATCATCTACGCGATCGACAAAGCAGATGGCACCACGTATTGCTGGGACGTCGCGTGTAAGTTGTTTCCATCTCATGTTAATGATGACGACACTGTTTGAACTTTTTGTGATGATTGGCATATCCCTGTTTGAGCAGAATTTGAGTAGAACTATGGCAATGTATTAGAGATGCTGGAAATCAGCTATATTTGGACTGAGTTAATTCATGCGATTGTGATCATGTCATTACAGCCAATTTTTACCCCTGAATAATCAAACGGTTAGGAATATATGGATATTCTCCTTATTTTACAGTAATCTATATACTACTACTAAATATGAGTGTGTATCAATGGCCATGTTGGTTTCCTCATTTTCATGATGTAGAAACATGCACCACACTGTTGGTTTCATCTAACTATACATTAGGGAAGTAACTGTGCATATGGAGAACTCTATATTTGGAAGTAGTGAAATCCTATAATGCTTACCATGTGTACATACTTATATTCGCCCTTCAGCAATCAATGTCTACAATAATGTCCTCATAAAAATTTTGCCCACAAAACACGAGTAGATAACAATGCATGGTATGTTAGTTACCTTGAATAATTTGTTTGTGAGGACAGAACATGATTCCATAACATGCATGACATAGTAGTTTCCTGTGAAGAATCGATTGCGAGATAACATGAGTATAACCATGCATGGCACTTCTATATTTTCGAACCCAGTATACATTTCCCTGTATTTTCCTCCAAGTTCTAACATGGACATATCAATGATGTTTCTTGCATTATCCTACTCATACTCTAAACAATGATGATCTTACATTAACAATGACTGTCCTTTTTGATATGATGCAGTGTCCCTACAGTTACTGCCCTTTGTAATCACACCACCTTTGCCAAAAACAGGGAAGCACAACTGGTTCCTCGCTCGATCAGACGACGGCAAAAGATTGATGATCATTCAGACACACGAGACGGAAAAGTTATATTGCAAAAAACCCACTGTATGCAAGCACCGTGAAATACGTGAGTATCCGGACAATGGTTGTTACGTCTATGAGAAGGATACCATCTTGTTGGGGCGTTCAGGATTTTTTAGTTGGAGGCGGGTAAACAGCCTTGGTTCACACTCTCTGTTTCTCGGACTCAATTATACGATTAAACAGGAGATCACCGTTGGCAAGGACCTTGATGGTAGAGAGGCTCTGTTTGCTATGGAAAATTGTGTCTACACGTCGAACCCTAGGAGTTCGGGAGCAAACTCCCCTGATTGTCAATGATACAGCCTGCAGCCAAAAGAAGGTGAGAATGACAAAGGCATCCGGATTAACTTTGATCCTTGGATGTCTCAATTACAATAGGTAGTGATGTGGTTCAAGCCTTCAGGTTGATAGGTAATTGGGTTGTTGCGTCGAAAGGGTGGAGTACTGGTGTCTCCGGTTCATTGGTTGCTGAAGCGGGGCTGCAAATTATGATGGTGTTGGATCATCTCTTCGAATGACTTTGTTGTCTTTGTTGCTTGTTCTGGATGGGTAGTTCTTTCTTTTGTTATGCATATTCCTTGTCATTTGGTCATCCTCATCTATGTCACTCTTACTATGTAATAGTTGCCTCTGTTTAGAATGTCATTCTCATCTGGATCACGAGAGTCTGAGCGCTGCAGATGGGTGCGTTTTGGTGGTGTAGCAAGACTTCTTATGAATTATCATGTCTTGTTGTTTATGTCAGTAGTAGTCACTAGTCAGTGTTTGAATGTTGTATATATTGTTGTTTAGAACTGTTTATTGTCTTGAACTACTGGTGGGCTAAATGAGGGCATCACCATTCTCCAGTGTTCAGAGTGTATCTCCTTTTTTCAAGTTATACAATTTGAGCTTAGTGTCTTTTCGATTATGTACACTCGTTTGGGCCAGTGAGGTGTCGTTGAATATGGGCCGAGTACTAACGCAATGCCAAACAGGTCAATTATGACTCTCAGGCCGGGCTCTCCAAAGATCCTCAAAAAAGGGTCGGGCTCTCCAAAAAAGAAAGAATAAGGACTCTTAGGCCAACATGTGGGTGCCACCGGTGTTTTCACGTGCTTGCGCGCCGAGAGCATATTGGCGCATGTTCGAAATTCAAGCTACCTTTTCATCCCAATCTCCCCCCACCTCTGGAATCTTGATTCCTACTCCAGTTCCCCCAAATCCCCCTCCTGTACTCCCTGTACTCAAGCTCACTATCATGTCTCCGGTTAACGCGGATCTCCGAGCCGGAGATCCTGAGGTCCGTCCTGCCTTTGGTCGATGCGTGCTGTCACTCAACAGTGGCATGGCGGCGCTTGATGACCAGTTTGCCGGCAAAGTGCTGATGGTAACCATCAACGGCGACCGGCCTCCCGTCTCGCTGGACGACCTTGTCAAAGCTCTTATAATTGCGCATAGCATCCAAATAAGTGACTTGCTCGTCGAAGTCTGTCCGCCACCGGTTGATTTCTTCGTCAGGTTCCGGAAACTTTCGACTGCAGTCGTGTGTTCGAACCTTCCTGGCGTTTGTTCTGCAATGGCGCGCTGGTGAGCTTTGATCGGTGGCACCCAGGATGGGGCTCAGTTCCCTTTGAGCTTGAGTTTTTAACAAAGCTTACCTTCCACGGCATGCCTCGACGTGCTTGGAACAGCGAGTCCATGAATGAGCTTATCAACGACCTTGGAGGTGAGCTTGTAAGTATGTTTCTTCCTCCAGACAGCTGGGCTCTAACGGTTATGGCATGGATGAAGAAGCCGTCCACCATACCGAAGGTGATTGGTGTTGAGATAACGGTGCAGGAACCGGGGTTGTACTATTCGTCGCCACCAAGTCCGCCGTGGACCACGTTAGGGATGTACCTGTATCGAGTGTTCGTGCATGTCGAAGAAGTGGTCAAGCCATCAATCGAAGTCCTGCCGCCGCCGCTGGTGCCAGGGTCCGTCGACGACGTCCATTACAGGAGTCAACGTCAGACTTTCCCCGTGTTGCTCGGAACGATGGATGGCATAGGGCCTACTCCATCACGCGGTGGAGGCCACTGCTTCTTTCGGAGAAGAGGCAGGGCTGGCTGCCTGGATGTGCTCTAATTTGAGGTAACGATTGAATCTTGTCAGATACTAGTTAAATCCGAGCTATGGGTGTGAAGCACTGATGTGCCAGTACATTTGATTGTGACCTGTTCTAATTTTGTACCTGAACTTTTTTTAGAAAGGGTTGTACGTCAACTTAATGTGCTAGCAGAACTTTTTGTGTTGTCTGTCTGTTTTCTTTGCACGGCATTCAAGGGATGAACCATTATGTACGAGTTCATTGGTTTCAACATAGCCCTACCCGTAGCGATCCACTGCTTCCATCCTGATTGTGCCGCCTGCGTGAAATTTTTGTATGCAAGTTCAATGTGCTATGATGTTCTATATGATTGTGTCAACTATATAGGTTTTTACTGAGCATGAGTAATGCATATGGCTGAAAGATGTATTTATGAGCATCGACCGATGGGTCTCTCTCTCTCACACACACACACGCACACACACGCACAAGTGGGACCCGTTGAATTATTTCTTTGCTCATGATAGCTTTTAATTAGGTTCCACTGTAATCTAACTTTTTTCTTAAGTTATTAATTGAGCTTAGTGACTTCAAAAAGTTGTACAGAAGCCTTGTTTGGGCCTTTCTGGCGTCGCTAAATGTGGGCTGAGTAGCCATGTTAGGTTGTACTGTACTACACATGCCTTTTTTCAACATCAGCAATGCAACTGGGCCGACAGTTGTACACAATATTTGGGTCAACTTGTTATTCTCCGCCCCGTTGGGCTGCAAACTTTCCTAGGAGGTATGCATTAGGCTTAACAAGAAAATGGACTTTAAGAAATAATAAATGGGATGTACTTATAATAACTGGGCAGTAAATACAAAAAATGCACCAAACGCGTAATTAGTTTAAAATATATATTATTTTTGGAATTTGAAAATTTTAATTTCATTACTTGTTGTGCGCGCAATATTTTGTTGGATTTTAACGTAATACAACTTTATTTTGAAACTATATTTAATCTGACTAGAAATTTCGGATAAAAATATTTCGGATCCCATAAAAATGTGGGAATTTTTTTTTCAATTCTGTTTTGAGCGGTTGGTTGAAATTATTAATCATTGTCCTAGCTAGAAAATGGGATGTACTTTTAACAAACTGTAAATGGGTTGTAGTAAAATTCCATTAGAATTAAAAAATGGGTTGTACATTCTTATAAATCGCAAATAGGCTATATGTTCTCTGCCACACACTTGTGGGCCTTCTAAGTTGATGCGTCCCCTAAAAAACTAAGTTGACGCGTATGCAAGGCTTTGTCAACAACACACGATTCTGGCAGCTGTGGCCATTGGATGTCCATCCAACGGATGTCGTGCTTCTTCTTCAATCTCGGATATTCTTGCTTCAGCCGCCCAAAAAATGATTCCTCCCCCTAACATCTGGGCGCACCATTTCGGAGGTAGACCTGTGGGCCTACAAAGTTGACGCGTACCAAGGGCTTTGTTAACTTAGTCAATATAAATGATTCTAGTTGCAGTGACCGTACGATGTCCATCCAACGGCCGTAGTGCTTCTTCAACCTCTGGTCTTCTTGCTCTAGCCGCCCAAAGCAGCGCCGGTCGTGCCGCATGCTCCTGCCTCCCGTGGCCGGCTGTGATGCCGTGGAGGCCTCACCGCCCCTACTACTCCCACCGTTGGCCAGGCCATCCCTCTACTCACCCACACCCCCTGTTATTCTGCGGCGACGACAGCCTCACACCGCAGCTGAACCAGTGAACCCTCGTACTCCTCTCTGTGCGGGCTTCCACTGTCGCGTCTTCCCCGGCTCCGTGTCGTCCCCTTCCTAGGCCTCACCGTCGTCCACCGCCCTGGTGCTCTCGGCGCGGCGTGGTCAACGCGATCAAGGAACGGCTTCCATCGGACGTGGACTGTACGTGGAGAGGCTGACAGCTAGGTCCACGACGGCAGCAAGGAAGTGCCTCCTTATTACGCGGAAAATAATGATTCCTCCACATGACAGCAGGGACCCACCGGACGGGCCACCGTATTTCGCGAAAAAAACGTTCCCCCCTGACTGCTGGGACCCATCGGACGGGCCATCGTATTGCATTAAAAAAATGTTCCCCCCGCTGTCAGCTCGGACCCACCAGAAGTGCCTCCTTATTACGCACAAAAAAATGAATACTCCCCCTGCTGGTCGGGACCCACCTTGGTGGGAGGCTCACTTGTGGGCCTACTAAGTTGACGGGGACGGAGTGCTTTGTCAACTTAGTCGATATGAACGATTCTAGCTCCAGTGACCGTATGATGTCCATCCAACGGCCGTAGTGCTTCTTCAACCTCTGGTCTTCTTGCTCCAGCCGCCCAAAGTAGCGCCGGTCGTGCCGCATGCTCCTGCCTCCCATGGCCGGCTATGCTGCCGCGGAGGCCTCATCGCCCCCTACTATTCCCACCGCTGGCCAGGCCCTGCGGCGACGGCAGCCTCACACCGCAGCTGAACCAGTGAACCCTCGTACCCCTCTCCGCGCAGGCTTCCACTGCCGCGTCTTCCCCTGCTCCACGTCGTCCCCTTCATAGGCCTCACCATCGTCCACCGCCCTGGTGCTCTCGGTGCGGCGTGGTCAACGTGCTCAAGGAACGGCTTCCATCGGACGTGGACTGTACGTGGAGAGGCTGACAGCTGGGTCCACGGCCGCAGCAAGGAAGTGCCTCCCTATTACGCGCAAAATAATTATTCCTCCACCTAACAGCGGGGACCCACCGGACGGGCCACCGTATTTCGTGAAAAAAAAATGTTTCCCCCTAACTGCTGGGACCACCAGCTACATCTTCGCACGCAAGGAAGTGCGTCCGGGCAAAAAAATGATTCTCCCCCTGACTACTGGGACCCACCAGCTACATCTTCGCATGTAAGGAGGAAGTGCCTGACAGTCGGGACCCACCTGGTCGAAGCGTACATAGCGTTGTCATTCTGGTCGCGAACGTGTACGTACATACTGGTCGATGTAGAGGCAGCATGTACATGTACGTACAACAGCCAGTGTGCAAGAAAGAAAATACGGCCACGTACATACGGGCAGGGTCTCGAACGCCTACTCGCGCATACGTACGGCTAGGGCTCGTATACATGGCTGGGTCGAAACGGAGAAACTGCATCGTCGCCGTGTTCATGGGGAGCCAACCGGCTGGGTCGGAGCGGAATGCGTCGTCGTGTTCATCAGGAGGGCTTGGACGGAATAGCCGATGGAAACGAGGCCTGGCGTACCGCAGAATGGAGGAAACGGCCTTGTGTTCAACTGTCCATGTTTGAAACGGGATCCTGTTCATCGAGAGGGGTCTGGCGTACCGTAAAATGCAGGAAACGGACCTCCTACGGTTGAAACGGGGGTCCTATTTATCGGGAGGAGTGTGGCGTACCGCAAAATGGAGGAAACGGACTTGTGTTGGAGCGCTACAGTCAAAATGGGGGTCCTGTTCATCGGGAGGGGTGTGGCGTACCGCAAAACGAGACTCCACGGGATACTATTCATCTCCACCATCGACCCCCTCCAGCCTCCATGGCTACTGTTCATCCACCGTCGACCTCCTCCAGCCTCCACCTGCTACTGTTCATCCACGGGCTCCCATTCATCCAGCCTCCACCGCGCGCTACTCCACCGGCTACTGTTCAACCAGCCCTCTCCATGGGCTCCTATTCAACCACCCCTCCATGGGCTACTGTTCATCCATCCCTCCACCATCTACTGTTCATCCTGCCCTCCACGGGGTCGTCCTATTCATCTAGCCCTCCACGGGGTCCTGTTCATCCAGCCCCAACCAGCTCGATCGATCGAGGTCCTGTTCATCCAGAGGCAACACCACGGGGTCATGTTCATCCACCCCCACCGGGAACTGTTCATCCAACCCCCCCAGCAACGCTCACTGTTCATCTAGAGGCAGCATCGATCAGCTTCAGTTAGCAGCAGTAGCGAAGGAATCGCTCGATCGGGTTCAGTTAACAGCCATTGATCGATCGCTCGGGTTTAGTAACGCGTAGCCTGCAGTGCAATCGCTCGGGTTCAATTAGAGCCCAACGCCTCACTCGGGTTTAGTTAGAGCCCTATACCTCGCACCCACGCGCGTGCGTGTACGAGAGAAACACGCATCGCTCGGCCCCGACCACCCACTGTAATCGGGAACACCCCGATATTTTCCCCGCCCTCGCTTCTACCATAGTTTTTTCCATCATGGAGGGCCCAAAGAATGTCATGCAGCTGCGTCTTCGGCCCGCCCAGGATGAAAACCCATTTTCTATCATGATTTTTGTCATAGAAGTAGGACCCCACCACATCTATGATGATACCGTGTTTTGTCACAATTATTGTCATAGAAGTGTCATAAGTATGACAGAAAAAAGTTTGTTCGGCCCAAAATGTCACGGATGTGTCTTTTTTGTAGTGGAGGCAGGGGCGCACCCCTCGGGGTGGGCATGCCCTGGACCCTCGTGGCCAGGTGGTGTGGCCCCCAGGTGTGTTCCCAGTGCCAATAATTCTTAAATATTCTAGAAAAATCATATAAAATTTTCAGGACATTTGCAAAACTTTTATTTTTGGGGTATTTTTTATTGTAAGGATAATTCATAAAACAGACAGAAAATACTATTTTTGCTTTATTTAATCTAAATAACAGAAAGTAAAAGGAGTGTATAGAGAGTTGTGCTTTCTAACTTCATCCATCTCATGCTCATCATAAGGAATCCACTAACAAGGTCGATCACGTCTTGTTAACAAACTCTTTCCGAATAACAGGAAACCGAAGAATTTTCGAATAACACTAAGTTACCTCAATGGGGATATGCATGTCCCCAACAATAATAATATCATATTTCTTCTTGACAGTAGGAAGAGGGAATTCAAAGCCTCCAATAGTAATCGTTGGAATTTTTCCAATAGAATTAATACTGTGGACTTGAGGTTGCTTCCTCAGAAAGTGTACCGTATGCTCCTTACCATTAACATGAAAAGTGACATTGCCTTTGTTGCAATCAATAACAGCCCCTGCAGTATTCAAAAAGGTTCTACCAAGAATAATAGACATACTATCGTCCTCGGGAATATCAAGAATAACAAAGTCTGTTAAAATAGTAACGTTTGCAACCACAACAGGCACATCCTGACAAATACCGACAGGTATAGCAGTTGATTTATCAGCCATTTGCAAAGATATTGTAACATCCCAAATTTTCAATTTGGAATGTTATACATTAGAGCATCATTGCATATCATATTTTATTTGCTTTTGGTTTTGATCCTAGAAATTTCTACGCAACTCAAGGACCCACGGAGAGAGTTGGGAAATTCATTATTTTTCATATTTGAGCTTTCTCAAATTTTGAGAATAGGATCATTTGATTTTAATTATTTTATCATCAATTATTTCTATTAAAAAATATGAGAGAGGGAATAAAATGACTTTCCCAAAATAAAGAAATATTGAGGATTTAATAATAAAATCAAATAAGATTTTATTTCGGAGTTTTTCGTTATTTTATTTGAATTTAGGAAAAATGTGCATTTTTGAAAATTGCATTTAGGCCCCAAATAAATGTTCACCTTGTGCGGCTTGATTTTAGAAGCTCGGGAAAATTTATTTCGGAATTTTTGGAGTCCGTTTAGTATTTCTTTTTATTTTTCTTCTGGGCGTAATTATTTTAAAAAACGAACCGACCTACGGGCCGTGTCCGACTAGGACTCCGGCCCGACTAGCCTTTATAAGCCGGCCCACCCCCCCGGGCCGAAACCCTAACCCCAGCCCCGCCCCGCCGCCGCCCGCTCGCGCC